>NW_022111309.1:12933355-12935240 GCF_000313985.2 Echinops telfairi | reverse complement strand
GCCATCTAGCTGAGAAGCAAAAAAGCCCACATGGAAGAAGCACACCAGCCTGTGTGAACATGAGGTGTTGATGGGATCAGGCATCAGAAGACCCAAAACAAACGATCATATCGATGCGAATGAGGTGGGTCAGAGTGGAGACCCAAAGCCCACCTGTAGACAATTGAATATCCCCTCACAGAAAGGTCACAAGGAAGGGACAAGCCAGCCAAGGTGCAGTATAGCACCAATGAAACACACACATTCCTCTAGTTCTTTAATGCTTCCTCCCCCTACTATTATGACCCCAGTTCTACCTTACAAATCTGGCTAGACCAGAGCATGTACATTGGTACAGATAAGAGCTCTCAACACACAGTATCCAGGACAAATGAACTCCTCTGGAACAATAATGGGAGTAGTGATACCATGAGAATAAGGGGAAGGGGGGGAGAGGGAAGAGAGGGAAAACAGATCACAATGATCAATGTATAACCACCACCACCACCACCACCCCAATGGGAACAAACAGCAGAAACGTGGGTAAAGGAAGACAGTAGATGATGTAAGATAAGAAAATAATAATCATTTATAATCTATCAAAGGGTCACAAGGGTGGGAGGGGAAGGAATGAGGGAAAAAAGAGCTCAAGTAGGAAGAAAATATTTTGAAAATGATGATAACAACATATGTTAAAAATATGCTTGATGCAATTGATGTAGGGGTTATTATCAGAGCTGTAAGAGCCCCCAATTAAATGATTTATATATATAATTTAAATGTGACCAGCTTATTGATGTCTTCCATGGGTATGGATGTGGTCAGCTGACCATTTTCCCCAGCATTGTCAAATTTTCATTTTCACCTCAAATCAGCACTCTTCCCCTCTTGCCCATGTCCTGCCCTGCAAAGTGGGTGTTCTGGCAGGAAAGACAATCCAGAATCTGAGACTCAGAAGACAAAATGCCAACTGCTCTCACTGTGACTTTTTAACTCAACTTTTTGGTCCTTTTAATAAAAACATATTCTCAGAGGTGTTTTGATTCAAGGATATTAGAACACGTTCACTACACGTCCCCCTCCTTGGGGGATGGACAACAGAAAGGTGGGTGAAGGGAGACATCGTACAGTGTAAGACATGACAAGATAATAATAATGTCTAAATTATCAAGGGTTCATGAGTGAAGGGGGAGGGGGACGGAGGGGAAAATGAGGAGCTGTTATTAAGGCTCAAGTGGAAGGCAAATGTTTTGAGAATGATGACGGCAACAGATGCATAAGTGTATTTGACACAATGGATGGATGGATGAATTGTGATAAGAGTTGGATGAGCCCCCAATAAAATGATTTTTTAAATGACTGTTTTCTTCTAATTTTTTTTTAAATATTAAAAATCCTTGAGCCTCAACTTCTCCCAACTCTTTCCCCGAGAGTAGAGATTAAGAATAAGAAGAGGTTCGGGGTGGGGTGAGACACAGAAATAAGTGTCAAGAAATGAATGAGAGTTGTGACTAAGGGAGGGGACAGAAATAGGATAAGGGCGAAGGACACAAGCAGAGCAGGGATGTGCGGGGGAGCACATAAGATTCCTTGATATCAGGGAATCCAGGGCAGATGATCCCTCAGGACCAATATTGAGAGTAGACATACCAAGAGTCTAAGAGAAAGGTGGGGGGAGAAAGGAGGAACTGATCACAATGATCTACCTATAACCCCCTTCCAGGGGGATGGACAACAGAAAAGTGGGTAAAGGGAGACATCGGACAGTGTAAGACATGACAAAATAATAATAATTTATAAATTATCAAGGATTCATGAGGAAGGGGAAAAATGAGGAGCTGATACCAAGGGCTCAAGTAGAAAGCAAATGTTTTGAGAATGATGATGGCAACAAATGTACAAATGT
>NW_022111309.1:12929708-12933255 GCF_000313985.2 Echinops telfairi | reverse complement strand
TAGTAGGAGGACCCCTTCTGAGCAGAATATCCTGGGATTTATGGCCCAGGTAGTGGGCTGTGGAACCCAGCTGGAGAAATGCTCGTCTGGACATCAGCCTTGTGCTGGTAGTTGAACACAGCTGTTGGACGCAGACAATATCGGCAGGACAGTGTCACTCATGTTGCAGATGAATGCTACTTAAATGACCTGAAGGTCCACGCCTAGCAGCTCAGGGAACATGTATGATGTCCACTGATGCTCAGAAATCAGTAGCAGCTGCCGAAATGATCAGATGATATTTCAAACTAAATATTTCTGTTTCTACAAAGCTTGCCCCCAGAGGAACCAGCAAAAGTACCATGTAATCTGCTGCCTTTGTAAGAAGGTCAACTTGGGGCGTGGAGGAGGATACCATGGCCTATGAGTTCTTGCTTAGTCATTGCTGGATGCAAAGGGCCCTGATGTTTTATCACGCTATTCCCACCCCATCACCCACTCACATATCAGGTTTGTATCCTTTTAATGAAGGTACCCTAAGGAGATTGTGACAAGTGTGCTATGAGAGACCCTCTGTGCAGTCATTTACTGATCACAGAGACTTATTTAAATACATTTTGCTAGCAATAATCCCATGTCTGTATGACCTGGAACCCCAGTACTAATATTGTTTACTGATACTCGTATGGAGCAGAGTTGAGTAGCAGCAACCGAAATGATACCGCTCACAACCCCTTAAGAAACATTTAGTATGTGGCTCTTAACACAAGTTTGCTGACTCCTGTCTGAGCACTTGGCTCCTGCCCCCGAGGCCAGTCCTACAAGTCCTGTGGAAGCAGCTGCTATTTCCAATGACATAGTGGGGCCTCCATCCTCCCCAGCAAATACCTACCACCTGAGAAAACCTATTCAGAATCTAATCAATGTCCCTCTTTTTCCTCAACAGAGTTAGAACACCTCTGTGTGCATCAGTTTCCCTTCGCTCAAATTCCAAAGATGTCTCATATGAGCTTTGTGATCTTGGGCAATTTAATCTCCTCAACTCAGCTTTTCAGCTTTAAAGGGAGGAAAATAATATTACCTGCCTTATGAGATTTCTGTCTGGATTATATAAGGTGGTGCATGCACAGTGCCAGACTAATAGAAAATGTTTAATAAATATTAGTTATTAATTTAACTATTATTTGTCAAGGGATCAAATGGAATTAAATAAGCACATGAAACAACAAAGTCCCTTGAGTCAAAGCATCTCAAACCACTTTCAACTAACAAATATATTTAAATGAGTTTCAGCCAAAGGGTAGCACATACAGAACTCTCACAAACTAATAATGCTTATATGACTGAGGACTGGTCTTTTTGGAATAGCTATTTTTGAAGACTACTGGTCATTACCCACTGAGGCTGCATATGGATAAGACCTAGCAAGTGAACTCATCGGCATATGCCCCACAGTCCGGCCTAGCATGCCCACCCGTGACATAAGTAGAATTCCCAGATTTGGAAACCATCCTCAAGGTCACCGACTGTAGAATGAGTAAAGAAATGGTGATCTTTTCACACATGGACTACTCTTCAGTCACGAGAATGTGGTTGTTAATATTATTAGATGTCATCAGGTCGGTTTTCAGCTCTTGACCACCCCACCCATGTGACAGAGCAAAACTGCCAAATATGGTTTTCTAGGCTGTCATATTTGTAGGATCAAGTTGTCACGTCTCCCTCTGGTCACTCGGTGGGTTGCAACAGCACAAAACAAACTGAATGAATCTCAACAAATATTTAGCAAAAGAACCCACATATGATGGAGGGCCTGCTATTGGATTCTGTTTACATAAAGCACAAAGCATGGCACAGAAGCCATGCCCACAGTTGAGGTGGTGGTTCTGTTGAAGAACAGTGACTGGGTGGGAAGGGCCAGGAAGGGGCCTAAGATGCTGTTAACTTTCACGTGTTAATCTGGGTACTGGTTGCATGTGTATATTCAGCTCATGAAAAGAAAGGAGGAATTGTGAGGAACAGAGGATGAAATAGAAAGCCTGTTGAGCACACATTCAGAGCCATCGTGCTTTCTACTCATTGCTTTGGAGCATCCTGACCGCTCCCTCATCCTACATAGCCTTGCTCCCTGATGTGAACATGGTTTGCAGGTCTATTGCTTTGAAAGAACCATGCAGTGTCTGCTCAATGGAAAAGCACAGAACACAGAAACCTTCACTTTCTTCCTTTCAGATCTGGCAAAGGCAGGCAGAGGTTACCCTCAAGAGGATGTGACCATTGATGAAACCTGAAGGGGTTTGATTTGTTACCACCTGCCCCGTGCTTACACATACAGTAATTGGTATGCATTTTCACCCTTGTTAGTAGACTTTCCAAGATCCTAGGGCTTGAATAGAGATACTGTTTGGCTCCTTTAAGATTGGTTCCAGGTTTAGAAACAGAAAATTGTGGAGTAAATGTTCCCAGATTCCCAGACCACACAGAACCAACCAGACCACACAGAGAGAAAGTGAGAGATAGAAAGAGAGAGGGAACTGCATCTTGGCCAACCTAGCCCTGAGGAGGACACTCCTGCTCAGAGCATACAAGGCACAGAGAAGACTGTAGGGTTGGTCCCACCACAAGACCCTCACTAACCCACCACAAGTGGTCCCTCACTAACCCATAACACTGCAGGGCACAGCAATGGAGACACAGTGCGGGAATTGTGCCAGTCTGACACCCCCACACCATAGAGAAACAGGAAGGGAGCACAACAGAGCATCACAGGGAGCAAAACAAAAAAGTCCCAGAGGAATCCCAAAACTATACTTCAGACACAGAGGGCAGGGCTTGGCACTTTATCAGACTCGATCAGAAAATATTCATAAGGGTCAATATACAGAACTGGAACTAATTATAGCATCCCCCTTTTTATGTCTATCTATACTGTATATGATAGGCAAGATAAACAATCCTGAGGAGAAAACAATGGGACTGGTGTTTCCAGGGAGACAGTAGAGAGGGGGAGGTGGAGAAAGGGAACAGGGGGCCAAGAAACCCAGGACCAAGGGAACAACAAGAGATCTAAAATCAATGGTGAGGAGTGTGTAGAATGGCTAGTGGGGTTTGATCAACTGTAATGTAGACAAGAGGAATTGTTGGGAGCCAAACGAAGGTCGAACATGATAGTGGGACAGGAGGAAAGTAAAAGGAACTATAGGAATGAACTAGAAGGCAAAAGACAATTATAGAGGTATAAAATAAGCATGTATATATGTAAACATATTAATATATAACATATGAGACATAGGTCTATATACATATATTTATATGTTAAGTATCAAGGTAGCAGATAGACATTGGTCCTCTACTCATCTTCCCTGAATGCAAGAACAGTTTTTTTTTTCTAATAACCCTGCATTCTGTGATGCTCACCTTCCCTGACTTGATTGCTGAATACAAAACGAGTGCATAAGAAAATGTGGTTAAGATAGCTGATGGCACCCAGCTATTAGGATTCTCAAGTACTCCCTCAACACAAGAACAATTTGTTCTACTAACACAGCACTCTGTGATGCTCACCTTC
>NW_022111309.1:12917582-12928519 GCF_000313985.2 Echinops telfairi | reverse complement strand
AAATTAATTTCAACTCAAAGCAATTCTATAGGATAGGAGAGAACTGTCCTGAGACTAACTTTATGGGAGCAGAAAGTCCCATCTTTCTCCCAAGAAGTAGCTGGTGATTTCGAACTACTGACCTTTCAGTTAACAGACTAGCATATAACCACTATACCACCAGGTTTTCTACTTGACCACTAGGCATATGGAAAACGATGTTATGCTATAATAAAGCCTCCTTCTGATGTAAACAGGAGAGCAGTGATGGCTAAATGATAGCATTCTTACCTTCTGTTTGAGAGAGCTAGGCTCAATTCCCTCCTACTAAGATACCACCAGCCTGTCAGTGGAAGTTTGTATACTGCCTATGATGCCAAGCAAGGTCAATGTAGCTTCCAAACTAAGAGGTCTAGGAAGAAAGGCCAACGATTTCCTTCAGAAAACCAGTCAATGAAAAGCTCACAGATCACAACCATCTGAGCTCCAACCAATCACTGGGCTGGCACAGGATCAGCTAGTGTTTGGATGCATT
This sequence comes from Echinops telfairi, assembly GCF_000313985.2. Taxonomy (NCBI): domain Eukaryota; kingdom Metazoa; phylum Chordata; class Mammalia; order Afrosoricida; family Tenrecidae; genus Echinops; species Echinops telfairi. The sequence goes on along the minus strand of NW_022111309.1, from coordinate 12,928,005 downwards.
GTACATGGGGCTCACGAACAGCTGACAACAACTTCTATGATAGAGGACTCGCCTGCTCCTAATCATTGAGCTCAGTCAGGTCAAGGGAATGGCCTCAGAACATAGAGTAGTGTGCCCCAGCTCATATAAAAAACAGTAGTAGAAAGATTTTGGAATAGCAGGGTCAGCTTCACAGGTCTACGGGTTTATCCGGTTCTGTCATTGAGACTTGAGGGCATTAACCTTCCCTTGAGTGTCAGTGTGCCCGGGTATATGACAGCCACATCCCCTTCACTGATGGCAAAAGAGATAAAGCCTTGTAATGCATGGACAAGTGTTGCACAGACTAAACACACAACATATGCTCATTTGAGAGCAACAAGGACTTGAGAATTTTTTTAAAAAACCACCCACCAAGGGTTCTCCAAATTCCTAGCTGAGCATGCCAGTCACCAGGCCCTTTTTATCTCTGTTTTGACTGGCACAAAGTCAGTTCTCAGACTCCGATAAAGGTTACTTCTTGTCAGTGTTGTCTGCTTCCCTTTGGACACTCGTCCTTCTGGGGTTTTCCCTTTTCTTTGCTTCTGTTGATGCTTGAAATGAAAACAGAGTGCAGTGTGTTTCTGGGTCTGTGTCGCATGTGACTTAGGAGTCTCCCAACAACCCAAGAGAAAGTCTGCCCAGTGTTTGCCATTGACAAGCAAAAGCGTTCTCTCGATTTGTCTAAACGCTGCTGTTTGTGTGCAAAGGAAATGTTCCATTTCCTCTCCACCTGGCTCTCTGTAGGATCCATAGATGGATAATTCCTCAGGCTCTCTGGAGGGGTCTATCAGAGTGATTTTCAAACACGTGTTTTGGGAATAAAACTCTATTCTGTGAATGAAATATATCATTCATTGGCTTCACATTCATCCCTTATTTCCAGCCCAGGGGTTAAAATCATGTTATCCTGGAAATAATCCTTAGGGCATCGAGTCCAAAGAGAAAAGTGGAGCCATCTCCCCAGAGCAGCTTTGCTATGGTCTAAGCTCAAGGGGAACTTGAGATGGGAAACCTACGTCCTGCAGCCTTGTTCACCATCCATAATACAAGATGTTCTTGGAGTCCACATTGAGAAAAGAAGTTAGGTATGCACATTTTGGCAAAGACGCAGACGGGGGATTCAATCTGAGCAGCTGTAACATAAAATAATAAAGTTCAAGTACAAACAGCAAAAATGTGCCTCTATCATAGCACAGAGTGTGCCAAAGCTGACTGAATAATGATACATCTTTTTATGTCCCAATAACGTACTTAATTGGCATTTTGTGGGACACTGCTGGGCAAGGGTTCATAGTGTCAGTGTTGGCCTGGAGCCTGCTTCCTGCTGCCCTGGCACTTCCCCATCTTCCCCATTAGCTCAAACCCCATGGAGAGATGAGGGCCAGACAGAATGAGACACCTTCTCCTCGTTCCCGCCCCCTCTGACTCCCTCAGTTTATTGGAGTCCACCCAGCGGGAGAAAAAAAAGCAGGGCAAGTTGATAAAATGTGTGTAGGCAAGTGTTTTCAGCTCCTCCACTGTGTATTTGACTAAGGAAACCATAAAAACCACAGTCATTTGGACAGCTATGTATAGTTTACAAGCTCTTTACAAGTGCATTTTCTAAACGTCTCACAAAACGCAAGGGGAAATTATTATTTTTTATTACTCCCCATTTAGGGCTATAGAAATGAAGACTCAGAGAGGTCAAGAGACTTGCCTAAGGACAAACAGCTATAAAAGCCAGAAATGGGGCTGGATCCGATTCTTTCTGCCTCTCTCACCTGCATCTCACATTTGCTGCATTGCTGTGGGCTCTCTCCTCTGTAACCACGACACAAGAGTCAATCTGATGTTCTGCCTCAAACCCAAGCTGGGAAAGTCAGTGACTTGGAAAGTTTCTGGGTAGCTCTCTGGTTCTCCTAGCTCAGGACTGAGATAAGGTTGCAGGTTGGAGTTGGGGTAGGTGTCCCTGCGGGAGCAGATGGTCAATGGTAATGTAACTCAATTGCTAACCAGCAAGTTGAAGGTCAGTAACTGGTTAGGTAGGAAACATCAATTATCCCTTTCCGTTTGGAAAAGAGAAGAGGCAGAAAACTGGTATTTCTTTGTGATGTGCTATATTCTGTCATGGGGCCCCAAGAAGAAGATATGGTGGTATTTTTGTGTCGTGGAACTTCTACAATAATGTCACAGAGACCTGTTGTCATCAGTAGCTTGCTGCTTCAAGTCCTTTAATTTTCATAACCCTTTCCCTTCGCTGCTTTGTGGACCCCTAAGAGGCACGGAGGGAGTTGAGCTCACGCCCTATTTCAGCAGCTTCTGTTTTTTTGCTCTCAAAGAGAGCCAACTTCTAGAGGTCTGCACTGCAACAGAGAAGATTTGGGGTGCAAGCAAATAGGGACGAGTTTGAATGGGGAAGACCTTGGGGATCACTGATCTAACTTTTTAGAGGTAATACCTTCAGAGAATTCTCAAAGGCTCTCCGAGATTGAGTCCACAGGGAGGGAATACAGGGCATTATCCATAATGAAGTATTATCCCTGCCATTCCCTTCTTAGCATACTTCCAAGTTCTGACTTCTACTGTCAAAACAGAAACAGGGCTCCTGGAGGCATTTTGTGGGGACTGAACCAGGGCAAGGCCAGGAACCCAGGTCAGTTCTACAACCAAATTCCAATCAAGCGGAGTGCAGTGGGGATCATTTTCTGGTTATTTTAGTGCCCTGGCTAATTGGGAATTAAGTAGGGTAGATTGTACATATTTAAATCTTTCTTTGATGATTGAGAAGCTTGCAGTGCCCTAGAGTAATCATTTCAAATATCATCCATGGGCTCCCACCGGTGGAAATTCAGGAAATAGAGTTCAACCTGTAGTGGCTTCCAGGTCAACTGCAGGAAATTCATTTTCATGAAACCCATATCACCTAATTGTTATTTTCTTCTTTTTCTAGACAGCGAGTACAAGGAAAATTCTATTCACTAGAGGCTGCCCGCTGTTTGAATCACAGTTAGCGATGGTTGTCATATACTTCTCGGAATTTAGAAGGGTGCTCAGAATGCTGACATATTACCAGATGTATTAGATAAAATGTGCCAGATACAGCTCACTTAGGCTTGTTTCCCCAAATTCACCATGAGATCCAGTTCTCCTTCTAAGAACTCTGGCCTGGCAGACCTTCCCTTACTTGTGTCGGATAAAATGAGTCAAAAGACACTACGCCAGTTAACTATTTGAAGTCTTTATCTAGTGCTAGTGCTAGTGCCCTTCCTTAATATGTGGCGACATCGTTTCCTTCAGGGACTCCATCTCCCAATCACTATATGGAAAGTTTGGATTTACAGGTTCTTAGATGACTAGAGGAGCCCTGGTGCCATAGTGGGTATGCCAGTCCTAAGATCAAGAGTTCAAAACCACCAGCTAATCTGCTAGAGACAGATGAAACTTTCTCCGACTTATAAAGAGTGACAGTCTCGGAAAGCCACAGGGGCCGTTCTACCCTGCCCTTTCAGGTGGTTCTGAGTCAGCCTTGACTTGAGAGCAGTGAGTTTGGTTTTAGATTGAGACTACTGAGAGGCATAGATTTCCTTAAGAATCAGAAGAACACCATGGAAGTTTCCCCCAGCGGGAGAAAGTGCACATCAGTGGGAAACCTTACATTCTAAATGTGAGATAGGACCACAGACCCTCTGAAACCTACTGTCATGTGATTTATGTCCATGGACTTCAGGATTAAAATCCTGGGATAGAGGATCCTTGGACCTTTTAAATCCAATGAAGCGAAGCATCTTTCCAAATCTAGAGAGTAGTGGTCCTCAACCTCAGCTGCATATGAGAACCACCTGAGGAGTTTTATAACCCCAATGTCTGGTTGCTTCCAGACCAATTAAGTCTGTTGCAAAGGCCCGGAAGCAGAGAACAGAGTTCTCTGTTGCAAAGGCCCGGAAGCGGCACTTTGTAACACACTCCCAGTGGATCCAGTGTGCACACAAGGCTGCAAAATGCTGCTACAAATTAAGGATTCTCATCATTGAGAATAAGCAGCATCAGCCAAGGCGAATACGCGTCCCCAAGCTCCACACTCTCGGATTTACATTTCTTGTAGCTGGACCCTGCATTAGGTATATGCATTGATGCAGAATGTGATCTGGGATTATGATCTGATGCAGATCATAAAGTGGCTCGGCAGGGGAAGGCCAGAGGGGTCCTCTCCCCGGCGCAGTTCTGTACCTGGTAGGTCTCCTTGTCCTGTGATCATGCTTGAGCGGGGCTCCTTTCTTCACCAGATAACACGTTCGCCATCTTTCCTGTCTCTAGTAAACCTGGATCTTTTAGTTTGAGCCTCTAAGTCTCCTAAGTTGAATCATTTAAGCAGAGCAATCATCAACACCAGCGTGTTTAATATTTAAAGGCCATAGCATCACTTAGGTCAGCTTCAAGGTGAGAGCTGCTGACTGCTGTTCCAGTGCCGCTTAGCAAATCAGGCTGCCAGAAGGGACTGCGCCAAGGCAGGCCAGGCCTGGGCAGATACCCAGCCAGCTAGGTTCTGTGCCACCTTAGCCTCTTCCTACCTGAAGGGTGTGCAGCAGGACCTGCAGCCCACTGGCTTCTTGTTCAGCCATCCCCTCCTCAGATCCTGGGGAACCGTCTCCCTGCCGCCAGACCCGGACTGGAGAGGCAGCAGCGGCCACTCTGACCTCGCTGTCCGCCTCGCAGGAGACTTGTGCTCCGAGGCCCCAGCTGCACATGCTGCTGAGTGTGAAGTCACAGCATGCAACCCTAGACCGCAGAGAAATGCATGCCCCCCGACTCCCACTGCGAGGATTAGGTGAGCCTCGGCCCTGGGGAGGGTGGAGCAGTTGGGCACATGGGTGGAGAGGGTGGCAGTGTGAGTCACTCATCCACCTCCAGGCCCACAGGAGTCACCCTGGATGCCTGCCAGGCATTCCCAGCTGACCTGGTCAGACTCCCTCCAGAGGCTCCCTGGGCCCTCCCCTGTCCCCCCTCCTCCATTTATTTTGGTTTGCTGCCAGCCCCTGGGTAACAGGAGACCAATGAGAGCTTGCACAACCACAGCAGTGCAAAGCACAGCAGCCCAGGGCCCCCTAAGGTCCCTGGCTTAGGGACAGGAACGCTGGCTGAGAAGAAAAATAAATACTCTGGACGTTTTCTATGGACCATGTCCCTTATATATTTATGTTCACTATGAATACCCCTCTACTATTATCGCCACCGAACCCCATCCTCATTTAACAAAAGAGCATATTGAGACACAGAGACGGTAAGGTACAGCCCAAGAACACAGAGCATAGGAGCATCTGTTGAGTCGAACTGGCTGGCATCAAAAGGCCATCACTTACCATTGTACCCCTCTGCCCCTTTGCTGTTGCAACCACGTTGATTAGCATGGGGGAAGACTTAGAGGTCTCCGGTGAAGTCCTGTCCTCTGTCTCAGAGATATGAAGTGCTCCTGCTGAGTTTGCTCCTGACCGATGTGGGATCTATTGTCCCTCACTGTGTCTTCTGCTTCAGTCTCTGGGGTCGTGAGAATGGTAACACTAGGCTGTCAACCACAGGTTGAGTTGGAGTTCTCCCAGAGGCACCTCAAGAAAAGGGCTGGAAACCTGCTCCTGAAAAACAAGCTATTCTAAACCCCTCGGGGTCATTTGAAAAACTGGTGATGTTACAAGTGCAATTGCTTTATACCCCACAGGGATGACTGACAATGCTTTACTTTTCTGTTTCTATGGGGTTTTGTTTTCCTGCCTTTAGTGTGCTTGTTATTGTTTGTTTGTCTTTTGTTGTCTACTAGTTGATTTATTTCTGTTGTTGGTCTTATGGGGTATTGAATTTGCCATAAGGTGACCACCAAAGTAAACCAGAGTCATGTATATGCCAGGGACAAGCAGATGGATACTGGGCCCCTGTCTTAGGCAAGGTTCTCCAGAGAACCAAAACAAGAAAACTCATGAATATAGGTCAACAGATAGATGATAGATAGATAGATAGATAGGTAGATAGATGATAGATAGATAGATAGATAGATAGATAGATAGATAGATAGATAGATAGATAGACATATACAGCGGGAAGGAATATAACAGCTAATTTGTCCACACAGCAGTACAGAGGACTCAGCTTAACTCACTTTCATGGAATAGTTAATATACTGAAAGCTTTTCGACTCCATGTGGGCTTCTGGGTCCAAAGTCAAGGAAGCAGACAGTGGAGTCTTCCCTCAGGCCAGACAGGCAGAGTCTGCCACAGGCAGCAGACAGCAGGGTGGGTCAGCAACAGTCAGTAGCATGGGAGCTTAGCGAAGCAGGCCACATGAAATATTGAACTCAAGGGATTGATGCACAGTGACAGAATTCACCAACCTCAAGTTCAAGAGATGTAGACACCAGCAGCATGGCGAAGCAGGTCTCCAAGGAGCCTCAAGCTCTGATTGGCTTGGCCCACAGGTGGTGTAGCACACAGGTTGAGGCAGAGAACTAGGTAAAGCAGCAGCACGCTAGTCTGATAACTAGGGAGCAAGAGAGATATGGGGTGCCAGTCATCTTCATTTATCTCAGTAGCCCTCCAATCAAGCTGCAACCTGATCAAACTGAACCCACATGTTCCTATTGGTCAAGTTGGCACAGTAAACTAACTATCACAGCCCCCACTTAACTCTAGCCCCAGTCCAAGAACATTTATTTCTGAAAACATGGCCCTACTCGATACTCACCTTCATGAAATGATCACTGAAGATCAGGGTGCTACAGCAACGTGTGGTGAAAAAAGCAGATGGCACCCAGTTATCAATTAGAAAAGTGTCTGGGGTCTTAAAGGGCTGTATTCAAAGAAGCAGCCATCTAAGAGAGGAGTTAACGAAGTCCACATGGAAGAAGCAAACCAGTTTGCATGATCCAAAGACAACAATAACAAAATTCAAATTTGACAAAGGGAAAAGTATCAGAGTCTAAGTTGCAAATACCCAATTTGTAGAAGGCTATGAGGGACAATGGGAAATCCAAAACCAATCTGAACAGTATCTAGTCAGATTAAGCCACTGACAGATCCCCTCTAGCAACAGAAAAGTTTACAATAGAGGTATTGTAATCATGATTATACTGGATCAAACTTGACACTTGGTCAGTTGACCTCCCTCTTGGCCCAACCTGAAATTGTTCTAGGTGCAAGTAATTCTTGCTTGTTCCATGAAAAAAAATTTCTTCCCTGCCCTTTTAAATATTCATGGTGTTCTTTTCTTTCTTATTCATTACTTTTGTATTTTTATCTTAGTATTATTATTTTATCCTTACCACTTTATTTTGTTTCTGTTTTTTATTGTTTCTGTTGGTGTTACAGTTTATGAAGCACAGAAGGAGGAGATGCATAAAAATAAGAACTGATGCAAGTGTTTACAAAGGGGAAGGGGTGGGGGATGGAAGATAGGGCGGGTAAGGGGGTTGGTGGAGCAAACAGCATCTGTGGTAGTGGGAGGAAGCACTCAACTGATAGTAATTACACAACTCACTTTAAAAGTGATTTAGCCATGAAAAAAATTCTCCAAAATGTATTGTGCTAATGATTGTACTACTCTTCTTGATGTGATTGAACTATTGAATTGTGTAATATGTGGATTAAGTGCCAATAAGTGTTACTAAAAGATAAAAACCTTGGGCTAGTTCTACTCTCTCAAAGCCACCATGAGTCCAAATTAACTCCTGGTAAATTTTTTTTTAATGGTTTCTATCAAGGATCTATATGAAACTGTTATTTAGTAACTAACCCAACACTTAGTTCTCCTCCCAAGTCTTACTGCTGTGCTTCAGACCCTGGGTTCTCAGAGTGGGGCCAGCACCATCAACCAGACATGGCTAGTCCCCACCCAACCACTACTGCACCAGAATCTGCATTTCAACAAGACCCACAGGGATGTTAAGCTTGTTAACAAAATTACCAGAGCATTGAAATTTGGGAAGCCTTGTCTTTAAATTTTTATTTTATTGTTTTTCAGTGAAAGTTTACATAGCTGATTAAATTTCCATTTAACAATTGTTTGGTTTGATTATATTTTTTTCATTCCACAAGAAAACAGAAATAATTTAAAATACAATAAATTAAAATAAGTTAAAAGGAAAACAAATGATAAGATGTTCAATTTTAACCTAATTCTGTCTGCAATAATTCATGTTCTGACATACTCTGTCTTTAAGCAGGGCTTTTCCTGTCATTGGACTAGGACTAAGGGTATTTAATGGAGCCTTAGTCCCTGTGGGGTCTCTAAAAATGAATTTTAGGTTTGTACTGTCATCTATAACCTTCTGCAAACCGGATGCTCAGAATTCAAGTTCTTATACAGTTCCCTCCTCTAATCTTGGAGTTTATTTACAATCCCTGAATCACACGAGGGATTCTTCATGGGTTTAGCTGGGAAAGCCTTATATTAGCTGTATTAAATACAGTTCCAAGAACAACCACATGTTCCATATATCTGATCACTTGTGATCCAATAGCTAGTACCCTGAAGGACATTCCTGGGTAAAATTTCCACCATCCTTCTGGGAGGCCTGAGTTTGATTATGTGCCCATTCGCCTCCTGTGCACCTACTACCCTTCTGTCACCAGAGGCTTATGTGTTGCTATGAGGTTAAGTGATTCCTGAGGTGGACTAGGAATAAAGCCAGCCAATGAAAACTATTAGTATGACACTGGTCCCATGTTCAACTAGACCAGACAGCATTCTATTCTATTAGCATGGGGTCTCTCAGTATTGGGAGCAACTCCACAGCAGCTAGGAACAACAAAGTCAAAATATAACTTTAGTTTGTTTATAAAGAACATGGCTAGTCATAAGGTCCTATGTTTCACTGGAGGGAACTCATAGACAACATTCCTGCAGAGCCAAAAGCCCTTGGGCTCACCCCTATGTACATAAAAACACCCAGTTGGTACTGGTGACAGATGTACAAGATGATTAGCTTAATTCATGTTGCTGGGTTGTACATGTAACAAACATTTTGGAATGGTGAATATTTTATTATATATATTTTAGTCATTTTTTTATTAAATACTTTTACTGGGGCTCTAACTTCTCTTATCACATTGCCCTTGATTAAGCCCCACTAGGCATCCTACACCCTTGTCTGCATTGATTTTAGTTCACTTGTTCCCTTGACCCTGGGTTGTTTCCCCTTGCCCTTCCTTTCTCCCACCTCCCTTCTCCTATATTCCCCCAGAACCATTGGTCCCATTCTTTTCATCTCTGAATTGTTTATACCACCTATCTTATCTAGATAAACATAAGGAGACATTAATAAGTTCGAAGACCAGACAAAGCCAAACAAAACAACAAAGGAAGTCAAAACCAACAAAACAATAACTAAAAGAACCAAAAGCAAAATAACAACAAAAAAAAGAAAGCCACTGACAAAAATGGGAAAACCCATAAATAGTTCAAAGTCTGTTTGCTGGCCTTTACGAGGGTTTTCCAGTTGAGTCTGATGTGGTGCCTCCAAAGTCTAGCTTTGGTATTCCCTGGGGATTTCACCACTTTGCTCCCCTTGCTACTCTGTTGCACGCTCTTAGTGTTTCGCCCAGTGTGATGGGGTCAGATTGGCAGAAATCCAGCACTGTGTCACCAGTGTGTGCCCCCACAAAGCTATCATTCAGTGAGGGACGTCATGTCTCTTGGTGGGGTAAACCCTATGGTCCTCTCTGTGCGTTGTCTGCTCTGAGCAGGAATGTCGTCCTCGGGGCTTGCTGGGCCAGGATGTGCTCCCCTCCCTCTCCACCCCTCTTCGTTTCTCCTGTGTGCTCGAATCAGACATGTCCCTCTCCCCAAGCTGTAGCTTCAGTGCTGTCCTCTTAGGTGCATTCTTCAGGGTGGGAGGAGGGGAGTGGGTTCCACATAGTTGGGATTGGGGACGGCCCCGCAGACCTCTCTATTGGTTCCCTTGTACATGCCAGTGTGTTGTATTCATGTCTTGGTGCATCAGGTTGAAGCCTGGTCTCTCTCTACCTCTCCTGTGGAGATAAAAACAATACCTTCCCCTTGGGTGGGTTAGTGCCCTGCTCCCCCACTTCCCATGTCTTTTTTTTTCTATTTCTTTCCCCCTCTTATATAGTTGGCTGCCATATGTATCCCTGGATTGGGTTTGACCCCTGCCATAATACTGGACCTCACCCCTGGAATATATATATAGTAGCTTTGCCCCTATGTTCCATTTTTTAAAAGCTTACCTCTGTGGACTCATGTTGTACTTATCCTTTTGTGCTTGGCTTACTTACCTTAGCATAATTTCCTCCAGTTCTTCCCATGCGGAATGTGCTTCATGCATTCATTGCTGCTTTTTAGGGATGCATAGTATTCCATTGTATGTATGTACAACAGTTTTTGGATCCATTCATCTGTTGATGGAAATTTGGGTTGTTT
>NW_022111309.1:12909784-12914824 GCF_000313985.2 Echinops telfairi | reverse complement strand
GGCATCACTGTGTGTGTTTTGTGAGATGGAAGAGGACTTTGTGGATTGGTGTCGGACATATGGATTAATGTTGGACTTGCGGGGCTTGGGCAGCGCTGGGTTGGGATGTTTCCTTGATGTGCACTTACCCTTTATATAAAACTCTTTCTTATACATGAGTTTCTGTGGATTTGTTTCTCTCAAGTACCCAGACTAATACAGTCATCTAGGTTGTTTCCATCTTCTTGCTATTGTGGATAGTGTTCGAATGAACATGGAAATGCATATATCTGTTTGTGTTATGTTTAATTTCTGTAGGCATACGTCTAGTAATTATTGATGGGTCACAGAGCATATCTATTCTCCATTGCTTGAGGAAACATCACGTCACTTTTCCTAGTGGCTGTACTGACATGTAGTACACAGAGGGTGGATTTTTTAGAGAATGTGTTCCATGGGCCTGTAAGGCATGGGAGGGCAGAAGACACTATCAGAAATACTTATCTCAGGGCGAATTACTCTTTGATCCTAGATTGGAAGTTGTTAAAAATAAAACCTCCATCCTAGCACATACTTAAAGAATAGTTAACACACACACAGAGACTTATTCTTATATAAGGACTCTTGGTGCTACAATGCTTGACACAATTAACTGATAAATAATAGGTCAGCAGTTCTAGCCCACCAGCCACTCTCCAGGAGAATGATGTGGCAATCTACTTTTGTAAATATCTATACCCCTGGGAAACTATTAAACATTTCTACTCGGCCAATCAGATCATTGTAAGTCAAAATCCAATGATAATCTTAGTTATGGTGGTGGTTGTGGTGGTTGCTGTATGATTACACTAATTGGAAATATCTAAAACTGTTGAGTGGAGAACTGATATGCATGTAAAACTTCACTCAATTCACAATAAAATGCTTTTGTAAAAACAAGTGGGGGTGTGGAAGGAAAGATGAAAAAGAGAGGTAGCAAGAAAGGAAGGGAAGAAAAGAAATATCTAATAAGGGTGTAGAAACCAGAATGTATTAGTGGTGACCAGAGTCAGGTTGGAGGGAGGAGAAAAGGGTGGCTCACTGCTTAGGACACTGTTAGGGATGCTTCTGTTAGGGATGCTGGGAATTTTTGAAAATGGATAGTGGTGATTTGTTGTATATACAAGGGGCTTCAAAAGTTTGTGAAAAAATTCTGTTATCTTCTATTGCATTTCCCTACAAGTTTTTGAAACTCTCATGTGTTTTCTATAACTTTTAAAACACTTGTAGATAAACAAGCAGCCATCTAGCTGAGAAGCATCAAAGCCCACATGGAAGAAGCACACCAGCCTATCTGACCATGAGGTGTAGAAGGGACCAGTTATCAGACATCAAAGAATAAAAATCATATCAGTGGGCTCCCACCTTCCTGATACGATCACTGAAGACAAAGTGGATGAATAAGCAAATGTGATGAAGAAAGCTGATGGTGCCCGGCTATCAAAAGATATAGCATCTGGGGTCTTAAAGGATTAAAGATAAACAAGTGGCCATCTAGTTGAGAAGCATCAAAGCCCACATGGAAGAAGCACACCAGCCTGTCTGACCATGAGGTGTAGAAGGGACCAGTTATCAGACATCAAAGAATAAAAATCATATCAGTGGGCTCCCACCTTCCTGATACGATCACTGAAGACAAAGTGATGAATAAGCAAATGTGATGAAGAAAGCTGATGGTGCCCGGCTATCAAAAGATATAGCATCTGGGGTCTTAAAGGATTAAAGATAAACAAGTGGCCATCTATTTCAGAAGCAACAAAGCCCACATGGAAGATGCACCCCATCTTGTGTGCCCACAAGCTGTCGAAGGGATCAGGTATCAATTATCAAAGAACAAAAAATCATATTATTGTAAATGTGGGTGAGTGCAGAGTAGAGACTCAAAGCCCATCAGTAGGCAACTGAACATCCTCTTACTTAAGGGTTGATGAGCCAGTCAGTGTGCAGGGCAGCAACGATGAAACATATAACTTTCCTCTAGTTCTTAAATGATTCCCCCCCCCCATCATGATCCCAATTCTATCTTACAAATCTGGCTAGTCCAGAGGATGTACATTGGCACAGATAGTAAAGGGAAACACAGGGAATCCAGGACAGATGACTCCTTCAGGACCAGTGGTGAGAATGGCGATGCCTGGAGGGTGGAGGGAATGTGGGGTGGAAAGGGGGAACCAATAACAAGAATCTACCTATAGCCTCCTCCTGGGGTATAGACAGCAGAGAAGAGGATGAGGGGAGACTTCGGACAGTGCAACATATCACAAAATAATAATAATTTATGAATTATGAAGAGTTCATGAGGGAAGGGAGGGAGGGGGAAAAATGAGGAGCTGATATTAAAGGCTCAAGTAGAAAGCATCTCTCCCAGTAATGAAATCCTTATCCCATTAAGCACCATGGACTTCACTTCAGCAAGTGCCTTGTGAATAAGGAAAGAGGGGCTCACTCTTGTTTTGGGATATACCTGCCTGGCTAGCCCACCTCTCATAAATATTCTGGTAAATCTTTACCCTCCAGAGTATTCCCATGTTAATGCAAGTAGATAATCAGACAAAGGATCAAGTGCTGGTTTTCAATCGCAACTTTTTAAATAAAATTTGGGCTCACCTCTAGACTCTGGTCTTTTTAGCTCACCATCACTTTCAGCCTGTTGCCTTTTTTTCTCAACACTTACATCTTGCCAGAGTGCTAATGTGGCCTCAGCAGGCCCGTTCCTCTTTTTAGCAGATCCTTTCTTCACTCCCACACTAAGGGGAAACTCTAGCAAAATCCCCTGCCCTGGATTTCATCGTTATGGAAGTCTGGTTCTGTTGATGAGCCATTAAGTAACTTAAATGGAGGCTTAAATGAATGGCTAGAGTTTAGCATGCTTTTCTCATGCTAACGTTGACTTTTGACAGAAATCCTTCTAAAAGACAGGAGCCGGACCCAAGCTTGGAATCTTTCTGGACAATCCAATGCCGTACCTGGAATACATTAAAATGAACGCTCATAAAGTCGACAGCCCACAGCAGCAGGGCAGCCCCCAAGACGTCTGCAAGGTCACAGCTGTTTGTGAGATACCAGAAGGTCTTCTTTGAAGGGGGCACTGAGGGAAGCCACAGACCAGATCTAGTGTGGAATTCTGTGTTCTGGCTGCAAAGAAAGACACATTTAATTTGATTGCAATTCAGGGTCACTAAGATCACTTTAAGAAGCAATAATTTCCTAGAAGCAATCACAGAACTAAGAAAGGCTTTCTAACATACCTCTGGGTGAACACAACCCTCCAACATTTTGGTTAAGAGTCGAAAACATTAACATTTGCACCACCCAGGGACTTCATATGAGCCGCAAAGATTTATGAAAATCTTGGCCTGATTATATACAGTGGGAGGGTTAGCATAATGCAAAGAATTAAACTTGCCCAAAGAAAGATGTGGCCCTTCCCAGTTTCCAGGGGGTAACATAGGATCCAGTAGGTTTCCCTTTGGGCCACATGATATCAGCTTGATCTCTGAAGGGGCTGGGGACTGAGTCAATCATATGGACAGTTAACTATGTCTACATGAATGACCCAATAAAACTCCTGAACACCAAGGTTCAAGTAAGCTTCCTTGTGTGGTCATACTCTGTGCAGGTTCCCACACATTATTAATGGCAGAAGTAGTCACTGCTCTTGGCTTGATTGGGAGAGGACAACTTGCACCTAAAACTCTCCTGGGTCTAACTCATTGTGCCTCTTCCATTTGCTGAACTTAACCTGTATTTAATCTTTGGTCGACCATAGTCATTAGAAATTAAAATAATAATAACTGGAAATCTAGTGCAGACCCAATAGTTGTATATTTAACAAAGTACTTGAAAATACCCCATATGTCAAATATTTTTAAATATCGTAATTAAATGATAGTCAACATACACACATGAAAATTTGTGTAATGCAAATAAAGCAATACTTAGAGAGATCCTTTATTTATAGTTCATGTGCTTAAATTAGAAAACTTTTTAAATGATTTAAAATCAGTCTACATTAATAAACTAGAAGAATACAAACAATTTAAATTCAAGTAGAATGAATAACATAACACATAGCAGAATTTTTAATCAAAATAGTGAATTTTTTAATCAAACAACATAGAATACTAGAGCACCAATGTCGCTTTCTAGAATTTTCTGATAAAAGATTTGAATTTAACTGAAATTTTGAAAACAGGGATCCATTTTGTGGTTATAGCAATGCTTGTGGTTCTGAGCAAGGAGCCCTGATGGGAGAGTGAGCACTGGAGTTGAGCACTTGCGCAACTGCTAACCAAAAGGCTAGTTGTTCAAACCCACCAGCAGGTCTGAGGACGATGTGGCAGGTTGCTTTTGTAACGATGACAGTCTTAGAAATCCTATGGGGCAGTTCTGCTCTATCCAATAAGATCGCGGTGAGTCAGAATTGGCTCTATGGAAATGGGTTCAATAAGCTTGAGTTTCTGGAGAAAATTTATTTTAAAATATCTCCAAAAAATATAAAGATTTTTCCTTTGGACATCATTGCGACCTCATGCTGATGGTTTCCTCAGCCAAATGATTCCTCTTTGTCCTAAGATTTAATAAAGAACGTGTTCTCTTGTTGGACAGTGTAAGTTAGGACAAAATAATAATAATTTATGAATTATGAAGAGTTCATGAGGGAAGGGAGGGAGGGGGAAAAATGAGGAGCTGATATTAAAGGCTCAAGTAGAAAGCAAATGTTTTGAGAATGATGATCGCAACAAATGTACAAATGTGCTTGACATAACAGATGTGGATTGTGATAAGAATTGTACAAGCCCCAATAAAATTATTTTTAAAAAAGAAAAGAATGTGTTCTCTGTAAAATTAAATGAAAATTTTGAAGATTTAAAAACTCTTACCATTGATTTTAACAAAAATATACAATTTTCATAAAACCAAGCAATATGGTCCTTGAGCTGTCTATAAGAATTACATTTTTTTCATGCTCAAACTTTATTGGTTCAGAAGAGCTGTTTGTTTGTTGGTTTGTTTTGGGGG
>NW_022111309.1:12904967-12908000 GCF_000313985.2 Echinops telfairi | reverse complement strand
AAAAAAAAAAAAGAAAGAAACTCCTTGTGAAAGCACAGCATTACACACATTTCTTTCTGTGTAGGTTCCTTACTAGTTAAAATCCACCACACTTCGTGTTATACTTGTTGGCAATTGCCACTGAGTGGATTCTAACTCATACTGCCAAGGGGGGCAGGGGAGTGTAACGTAGAGCCGTGCTCTGGAGAGTGCTCAGGCTGTGACCCTTTAGAAGCAGAGCCTCAGGCCTGGCTTCTGTGTTGCTTTGGGGTGGGTAGCAATTGCCAACTTGTTTTGGCTAGTAGTCGAAATTTCTCTGTTTGTACCACCATGTCAATCCATACTACATGGAAATGTGATGATGAATAGGGATGGTCGTGGTGAAGGTAGTCGTGGTGGCCTGCAGTTGGGTTGGAGGCAGAGCTAGCAAGACAGAGAGAAGGAATTTATCAGATGATACCACTGGAATCTTATATCACTGTTCTAGAAAGGTCTGTGCCCCTTTTATGACTTTTTTCTCATCATTCTCCATAGATCTGAAGGATCAGAACTTTGCTTCGCATCAATCAGGAGGAAGACGAGAACATTTTAAGATAGGAGAATACATTGTCACCTGGACATCCTATTGCATAGAGCAGGATTTATAGAAAAGGCAGCATTATGAGCTGTCTCAATCTCTTACCGGTCGAGAATGACAAAAGACTCAAATTATTAAGTTGTGGAGTGATGGTCACAATGTTCTCCCAATGAAGCCATCCTATTGTTATCGAACACCAAATTTATGTCAGTCAGGATTCCACTGTAACATTCAACCAACATGGTTCTTCACCTCCTCTGTGCACCTTGCACCCCAGAATTTAGTAGTCAAAAATACAGGGGCTCAAGTGTGACAATACCTAGTTGTTAGTGAAAGATGATCAACTTCACCTTCAATTTAGTATAATATAAATGTCAAAGATATTTGACACAGCACAATATAAATGTCAAAGGTATATAAGACAGCACAAGTATAGAGTAGATGCCATTTCTCTCCGTCAGAGACCAGTCACTTTGTTGCACAGAAAATAGTTTCTGATATTTCATGGCGATGGTTCTTCTCCCCACTGTGTTGTGTTCAGCTTGGCGCTTCTCACAAATTCTCATTGTAGCTGAGATGGCTTTGCTGCTTCAAATCCCTCACTATTAGAGCCCAGGGAAGCGACTCTCTCTCACATGACAAAATGCTAGTGTCAATCAAGAGATTCCTCCTTGACCCTCAGTGCACAGGATACAGTGATGGCGAGTCATGCTGCAGCAATCTATCTCTGCAACCTGAATGAGACTGAGACCACCTGCATCTTCTTAGCTTTGTCTGGCATCTCAGATCAGGGAAATTCAGGCTTTCGGGGATACCTAGAGTTGTATCTGTGATGTTGGTTAATAGGAATACATTCCAGACATTCCTTGGGAGAATAAGACTTTCCCTGCTTCATGTTTGAATTAAAAATTGGTTTCCTCCATAGACTCAAGAGATACCATGGTTCACATGGCATAATATAGTAAAGAAGACAAGGTTCTACATCCCACTTTAGTGAGTATCAACTGGAGCCTGAAAAGCTTGTGAGTGGCCATCTAAAGTGTAACTATTACTTTATCTACATCTGGAGACAATTAAAGACAGAAGGAAACAATTAGTCCACAGAAACCATAAGAATCCCATCTTTCGTGGTGCTACCTACCACTGATGATCACTCTGAAAGGGATCATAATAGGAGATCTTGAACACAGTGAGAGAACAATGTGCAAAATACCATATATACTCGTGTATACGCTGAGTTTTTCAGCACATTTTTAATCCAGCCTTTGTGGTAAAATTAGGTGCCTTGGCTGATATTCAGGTCGGCTTATACTCGAGTATATATGGTAACAAAAAATATGAGACTTACTGGTCTGATAGGGACTGGGGGAATGCTTGAGACTCTGATACTTAGACATCCTTTAGGACTAAGACTGAACTCACTCCTGCAGCGCAACTCTCAGAAACATTATAGACAGGACTACAGATGGTGAATGATACCACCAGGGAGGGACCATCAATAGTAAGAGGTCACAATGGCAGCCTTTGTGCAGGGATAACGTTGAGAAAGCAGGAAGGAATAGAAAAGAAGGGCCAATGGAAATGATCAATGCAGGGAGGAAGGGGGAAGAATGCTATTCCACTGCTGGTATTGCCACCAATGTCACAAAATGAGATGTAGTACCAATTATTGTCTCAAAGACTAATTTGTTCTGTAAATTTTGCCCAAACCACAAGACATCAAATAGTATCTGAGGGAAGGGGTGACTAGCAGTGAGATTTGGGGTCACTGCCAGATAAGGTGAATATCAAATCGAGAATTTGGTGTATTACTATCCTTCCCTAGTTTCTGTTATTAGCCTCCCTGTCTCTAGATTTTTGCCATGTCCAAGTGACACGTGTACTATTATTCACAATGTAATAAAGAAATGGACTTTTTTAAATTGATTGATTCACTTTAAAAAGTGCACTTTTTAACTCTCACCTTGAGAATTAATATAATAATAAATATAAATTGACAATTATACAAATAAATATGTTTTAATGGATATATATACTAACATCATATATTTAAATAGTCTTATCTAAAAAACATTACTTTATCATTTTACTGATCATATTTTTTTCTAATATAGATTGAAATTCAAATGGTTTCTCTGACTTCATCTAAACCATGTCATGTTCTACCTGGAAGAACAGGCATACCCAAGAGAGGCAGGATCAGAAGAATACTTAGCTCAGCTTTGCCATATCTTGGCTGTGGGTCTGGGGCAAATGGGCATCACTCTAAGCATTTCTTTTCATCAAATCAAGTCGCCCAACTCAAGGCCCATCAAAAACCATCCAGTCCTCAGGTCCCTTTCCCACCAAGTGGTTTTTCAACCACACTGGCATTGGGATAAAGCCCTGTGACATAAACTAAACAATCTCCAGGCCTTGTACACATGCCCCAGGTTGATTTCTTTGTAGCTTCCACCTCATTTCTCTTGTTCTAGTTT
>NW_022111309.1:12891365-12903606 GCF_000313985.2 Echinops telfairi | reverse complement strand
AAATAATAAATAAATAATAAAAGACCTTTTGGAGATATGAGGTCATGTTAACTACTTCTATTTGTCTCATTTCTGACCTTCTCCACATTCACTCTTGTTGACCCAAGATTTCTCTACCTTGTTCTTGCACAGTTTGTGTTGAGGATCCAGAGGAAGGAGCTTTAATGTGGCTATGTTATAGTTCATCCTGTAGAATCAAGATCATCACTCAAGGCTGCTGAAATCTTTTTGGATCCTAAGGTGGCATCTGACATATTTCTATCCTTCTCAATTGTGTCACCAGAAAGTGTGATATGCATGCAGCAGTTATTTTCATCCAAGTTATTGATAAAAATGTGGGAGAGGAAAGATACACAAAGCAGGATTCTCATATTTGAAAACTCCATCTGCACGCATGTCAATTTATGAATAACCACCTTTGAACCTGGAATTTTATTAGATAGTAAATCCTCCTAAGAGCGTATACCAGCACTTCTTCCTCTATCTTAACCAGTAACCCAGTTACCCTTGAGTCAATTCCAACTGATACTGGTCCTGCATTTCCGAATAGAACCACATGGCATTGTGTTTCCAATGACTGTGATCTCTCAGAATTTATCTCTAGCCCTTTTTTTCTCTATACCTCTTTTTGGATTCAAACCTCTCACCTTTCAGTTAGTAGCAGAATATGTAACCACTTATGCCATTCACAAACCTCCCTTGTCTATGAAAGAATGTATATTCTGCAATAATTGTGTGTATACCATAACTGTTACTTATATCAAGGAGATTGTCAGTATGATTCAGATCTTATATTGACAATTGATTAAGGATTTGCCTTTGCATCCCTTTAACTCTGCCTTTTAGGGTCCATGTATTTTTCATCTATGTTATTAGGCAGTTAAATATTTATTATTGACCTCCTAATGGTCTTGGAAGAAGTATAGCCAAAATGTTCCTTAGAAGCTAGATTGGTGAGACTTCATCTCATGCAATTTGGCCATCTCATCAAGAGAGGAAAAGGACATCGTGTTTGGTAAAATAGAGGGGCAGTGGAGGTCCTTGGCAAGATGGATTGCACAGTGGCTGCAACCATGAACTCACATAATACGACAAACAAGCAGGGTGTCAGTTGACTATATGTGGGGTTGCTAGGCATCAGAACCAACTCAATTGCACCTAACAACAACAATGAGTGATCCTTTTATTATGTGGAAATATCCTTTCATCTGGAATATTCTTTGTTGTAAGACTGTTTTATCTGATACTCATGTAAACATCACGTCCAGTCAGTAGGGTAAGTAGCTGTCTCCCAATGTTCTGACATAGATGAGTGTTTCAAGTGCTTCATCAGTATATTGAACTATTTCCATTGGTATTACATCAATTCCTGGAGACTTCGAAGGCTTACTAACAACCAGCAATATACAAATTATACAACTTAGCTTGCTGAAGTGAGGAGACTTGAAGCACTTGCTGATGAAGATCAAGGATTGCAGCCTTCAGTATGGGTTACAACTCAGTGTAAAGAAGACCAAAATCCTCACAACTGGACTAATAGGTAACATCGTGATAAATGGAGAAGTTCAAGCTGTCAAGGATTTCATCTTGCTGAATCCATAGCCAATGCTCATTGGAGCAGCAGAATTCAAAAGAGGTATTGCATTAGGTTAATATGCTGCACAAGACCTCTTTAGAGCACTTAAGAGCATGGATGTTACTTTAAGGACTAAGGCGTGCCTCACCCAAGCCATGGTATTTTCAGTTGCCTCATATGCATATGAAAGTTGTACACTGAATAAAGAAGACGGAAGAAGAATGGGTACATTTGAATTGTGGGGCTGGGAAAGACTACTGAAAATACCATAGGACTGCTAAAAGGACAAACCAATCTGTCTTTCAAGATGTAAGTCCAGGGTGCTCCTTAGAGACAAAGATGGCGAGACTTGTCTTACACACTTTGAACATGAGCTCTTGGTATCAGCTCCTCATTTTTCCCCTCCCACCCTGCCCCCCACCCCCATGAACCCTTGATAGTTTATAAATTACTATAATTTTTCATGTCTTAAACACTGTCCAACATCTCCCTTCATGCACTTTTATGTTGTCTGTCCCCCAGGGAGGAGGGGTATATGTAGATCCTTGGAATCTACATATTCCCCCTTTCTACCCCCCTTCCCTCCACCCTCCCAGTATCACCACGCTCACAACGGGTCCTAAAGGGGTCATCTTTCCTGGATTCTCTGTGTTTCCAGTTCCTATCTGTACCCGTGTACATCCTCTGGTCTAGCCAGATTTGTAAAATAGGATTGGGATCATGATAGTGGGGGGGGGGAGTAAACTAGGGGAAAGTTGTATGTTTCATCATTGCTACCCTGCACCCTAACTGACTCGTCTCCTCCCCATGACCTTCTGTAAGGGGATGTCCAGTTGCCTGTAGATGGGCTTTGGGTCCCCACTCCACACTCTCCCTCATTCACAATGATATGATCTTTTGTTCTTTGATGCCTGCTACCTGATCCCTTCGACACCTTGTGATTACACAGGATGGTGTAATTCTTCCATGTGGGCTTTGTTGCTTCTCAGCTAGATGGCTGCTTGTTTATCTTCAAGCCTTTAAGACCCAGACACTATATCTTTTGATAACCGGGCACTATCAGCTTTCTTCACCACATTTGCTTATTCACCTGCTTTGTCTTCAGCAGTTGTGTTGGGAAGGTAGCATCATAGAATGCCAATTTAATAGAAGAAAGTATTCTTGCACTGAGGGAGTACTTGAGTGGAGGCCCAATGTCCTTCTGCTACCTTAATACTAAACCTATAAATATATGCACATAGATCTATTTCCCCATCATCATACATAAATATATTTACATATGTATATGTCTATAAAGGCTCTTTGCCTCCTAGTTCTTTCCTCTATTTCCTTTTACTTTCCTCTTGTCCCACTATCATGCTCAGCCTTCATTTGGGTTTCAGGAATTCCTCTCAGTTACATTGCCCTTGATCAAGCCTTATTAATCTGTGTCTTTTCTGGTAGAAATAATATAATACAGCCATTCTCAACCTGTGGGTCACAACCCCCTTGGGTGTAAAACAACCCTTTCACAGGGGTCGCCCGATTTATAACAGTAGCTAAATTATATCTATGAAGTAGCAATGAAAATAATTTTATGATTGGGGGTTCACCACAACATGCAGAACTGTATTAAAGGGTCTCAGCAGTAGGAAGGGTGAGAATTTAAATTTTTTAATCCAGTCTGATCATCTTTACTGTAGTATAGTTAATTTACATTTAGTGTAGTGTAGTATTTATATAATCATTTGTCAATTTGAGGATTAAGAGTGTAGGGGTGGAGTCTGGTTTGACAATCAGATCATAGCCAATGAGGCTTCTGTGTGAGCATGGCCTTCTCCTGAGGATTCTGTGAAATCTGGTACTTCCTCCTTGAAGGAGGGAGACACTTCTCTCTCTCTGCCACTCCCTGGGAGACATTGCAGCTGACAAGACACATGGGACTACACTAGTGCCCTGAGCTGGAGGAGCCATATGGACCTACCCTGATGCAACCAGACCTCTGAAACCACGTAAAGCCCCTGCCAGCGCTGAGATGCTTACAACGCCACTGGATCCAAAGACTTTCTACCGACTGGCCTGTGATCATCCTGCATTTGGCATCATTGCATGTCTTTCGTGAGTCTGAAGAGGACTTTATAGATTGATATCAGACATATGAGCTAGTATCAGACTTATGGGCTTGGACTGGACTGGGTCGGGATGCCTTCTCAATATTCAATTCCTCTTGTATATAAATCTCTTTCTTATCCATATATGTGTGTCCATGGATTTGTTTCTCTAGTCTACCCAGACTAACACATGTAGTTAGTTACTCAGACTATTAGTTCTAGAGCTATCATTTTGGTATTGGTTTTCTATTTGTCTAACTTTTGTTGGTTTTTCTCTTCTATTGCACTGTTAACTGCAAGGTCAACAGTACAAAACGACCAGGTGGTACACAGGAGAAAGACGTAGCTTTCTACTCCTGTAAAGAGTTAGTCTTGGAAACCACAAAGGAAGTTCTACCCTGTCCTATAGGGTCACTATGAGTTGGTATCAATTCAATGGCAGTGAGTTCCATGGGGGATTTGTTTGCTTGTTTGGGGGGTTGTTTTTTCACCTACCATATGGCTTTATTTGCCTTACCCTGCCTGTCCTTCAAGGTAGTGTTGTCATATGCATGAGTAAGTCCAAAGGTATTGCTAGGAGGGTTTAAGTCTATACCTGCATGACTGTTCCAAACAGAGTGTGTTTAAACATGTATCTCTCATGAGTTCATTGCTGCAGAGAAGTTCTCTCAGTAAAACACTTCTCTTGAATCATTAAGGTGACTTCAAAATAAAGGTTAAAAAAAATCCACTCAAAAGAAATGGCTTCCGAGAAAGTCTGCTCTGCGAGTTAAACCCAAGACAAAGAGGTGAGTTCAGAAAGTTATGGAGGTTGCTTGTGGGAACTCCAAATGGACCATCTTGATAGATTTTCTCAAAGGACACAAGACGGCCACCGGGGCTTATTATGAAGAAATTTTAAGACAATGCAAAATTGCATTGGGGAGGCAAAGACCAGAAACTTTCCCCAGACACTTTTTTTTTTCCATCGTGCCAATGCACCTGCTCATTCTTCAAGGGTACCATTTGCTGTCTGATGAAAATCTCATTAGAAATGTTACTCCCGGCAACCCTGATCTTGTCATCTAATACTTCTTTGTTTTTCCCAAACCCAAAGAACATTTCAAACAAACACAATTTGAGCTCCTCATCAATAACAAAACTGCTGTGCTGAGGAGAGGTAAATCAAAGAGCACAAAGTTTTACAGGGAAAGCTTCTAAGGTAAACAAACAAAACAAATCCACTGCTTTCTAGTTGGTTCTGACTTGTAGTGACTTACAGTCTTTACAAGAGCTAATAGCTTTATTGTTGTCCTGCGGAGCAGCTGGTGGGTTTAAACTGCCAAACTTTGGGGTTAGCTGTGCAATGCTAACACAAGAGTGCCGCCAGGGCTACTTGGGGAAGGGTTAGAGAGCTGGAAATGTTGCCTATAGAAATGTATAGGTCTACAGGGATGTGAATAGCCTTGCTCTCATGCAAAGTCCATGAGAAAGCAGATTATGGCAGATGGAGTTAGGTTAAAATCGAATACCTTATCACTTGATCTCCCTTTCGACCCAGTTTAAAGTTGCTCTGGTTTTTAATACAGTATGTCCTGTTTTCTTTTCAACTGGGGTCATTCTCTGTTTTACTTTGTTATTGTTGCTAGCTCTTTTGACTCTTTGTTTTTTTGTTTCTGTATGATTTTTGGCATATGAAGGGCTAATGGTTCCTTGGAGGTATGGCAGGAGAGGTTGGGGGAAATGAAGAGATAAATACCAGGAGTACAAGAAGAAAGAAAATGTTCTACAATTGATTATGGTAATGATTGTAAAATACTCCTTGATATGATTGAACTATTGAATTGTATGACACTTGCATCATGTCCCCAAAACTATTTTTTTAAACAGAAAGAAAAAGAAATACATAGGTCTAGATAGAGGGTAATTCAGAAATGATAGGTTTGCATTTTTATATCTTATTTAGTAAATCTTTCTATGATTCTTAGCGATACTTTTTTACTTACCTTCATAATAAATGTATGAATGTATTTACAGCAAACACAAATAAAGTAACCTCTGCCAGATCTATATATATGATTGTGAGTGTAATCCTTTTCATCTACTCTTACCTGCTCATCTTGCCTATTTTCCAATGTATCCCCTCCAGATCAAGGTTTCTGATTACTCATAGTGCAGGATTGTGTATGCAATCGCATTGACTTTTGTTGTCTTGCATCCCACTGTGTGCTCCTTTCCATTAGTAAGATTGTGCTGGTTACCACCTTACTATATATTGCCTTTCCATTTACCCAGCTATTATCTAGCTAGTCATTTTTATCCCTTATTCTCCTATTGATTGCTTGTTGCTGTTGTCATTTGGTGCTGCCACATCAGTTCCAACTCATAGCAACCTTCCGCATTACAGAAGGAAAGAAGCTGCAGCCGATCCTGTCCCATCCTCATAACTGTTGTCATGTCCGACACCATTGTTGTAGCCACTGTACAAATCCATTTTGCGGAGGGGTATTATTTTTCACTACATCTCTACTTTGCCAAGCATAATGTTCTTTTCCAGGGATTGCTCTCTCCCTTCTGATAAGATGCCCAAAGAACAGACGTTGAAGTCTCTCTATCCTTGCTTTTAAGTATTCTGGCTGCACGTCTTCCAAGATAGATGTATTTGTTCTTTGGGCAGTCCATGGTACTTTCAATATCCTTCCCCAGCACCATAATCCAGAGGCATCGGTTCTTATTCAGTCTTTCTTATTCAATAGTCAACTTTCACATGCCTGTGAGCTGACTGGAAAAAATAGCGTGGCATGGGTTAGGTGAGCCTTGGTCCTCAAAGTAACACTTTACCCACCACTGGTAAATACAAAATAATGTTTCTGTGTGTAAATCTTTCATTCACATTTCACAAGAGTGGACATACAATATTTATCTCTTTGTGATAGACTTATTTCACTCTACATGGATGTCCTATGGGTTCATCCATGTTAAAAAGGGTGTTTTGCAGATTCTTCACTATTCTTTAATCCTACATAGTACTCCATCGCGTTGTGTACTGTAGACTGCTTATTCAATCATCCAATGGTGGGCACTGTTTGTGCATTTTTAGTTGTGTTTGATAGTCTACTTAAACCATTAATTAAAGTCCCTAACATTTCCCCCACTTTCTCTTTTTCTTTTTTGCCACATATGTGAAAATGTATTCATTGACTAAATATATGTAGAAGTCTTACAAATCTCTAAAAAAAAGACTAATAATCCAATAGAATAATGGTCAAAAGGAATGGAGAGATCATGAATTAATACAAATGGATTTTATAAACAAGAAGGCCCTCAAGAAGGTGGAGTGACACAGTGGCTGCAACAATGGGCTCAAGCACAGGAACAATTGTGAAAGTGGCGCAGGACTGGGCCATGCTTCATTCTGTTGTGCAAAGGCTTGCTATGAGTCAGAGCCAAGTCAATGGCTTGTAACAACGACAACTATTCTGTTCCCTTTGTCTATGTTTCTGCTGTGACACCATTACCAGGCTCCTTTTACCAACCATAAGTGTTTGGTTTCCCACCCCTTAAAGAATATTGATGGAATCTGAATTGGGAATGGAGTATGTCTATAGGTCCCTTTGGGTAATAGTGACATTTTCACAATATTAACCCTTCACACAGATGTTCTTCTATTTATGTAAGTCTGTTTTTTATTTGGCAGCAGTGTCTTGTACTTTTCTTCATACAAACCCTTTGTATCTCTGGTTATCTTTATTCCTAAGTATTTTATCTTCTAGATAGATTTGTAAATGGTATTTTATTTATTTATTTTTGCTTGTTTCCTTTTCAGAATTTCTTTGTTGTTGTAAAGAAACTTTACTGGTTTGGGTATGCTGATTTTGGACCTTGCTAAATATTTCCATTAGTTTTAAAAATATTTAATATTTTAATAGTTTTCTTGCTGAGCGTCTGGGATTTTCTATGAACAGCGTCATATCCTCTGTAATAGGGATAATGTGACTTCTTCTTTACCAACTTAAATGCTTTTTATTATACTTTCTTGTCTATGTACACAGGTTAGGACTAGCAAGACAAAATTAAATACCAGTGGGGATATAAGTCATCTTTGCCTGACTTCTGATCAAAATAGATTGTTTTCAGTTTCTCTCCATTAAAAGTAACATTGACTGCTCCTTTTGTGTAGATGCCCTTAGTTATGTTGAGGAATTTCTCTTCTATTTTACTGAGTTTCACTATAAATTGCTATTGGATTTTGTCAAATGTCTTTTATGGACTGAGTAATGTGACCATATGCTTCTTTTCTTGTGTTTTATTTGTGTACTGAATTGCTGGTTGTTTTTCTGATATTGAACCAACTGTATATACCTCGTAAAAATTCCACTTGATCATGATGTACTAAGTTTTTATATTACATTGCATTCTATTGGTGACAATTTTTTGGAGTATTTTTGCACTTATGTTCATAATAGATAGTAGTTTATCATTTTATTTTTAGTAATCTCTTTGCCTTCCCTTTGATATCAGGGTTATGCTTGCTTCACACAATGGATTCAGGAGAATTCTATCCTTTTCTATGTTCTGAAATTGTTTGAATAGAATTGGTGTCAACTCTTCTCTGAATTTCTCAGTGATGCTGTGTGTTCAATTTCTTTTCTTATAACTATGTTCAAATTGTCTACCTCAGGTTGATTTGGCTAAATAGGTGAAGTCTTTCTTGAAATTTGTCCATATCTTCTAGGTTTTCAAATTTGTTAGAGTTGCAATACCTCATAGTACTCTGTTGTTTTTCTTTCTATTTTGATTTGTTCTGCTGTTAAAATCATTTGTTTCATTTCTTATACTCATTTTTCGCATCTTCTCTTTTGTTTCTTTTGCTAAATTTACAAGTAGTCTGTTAATTTTGTTATACATTTCTAAGAGCCAACTTCTAGTCCGTTTATTTTTTTTAATGATTTCTATTTCATTCAATTCTACTCTAATCTTAATTTGGGAGAGAAAAGAGGCTTTCTATTCCTATACAGCTACAGTCTCACAAACCCACAGGGGCAGTTCTACCGAGTCCTGGAGGATTGCCATGCGTCAGCATCAACTCAATGGAAGCAATTAAGTGTGAATCATTTCGTTTCTTCTGAGACTGTAAATATTTTTCCAGCTCTTTATATAATTGTTGGAGGTTTTGAAATCATTTTATTGGAGGTTTGTACAACTCTTATCATAACCCATACATGCATCCATTGTGTCAAGCACATTTGTACATTTGGTGCCCTCATCATTCTCAAAACATTTGCTTTCCGCTTGGGCTCTTGGTATCAGCTCCTCATTTTCCCCTCTCTTCCTGCCCCCCCCCATGAACCCTTGATAATTTATAAATTATTGTTATTTTGACATATCTTACAATGTCCGACGTCTCCGTTCACCCATGGAGTGTTTTTTTAAATTATTATTATTAAAGTATTGACTTTGGTTCTTTTCCTTTCTTTCTTTCCTTTGCTTTTTCTTTCTTTTTTCATCTTTTTTTTTATGTTAGTGTTTGCCTTGAATTGACTTCAAGTACTGTGCTTACTATGTATAATGATTTTGTATGTTATATCCTCATTCGCAATTGCTTCATGGAATTTTTTTATTTTACATTTTATTTCTTCTAATACTTGTAGTTCTTAAGCAGGATGTGGTTTGGTTTCCCTGTAGTTTATTTTTCTCCTGATCTTCCTATTATTCCATTTCTAATGTCATAACATTGTCATTCGAGAAGATACTTTTATTATTTTGATTCATTAAAATCTGTTTTGTGAAGTAACATATTCTCTATTCTGGAAAATGATTAACGTGCACTACAAAAGGATAATGTTTTCTTTTTTAATGGGAGGAGTGTTTAATAAATATAAGTCTACGAGGTCACGTTCTTTAGTGCTGTTCTTGAGATCTGCTGTTTCTTTTTTAAGTTTCTTTCTGGTTGTTCTGTCTTTCATTAATAGTTCTCTATTGAGTCTCCATTTATTATTGTTCTGATTTTATGCACATCAAGAGGTAGCATATGAGCAAAAACCCATAGGACTAAAGCAAGAATTTCAAGCTGACCTGAAAGCATTAGCCAAAACCAAGATTTCAAGAATTAGTGAAATACCAATTGAAATGTTCCAACATTTCAACAAAATGATGAAGCCCTGGAAGCACTCACTCAACTATGCTGGGAAATTCAGAAGATAGCTACTTGGTTAACTGACTAGAAAATATCCATATTTGTACCCATCCAAAGAAAAGCGACCCAACAGAATGTCCAAATTTTAGAGCAATATCATTGATATCGAATACAAGTAAAACTTTGCTGAGATTATCCAACAATTATTGCAGCAGTACATTGACAGAGAGCTGTCA
This sequence comes from Echinops telfairi, assembly GCF_000313985.2. Lineage (NCBI taxonomy): Eukaryota > Metazoa > Chordata > Mammalia > Afrosoricida > Tenrecidae > Echinops > Echinops telfairi. The sequence continues at coordinate 12,893,589 of NW_022111309.1, read as the reverse complement.
GAGGTTCAGGCTGAAGCCAGAATAGGATGTGGAACAAGGGATATCATTGCTGATGTGAGGTGAATCTTGGCTGAAAGCAAAGAATACCAATAATATATGTACTTGTGTTTTATTGACTATGCCAAGGCACTCAACTACGTAGATCATAACCAATTATGAATAGCCTTGAGAAGAATGGGATTTCAGAACACTTGTTTGTGTTTACATTGAACTTGCACGTGTATAAAGAGGCAGTTGTGGGTAGAGAATAAGGGAATATTGCATGGTTTAAAATCAGAAAATGAGTGCATCAGGGTTGTATCCTCTCACCATACTTAATCGATGTGTATACTGAGCAAATAATCAGAGAGGAAGGATTATTAATAGCCTCTGATATACAGAAGATAGAACCTTGCTTGCTGAAAGTAGAGGACTTGAAGCACTTGATGAAGACCAGGATTACAGCTTTCAGTATGGATTATAACTCACTGTAAAGAAGACAAAAATCCTCACAGCTGCACTAATAGGTATCATGATAAATGGAGTAAAAGTTTAAAGTTGTCAAAGATTTCGTCTTGCTTGGACCCATAGTCAATGCTCATGAAAGCAACCGTCAAAAAATTCAAAAATGCTTTGCATTGGATAAGTCCTCTTTAGAGTGTTCAAAAGCTGAACTGAAGTGCACCTGACCCAAGTCATGTTATTGAAAGTTGGACATTGAATAAAGAAGGCCAAAGAAGAATTGATGCCTTTTAATTGAGATGCTAGAGAAAATGGTGAAAGTACCACGGACTGCCAAAAGAACAAACAAATCTGCCATGGAAGAAGTACAGCCAAAATGCTCCTTAGAGCAGTGGTTCTCAACCTCCCTAATGCCATGACTCTCTAATGCAGTTCCTCATGTTGTGGTGACCCCCAACCATAAAATTATTTTCGTTGCTACTTCATAACTGTAATTTTGTTACTGTTACAAAGTGGGCAACCCCTGTGAAAGGGTCATTTGACCCCCAAAGGGGTCACGACCCACCAGTTGAGAACCGCTACCTTAAAGGAAAGGATGGTGAGTCATCATCTCATGTACTTTAGACATTTTGTCATGAGCGACCAGTCCCATAGAAGGACATCATATTTGACAAAGCAGAGAGGCAGCAAAAAAGAGAAAGGCCCTCATCAAGATGGACGGACACCGTGACTGCAGTAATAAACATTGCACAGGAACAATCTGAGGATGGTGCAGACCTGGCAGTGCTTGGTCTGTGGTGCAAAAGGTCACTGCGTTGGAACCACATCAACGGCAATGATGATTATTCCAAGTTGCCTCTTTCTTCTTTCAATTCTGTTAATGTTTGCTTTATATTTTCTGAGTATATTTCATTGGGGTATTACTATTTATTGTAGTTCATTTATCTCTCTGGGTTTGCCTTTTAACTATTTCTTTAATGCCCTTCCCTGCGCCGTAGGCTGCTTTCTTCCTTGGAGCCTGTTCCGTCTGTGTCACCCCTCTTGCTTTGTGGTCGCCATTAGCTTGATACGTTTTTAGCATTTGAGTTTTAATTTATTTTTATCTTTGTGTATCTTTGGAGGCAGCACAGTGATGAGTCCTTTTTTTAAAAAAATCATTTTATTGGGGTTCGTACAACTCTTTCCACAATCCATCCATCCATCCATTGTGACAAGTACATTTGTACATTTGTTGCCATCATCACTCTGAAAACATTTGCTTTCTGCTTGAGCCCTTGATATTAGCTCCTCATTTTTCCCCTCCCTCCTCGCTCACCACTCTCTCATGAACCCTGGATAGTTTATAAATTATCATTATTTTTTCTTATCTTACACTGTCCAACGTCTTCTTCACCCACTTTTCTGTTGTCCATCCCCCAGGGAGGGGGTTATAGGTAGAGCATTGTGATCGGTTCCCGCTTTCTCTCCCACCTTTCCCTACCCCTCCTGGTATGGCTACTCTCATTATTGTTCCTGAGCGGAGTCCTTTTTTCTTACCCATTCTTTCATTCTCTTTCTCTGGTACATTTGATCCATTTGCATTCAATGCAATTAACGACAGGTGTGGATTCAAAGCTGTTCTTCTTTTCTATATTCTTATTGTGGTATGGGTAAGCTATTTGTTCCACCTATTTTTCTCTGCTGACTTTGTTTTCTTATCAAATTTTCTTTTTGTTGTCTTGGTTGTTGTTGGTTTTGTGCTTACTAAGTTCTCATGATGTTTTCTTTCTTATTTTAATGAGAA
>NW_022111309.1:12888679-12890859 GCF_000313985.2 Echinops telfairi | reverse complement strand
TTCATGTAAATTCTTCCTCTGGATGGTGTCCTAAATAATTCTTAAACGTTCTGCATTATTCTTCATGCTGATTTTCCTTTTTAAAAAGATGATGTCAGAATTTATCTTCTAACTCATCAACCTATTATTCAATTGTCAATGCTTATTTTTTGTCCTCTCAATATGTCAATATCTCAAAAATTTTAGGGTTAATCTTCTGGATTTCTATTACTATCTATGTATGAATTCTAAATGTTCATTGACTTTATCATTTTGTTCCTGTATTATTTGGAATGCAATGGTTACAATGATGACATAAAATAACTGAACAGAAATTTTCAAAGGGCAGTTTAAGAAGATAAAGTAACATATTAAAATGAAAGGTAATCTAGAATGAGATCGAGATCTAGAATGAGAAAGCTCTAGAATGAGAAAGCCAGAAAGAAAGAACACACTCAGCATACCTCAGCCTGAAAGAGTGAAAAAAGATATAATCCTCAAATTGGAATATTAAAAGATTCTATGGGCAAAATATTCATGATGCAGGAAGCTTCAGAAGAACCATTGCACCAAAAAGAACTGGTTGGCATTTAACCATTTCAAGAGGGAGCATAGGACCAAGATCCAGTGGGACTGAAGGAAGACGTCTAAGCTGCACAGAAGGCATTAGTGAAAAGCATGCCTCCAGGAAGTGACACAATTCCAATGCTTCAACAAGTGGGAGAAGCACAGGAGCTCTACCTCATGTACACCAAGAAATTTGAAAAACATCTTCCTGGCCAACCAAATGGGAATGATCCCTATTTACGCTCATTCCAAATATAAGTGACCCATTAGAATGCCTAAATTATCAAATAATATCTTTAATATTGCATGCAAGTGAAATTTTCCTGAAGGTAACCCAAAACTGTGACAGCAGCATATCAACAGGGCATTTCCAGAAATTCAAGCTGAATTCAGATAAGACTGTGATATGAGGGATATCATTCCCTGATGTCAGATAGCTCTTGGCTGAAAGTAGAGAACACCAGGCAACGGTTTACTTGTGTTTTATTGACAATGCAAAGGCACTCAATTGTGTGGATGGTAACAAAATATAAGTAATATTGTGAAGAATTGGAATTCCAGAATATTTCATTGTATTCATGAGGAACCTGCACATGGACCAAGAGGTAGTCATTAGAACAAAACAAGGGAATGCTGTATGATCTAAATCAGGAAAAGATGTGCATCAGGTTTATATCCTTTTATCATATGTATTCAATCTGCTTGGTGCAGGAATAATTCGAAAACTGGACATGAAGAATAGCTCAGCATCCTAATTGAGGAAAGGTTTATTAACAAACAGAGACATGCAGGTAATTCAATCTTGCTTGCTGAAAACCACGAAGACTTGAAACAGTTGCTGAGGATCAAGGACTGCAGCCTTTGATTTGGATCACAACTCAATATAAAGAAAAATATCCTCATAACAGGACTAATAAACAGCATACTAATAAACAGAAAAAAGGTTGAAGTTGTTGAGGATTTCATTTTCCTTGGACCCATAACCAATGTTGATGGAAGCTGCAGTAAAGAAAGTAAATGACACATTGCATTGGACAAATCTACTTCTTTAAAGTGTTGAAGAGCAAGGATGCCACTCAGAGGATTAAGATGATCAAGATAAAGCAGCCATGATATTTTCAGTCACCTCACATGCACATAAATGTTGGACAATGGAAAGGGAAGATTGCAGAAGAACTGATGTATTTGAATTATGGTGTTGGTGACAAATATTGAAAGTATTGTGGATTGCCAGAAGAACAAACCAATCTCTCTCGGATGTTTAGCCAGAAAGTTCCTTGGAAATGACTATGGCCAGACTTTGCTTCTTGCTCTTTGGGTGTGTTATCCAATGAGGCCAGTCCCTGGAAAGAGATCTCATTCTTTGTAAACTAGAAGGTCAACTAAGATAGGAACATTCTCAAAAGATGAATTGGCATAGTGGCTGCATCGATGGACTAACAGTAGCAAAAATGACATAGGAGTATATCAGTGTTTAATTCTGCAATACAAAGGTCACTATGAGTCACAACCAACTTGGAAGCTGAGATAGTTTATTGTGCTAGCCTGGCTGATAAGCACAAGTGGGGTTAACTGAAGGGCAGAGAGATAAATGGCTTGGTGAGCCTTGCCTTTCTTGTCTCTCGCTCTGTGAT
>NW_022111309.1:12883177-12884498 GCF_000313985.2 Echinops telfairi | reverse complement strand
AATTTATTTAATGATCACATAGAGACTGGTGGATGCTCCCTAACCAAGACTACCTTTAGATATCCTTCAAGTCTTTTTTTTCCCAGTCTTTAAATTAACCCCCCCCCCAGGCTCAATTTTCAGCTAAATAATAGGAAAGTACTAACCCCAGTGAGGGACATACACTGAAGAATAATCAACCACAGGTCAACTGTGCAACATTGACCTAAAGACAAATTCAAAATGGTTAAGAAAGAAGGAGATATGGAAACGGGAAACACAGGGAGGAAGTGGGACAGCTGATGTTACATGGTGGGGTTGAAATCTAATAGATGAAACAAAATGTATATGAATTATTGAATGGAAATTAATTTGCTCTGTAAACCTTCACCCAAGAAGACCAAGAAAATCAACTAGAGAGTACCTATACCAGCAACAACAAGGCTAACTTTTTTTTTCTTTCAGTACCTTAAATATGTTACTGTATTGCCTTCTTCCTGTTTGTTTGTTCTTTTAAATCATTTTATTGTGGGATCTTACAGATCTTATAACAATCCATTGTTCAATTGTATCAAGCACACTTGTACGTATGTTGCCATCATCATTTCAAAAACATTGTGTTTCTACTTGAGCTCTCGGTATCAGCGCCTCTTTTGTCCCTTCCCTCCCCAACCCTCCCAACCTCAGGAATCTTTGATCAATTATACATTATTATTATTATTATTGTTATTTCATATCTTACACCGCCCGTTGTCTCCCTTTACCCACATTTCTATTATTTGTCTCCCTCGGTGGGGGGGGGGGCAGGGGGTGCATAAGGGGAGGTAAATATTGAACCTTGTGATCAGTTCGCCCTTTCTCCCCCTTCCTAGTTTTTTTTTAAGAGAAGTTATTAATTTTATGTATCAAAATTCCCAGACTATGCTTGTCATTTTTCTTTAGCTGCTTTTAAGATTTATTTCTTTATCTTTGATCTTTAGCAATTTTAGTGCAAAACAACCTCAAATCTGTTTTCCTTTTTATTTCTCCTACTTGATTTAGTTCCTTAGATCTATTAATTTATGTTTGTAGGTTTTTCATAAAAATTTAAGTATGTTCATAATTCTTTTTTTTTTCATAATTCTTTAAAGTAAGTTTTTCCTCTTTTTATTCTCCTCTCATCCTCAGGCTCCAATTAAATATATGTCAGATCACTTCTGATTATACTACTGGCCCTGAGGCTCTTTTTTCCTGACTCTAAATTATTTTGCTCTGTTTTTAAGATTTGCTCATCTGTGATAATTTTTTTTGTTCGCTTATATACATATCCAATTTACTCTTAAACTCATCCAGTATATTTCAA
>NW_022111309.1:12881179-12882101 GCF_000313985.2 Echinops telfairi | reverse complement strand
AGTACAATGCCTTGCACATAGTAAATGTTGATATCCAATTATCTTCCCTAAAGGAAGAACCTCATCAGTAGGCAGAAATGTATATGTATCTGCTTTGTCAGCGAGTGGGAGCTCAAAGGTCACCATATCCTTGTCCCCAGGAAGCGGACTCTCTGCGTACCATGCACTTTGGTTTTTGTTGCTGGGGACACCTGACAACGTTCTTCATGAAGGCAAGACAATCCCCATCCCCCAGCCCAGTATGATTCCATCAGTGGCCAGGCGTGGAGTGCTGACAGGTGTGGAATATCCATCAGACCCTTGAAGCCTGGCCAGCCCAGAGACTTGTGGCTTCGGAGCTCCTAAGGTATCGGGTCACAAACAAGCTGGGATCAAGGGCTCCTCAGGTCAGCTACCCAGACTGGCGCAGAGGAAAAATAGAGTTAGCAGCCAGCAAGGCCATCAGCCCGATGTTTCCTTCTGCTCTGATGAAGTCTGAGTAGGTTGCAAGCCAGGAGAACAGGACCAACCACCAAGTTAGATGCATGCGTGGCTCCACCTGGAAGGAGCTATGCAGATGGGGCCTTGCTCCAGCCTGGGACACCTTCACTCTATAGCTTTTTTTTTTTTCCATAGTAAAGATTATGTACGGCATAGCATAGTAACCAAGTATAAAATCTCTAAAATCAGAGAACTTCGGGTCATATTTATACTCTACCAGTTCTCATTGCAGAGCTTTTACCGAGTTATTGAATTCACTCTGTGTCTGTTTTCCACCACTAAAATGGGATTAAAATTAGAAAATGTTGTGAAGATTAAATGAGTGTTGGTTTTTAAAGTGACTTCCTTATAACAAGTATTCAATAACTACTGCTTATCATTGGGCATTAAGCTAGCATTGGAGAGATTCATGTTTTACTTTTATTAAAGGTTCAAAACCAAA
>NW_022111309.1:12878653-12880557 GCF_000313985.2 Echinops telfairi | reverse complement strand
CAAAGTTGTGTGGATCCAATGGCGGTGGAAGCATCAGGTTTCTGGCAGGTCAACAAGTGGCTCACCAACAGGAAGGTGAAGGCAGAGAGAGAAGGGGAGTTTCCCAGGATCCTCCCTCTGAGAAGGCCACACTCACCAGGAGACACCATCAGACTGTGACCCGATTGACAGGCTGAATATAACCCTTACCTTTTATATAACTTTAAGTTCACATGAAATCATGTAACTACCACAACATCTGACAGAGCACTGGAAATGAAGCTCAAGAGGTCCCCTGAGCAAAATTAAGTAATCTATTCTTCATGATGTAGAATGAGAGCCCAATGGAAGTTCATAAGTGAAGAAAGGACATAGATAAAGTTCATTTTACGTAAAATGCTTCTTTCTCCAAAAGAGCTTCCCCCACTTCACATGTAATTGCCAACCCTCAAGGAAAGATATGACAAATTCATTTTCACTAGGCTGTGAATGACTAATAAAGTATAATACAATTCTACAATTCTTCTCCAGGAGAACTTTGTTTATTAAGTGACAATTTGAAATCTGGGGCATCATTGATAAGGAAGGAAATATTTTGAGATTGATCCAAGTCTTCTCTCTCATCTGTTCAGTACAATTTCCAATAGTCTCATTACAACAGGAGGTTTGCTTTATTGGTTAAACAACTGATTAACAACCTCTGATGGACCTGTCTTAGGATACCCCTTACCTGAAGAATATGTCAGAGACTGTGTATTTGTCCTCTGGAACACTGTGACCAATGTTTTCACTGAGTTGGAAGCAAGATTCCTGGAAAAGACAGGCCAATGTTCCCCCTTCTTAGGTCTTTACCCCACACTTGATTCAATGGAGTATTTTCTCTGCCCCATAGTCTATCCCAAATAAATGATGGCATACTATCCATGAATAACAGTGAGCCATAAAGGTAACTGTAAGTTTTATATATGAAATCAATTGATATTAGCAAAAGACATCAGCTCATCTTAGAGAGTTATTAAACACCTAGAAACAAGTAAGGTAAGTAGGATCAACCCCTGTTAACCTTGATATTAATATGTCCTCCCAAGAAGACTTGGAAGTTAACATTAGCTGACTCTTTAGGGATACTTGGGAATTGAATTTATAAGGAATGGTGTGATAGACACACTTTACAGTGGCCTCTATAATTTGTCCCTCCTGGTGTCCCTCCTGTGTCACTGTCCTCTTACATGTGGGTGAAGCTGTTGTCTTTTTTCTAAACAAGATGGCGAAGTGATGAGCCATCAAGCATATGGTTCCATGACATTATGCAAGGCTCCTCTCATTAAGTTGCCATGAATTAGAAAAAAGTCAACAACAATGGAGTTGAGTTTGGGCAGGTGTGGTGGGGTGGGGATAGGGGGGCAGGAATGTTGTTTGTTTCTTTGTTGTTGTTTTTTAATGCTAGTAGGAAAAGCCCCCAAGTGTGCAAATGATTAAGCATCAAAGGGTTGATAGTTCAAACCCACCCAGATGGTATTGTTGTGTGCTCTCAAGTTGATTACAACTCACAGGGACACCATGGGCAAAGCAGAACTGACCCATAGAGTGTTTTAAGCTGAAATCTTTACAGAGGCAGATTGTAAGGTCTTTTCTCCCTTAAAATAACTGAGGGGTGCAAACCACTGACCTTTCAGTTAATGGTCTAGTGCTTAACCAACTGGCCACCAGGAACTCACAGAGATACCTCAATAAAAGACCTGACACACTCACATGGAATTGCCATAAGTCAACTTCTTGGCACATAGTTTGAGCATTCGTGGGTGGTACTAATGGTCAAGCACTGGACTATCAGCTGAGAGGTTGGCTGTTCAAGTACACCCAGCAGGACCTTGAACAAAGTTTCTGGTGGCCTATGAACCAACAAAATTAGTTATTGAAAACCT
>NW_022111309.1:12875976-12877535 GCF_000313985.2 Echinops telfairi | reverse complement strand
CCTTGGTGTGATTAATCCATCTCAGGAAAATGACTTTAAGAGCCAATTAAAGGCAGCTTAGAGAAGCTATTTTGCATTGTCTCTTTATTCTGATTCTGGTGACAATTGTACCTGTCAGGCACGCTGTGAAAAACTATGACTTCCTGCAGCATACATTTTTAGAGAAAAATAAGAACTGCTGACTTGGAAGTGATGGGTTGTCCATATCAGAACCTACCTCCTGACTGCCAAGATGGAGACCTGAAAGTCAGTAACTTCCAGCCACAGATGATGTATGAGGGGCTTCAAAAAGTTTGTGGGGAAATCCCATTATCTTGAAGTTTCTTGCGTTCACAAACTGTTTGAAGTCACCTAGTATTAGCAGATCTAACCCTTCCTGCCTCGTGATCATCTGCTTAGAAATAAGATAAGGCAAATACATTCCACCTAATAGGAAAACTACCTCCTGTTACCAGAGCAGAGAGAGAGAGAGAGAGAATAAAAGAAGAAATGCTACCTATATAGAAAATAAAATTATGTTCTTGGTTTCAAATAGCACACACTTACAGGCAAATGAACAGAGTAGGATGTCTTTCAGGGAAAGGATTCTAGCTGAAATATCATCCCTCTTATAGCTAGGTAGGTGACAAATCATTTTGGGGTCATTGTTGTTGATAGTTGCTACTGAGTTGGCATGAGCCTCTGACTATGGTGACCCCAAGTAAAATAACAAAAAGAATGTTACCTAATCTCATCATGCTTGTTGAACTCTCTCACCATATTTATTCTATCTCTTTGCTGAGCAAATAATCAGAGAAGCTGGATTATATGGAGAAGAAATATGGCATCAGGATTGGAGCAAGGCTTATTAACAACTGGCAATTTGCAGATGACACAATCTTGCTAGCTGAAAATGTGGAAGACGTGTAGCATTTACCGATGAAGATAAAAAATTGCAGTTTTTATGGATTACAGCTAAATGTAAAGAAGACCATATTCCTCACACCTGGACCACAATTGGTAACATTGTGATAAGTGAAAAAAAGATTGAAGTTGTCAAGGGCTCTGTCTTGCTTGGATCCAAAAGCAGCGCTCATGGAAGCAACAGTCAGAAAATTGAAAGACAAGCATTGGGTAAATCTGCTACACAAGACCTCTTTAGAGTGTTGAAAAGCAGGGAGGTTACATTGAGACTAAGGCATACCTGATCCAAGCCATGGTATTTTCAACTGCTTGATATGCATGTGAAATTTGGACACTGAATCAGGAAGATCAAAGAATGACCTATGCGTTTGAATGGTGGTATTGGCGGACAGTATTAAAAGTACCATGAGCTACTGAAAGGACAAGCAAATCAGTCTTGGAAGAAGTATGGTCGGAGTTCTCCTTAGAGCAAAGGATGGTGAGACTTCACATCATACACAGTTTGGACATGTTGTCAGGAGAGACCTGGAAAAGGACATCTTGTTTGGCAAAGTCAAGGAGCAGCAGCAAAGAGGAAGGCCCTTGACTACATGGATTGACACAGTGGCTACAACTATGGGCTCAAGCATGGTAACAATTGTAAGGATGACACAGGA
>NW_022111309.1:12872726-12875516 GCF_000313985.2 Echinops telfairi | reverse complement strand
AGAAAATGTTTTGAAAATGATGATGGCAACAAATGTACAAATGTGCTTGACACAATGTATGGTTGGATGGATTGTGATAAGAGTTGTATGAGCACCCAATAAAATGATTCTTTTAAGTTCATTGCTGTGATTATTGTGCCTATGCATCTCATTAAAGGTTTTCTCACTTCTATCAATGTCCTACTTTTCAAACAATGGTTTCTCTTCTTAGCAATTGGTCTTTCCTAGTTGCAAGCATCAAGTAAGTGAGCCAAAGTCTCATCATTCTCAATTAAAAGGAGCACTTTGATTATATTCCTTCTAAAACTGATTTATCTATTCTCTGACACTCCATGTTATACTCAATATTATTTCCCAGCATCACAACTCAACTTATCAATACCCTTCAATCTTTCTCTTCCATTAACCAGCTTCTTGTGTTATGAGGTGATTGAATAGGACCATGACTTATGTTAAGCTAACTAAGCCATCAAAATAATAAAACATATTATGAAGGAAAATATCCCAACTCCGTTAAGCCTTACACTTAATACTTTCTTCAGAAAATAGGGACTATCCTCGTGCTACTTAAATCACTGAAGTAAGAGTTAAGCTGGAAAAAAGAACAGCTCCCAACCCCCAACTTTGAGATAAAGCTGAAGCATCCATATGTGGGGACCAAAGCAGAGACTAGCAGGAAAGTAAACACTCTCTGGCTTGAACCAGGGGAAGCATCCTGGGTCCTTAATTTACTACTACTTAGTGGTGAGCATGGAGCTCAGATGTCATGCTGAGGAAAAGGTCTATCTCAGCCTGCAGTTCAGGTTCTGTCACTTCAACTTTGGTAAAGTTACAGGCTTGTTATGATGCCTGCTGATCTGTGGTCAGAACCCACGTACATCAGTTCATCTCTCAGGCCACACAGGGAAGCCAAACCAGAAGGTCTCCAAATTATACCACCCTGTGATCTTCCTGCATTCAGAAACATTGCATGTGGCTGGGTGAATCTGAAGAGCGACTTATGGACTAGTATTGGACTTATGCACTTGAGTTGGGCTAGGCTGGGATGTTTTCTCCGTGTATGATTACATCTTGATATAAAGTTCTTTCATACATTTTACATATAGTTATAGATACAGGAGAGTACAAAAAAAAATCATAAAAGAGCTCTGCTGGGCGGAGGTTTCGTTGTACCCATTTTCCCACTAGGCAAGCATCCAGCAACTTGCTCTGAGTTAGTGCACTCGGTGGCATCACCTGGGAAGGTTCTCTGTGGTTACAGTACATTTTTTCATAAAAGTAATGTTGCTCAAACCTTGTTTTTTTGTGATGGCCAATTTAAGAGAACAGCTTGTGGCTGTGAAATTTTGTTCCCTGCTCAGGAAAAATGCCGCAGAAACTGCTGTGATGTTGAACACAGCTTACAAGGAGAGCACTATGGGAAAAACTCAAGTGCAAAAGCGGTTTTCTTATTTCAAAAAAAGGCGAGTGTTGATTAATGACAATCCTTGTTCTGGACATCCGCCAACTTACCAAATAGACAAAAATGTCAACAAAATCCATGCACTTGTGCTCAAAGACCGACAATGGACCATTGGAGAGTTGGAGAAGAATATCTGGACTACCTTAAAGCTCAGTTCAGCAAATTTTAACAGAAGATATGGGAATGAGAAGGGTTGCTGAGAACTATGTGCCTCAGGTTCTGACTAGCCAGAAAAAAAGCAGCGTGCACTGGAAATATGCCGTGCTTTGAAAGACTAGCTCCAAAGTGACCCAAACTTTTTTCCGAAGGCCGTTACTGGTAATGAGACATAGTTCTGTTATTACGACCCAGAAAGCTAACATCAATCACGTCAATGAAAGACACCATTATCACCTCACCCCTCAAAAAGCTCATCAAGTGAAATCAAAGATCAAGATGATGTTCGTTTGTTTTTTTGATGTGAGGGGGATAGTTAATGCCACGGTTTCTTGAGCAGCGAAAGTGAACATGGAACGTGAATAGACACACAGAGACAATACACGGCTGCAGAACAAAATAGACACAGACAGAGGCCGTACAAAACTACAGCCTTGACAGCCTGCAGGGCTTTATTTTTGACTACTAAATACTGGCCGTGTTCCCAAATGAATTTGCTATTCCCACGCCTGAATTTCTCATAGCCTTGAGAGTGAGTTCCGTATCTCGGCCCATACCGTTTGTTTACATATTACCAGGGAAACACTGTTTGCAGCTGCTTCTACAATCTCCTTGCCGTTTGCAGTAAGGAAACTGTTTATGAGAACCAAGTAGGACAGACGTTTGAGTACTGTCCTAGACAAATACATGACATGAGACACAGCGCTCCTTTCATGGCTTCTTCAATAGTACATTTGGATTTTGCTCCCTTAGGTCAGAGTGTTATTCAAACTTTCTATTTAGAGGTTCTGAAAAGACTGTTTAACAGTGTGGGACAAAAAGGCCTGATTTGTGACACATGAGGGACTGGGTTTTTTTTTCATAATTCTCAGAAACGTTCTTGGTGCCACAGAGAAAAAGATGAGAACAAACTAAAAACAGAAGCACAGTAAATAAATGCTATCTTTTTATAAGAATCAGCCCCAGAGTGGTTCCTGTGAGATGGAGGCTAAAGATACCCCAAATCTTCTGAACTGCTGGACCACCCAGTCCACTCCCTTCAACCTGTGAGTTCTGTAATGTACTGCAGCATTTCATAGAACTCACGAGCCATACTGGCAGTTAAGTGGCTTATCAGGGAAGTAAGTGGGAACCACTTGGTATCAGGAATGACTCAGACGTAATGAGAATAA
>NW_022111309.1:12868810-12870918 GCF_000313985.2 Echinops telfairi | reverse complement strand
AAAAAACGAGGGAGGTGCTGTCAGCCATCCAAACAGATGAGTTTGAAAAATGCTTCCAAGAATAGAATTGCAGATTTGACAGATATATTAAGAGTAATGGAGAGTACTTTGAAGGTGATAAGGTTGTTTGTAAGCAAATTTAAGTACATATCTTTGAAAAACAAAATCCGGGCTTTGGGGGGATACCTCCTCATTTATAGCTATATAGTTCTGCAGATCTCTATTATTCTTCCAGAACCACGTGCATTTTCCAAATATGATGTGATATGAATCACTGACATTATGGGATGATTCTGATTTGAAGGTTCCATCAAACATTACTCAGACAAGCCAGACTGAGAAATGAGTTTCTTGCTCATATATCCCCAAGGCCCATCCTGGAGAGCAAGCACATTTTCATTGAATCTTAAAAAGGTAATAGTTTAACCCCAGTCTGCTCTTGCAAGGTTGATCCTGAAAATTCCCTGACCTCAATAAAATCTCTCTAGGCTTATCCCTGAATCTCTGGCTCACAATCACATCACCAACAACCTCCTATACACACACAATAGGTGCACACAAAATCTCACCATCTTTTCTGCTTCCCCAAAATCCAACACTCCATCAGCCCTTCTACACTGCATCACCAGAAGACTCATCTAACATGAAGTGCTCTGTGCCTCCTATACACTATCAGGGTTCTGTTTTGTGTCCATCATGTGATTAACTGAAATCTTCCACCAGGCTCTAGCATGTTTTGCCCCAAAGCACAGATCACATTCATCTATGCACCCACGGTGCCTGGCTCAGGGCATCACAAGCTGACATTGCTCAGGAAATGTGTAAAGAAGAGGAAAGGGCCAGAGAAAGGAGGGAGAGAGGGAGAAAGACGTGCTTTACATGAAGCCTAGTGGAATTCATTTGGTTGCTAGATATAAAGAATCAAAGCCAGCATTTATGAAATGTGTGTGTGTTTGGTAAAATTTCAAGCACTTCATTTTATGACCCTCATTATATTTTACATCTAAAGAAACTGAGGCTCTGAGCAGTTCAATACCTTTCCCAAGGGCACACAACTAATATGTCTCAGATTTGGAATACTGATTCCTGGCCCATCTGACTCTCAGATGTGTACTCTTTTTTTCTCTTACCTTGTATCTTCTTAGGCTCATAAAATATTCACATCAAAATGGATTTTAGAGAAAATCTAGAATGAGCTGCTTGTGGCCCAGAGAGGTTAAACCATTTGCCTCAGGTCACCCAGCTGCAGTATGGTAGAGCCAAGAACACCTTTCTCCAAACTCCCATTTCAGTGATTTTGGCATCACCCACACATAGCCTCTCAGAAGAGCCATAACCATGTGTGCTATTATCCTACCAAATCAGATCATTAAGAAATAGAGCAAAATATTTAGAGAACAAATTTAGCGCATTTTGTCTTCCCAGTCAGCTGTGGGTCCATTAATATCTTCAGGAGTCACACATAGGAGACAGCCAGCTCCATAGGCTTCCAGATGTTCCTCATATTCCCCCGAGGGGGTCTGAGCCTGGGGAAGTACAAACTCTTGAGAGAGTTTTAGTTAAACCTGTCAAACATGCCCTCGAAAGGAGAGAATTCAATGATGCTAGTAACGAACATGGTTTTCATTGTCTTCCTTGTGAAATTATTCATCTGATGGTGATGTACATGTGTTCACACTTAAGTAGTTTTATTGCCCGTGGCATCTTTCCATCTTCTCGTGAGGAGACCTATTTTGCTGGCAGCATTTCTAAGATGGATAAAGCAACACTCAGAGATAAGATACCTGTTAAATTAACTACATTATTTCATGGGTAGGTGGGATTTCTACTCAGAGCTTCCAAGCCCCTGGGCAAGGACAATAGTGGGTAGTTTTGCTTTTCTTTCCCCTGGATGGTTTTCCCTTCTTTTCTTTCCTTGATTTTGTCCCTTTTCCAGTTGCTGTTGAACTGATTGCAACTCATGATGATCCCATTTATTGCAAAGTAGACTGTGCTTTGTGCTGTGCAAAGTGATACTGTGGTTAGTTCTTCAGAAGTAGATTCCCAAGCCTTTCTTCTGAGGCACCTCCGAGTGGCTGCAGCTCACCAGCACTTAGTTAGTAAGGAGT
>NW_022111309.1:12863118-12864711 GCF_000313985.2 Echinops telfairi | reverse complement strand
CAGTCACGAGTTTGAAACAATGCAATGAGTAAAACATATAGCATGTTAGAAAGAGAAAAGAAGAAGAGTCCACTCCATTAAAATATAATCCCAATGAAGGCAGGCATTTTATCTCTCTTAATTATTACATGTTCACTGTCCAACAGTAAGTACTCATATATGTTTGCTTAACAGATGGGTGGATGGATAGATTAAAGAATGATGAAAACCAAGAACTTGAAGACTATTGAGAACCAAGGTAGTCTCTCTTTTTTTGCACTAACTCCCTCAACTTTTTCTCCTCAAAAGAGCAAGTTGTACTGATCTCAATATTCATCTCAAGTCCAGTTAGCTGAGTCCTTTTAAGGACAAAATCACACTATATGTGGATTTGCTATCTGGGAAGAAGGTAATCCAGGGAGAAGAATAACAGTATCCCTGATATAGACAGATGATACAAAAGATTTTGCTAAGAGTTCAGTAGGACTAAGACTGAGATAATCCTGAAACCAGAAAGAGAGTTCAGCAAAGAAAGTGTGGAAGGAGGGGTATGAACCATGAGAAGCATTATTTAAGTGTAGCATAAGTTCATAAGCTAATACTTTAGAAAGGTAAGGCTAGAGCAGGTAGGTAGGGGGATGTCAGATCATGAAGGCAAGATTAAAATACCTAAACCTCTTTCTGTAGACTTCAATATGCCATCTAGCTAAAGGGGTATATAATGACCAAGCATTTGGTGGCATCACTTTCAACAAAATGAGTTATTTTTTTTCTTTTTAAAATCATTTTATTGAGGCCTTGTACAGCTCTTGTCGCCATCCATACATGCATCCATTGTGTCAAGCACATTTGTACATTTGTTCCTAAATTGGTTACATATCAAAGATTTCTACAAACTTTTCACAAAGCTATACATTCATATAACTTGGAGCTAGAGAGCTGTACCCCCACTGCTTATAGATACTTGTGTTGTCTCCTACCTGGGCCAACACCTCTGTACATAGAGAGTACACAATGAACTTCTTCCCAGTGCCAGTATCTCACCAGATCTCATTAAACACAATCCAATAAACAGAAATCAAGAACTTTCTCAAATTCTGGAAAAATAAACTCCTGACTCTGATCATTGAGCTGTCTTGTTGGTGTGATAAGAGCTACAAAGATGAAATAACTAATCAACCCATCACCAAAGGACATACTCAGAAGAGATTCATGCATTTCTAAGTCATTAGTTCTCAAACTTGGCTGCACAGTAGAATTTCCTGGAAGCTTTAAACACATACAATGTTTGGGACTCATTCATAGAAATCCTGATTGAACTGGTTTGGCATAGGACCCTGACATGGGATTTTCTTAAATATCAACCCAAGCCTGTAGCCAGTTAACCACTATAGCCATTGGAGTCCTATCGAGGGAAGAATCTTTATATGCAGGGAATCCAATCCACTTTAGAATAGGTGGCAAAGGCCAAGTCTCAGTTTCCTTACTTAGAAAGCTAGAAATGTGTGGTGGTCACATAATTAGTTTTTACCTTTGGACGATATAGATTTTACTAATGCAATAGACTGAGCTACACTAAGGATGTTCAGATTGTATGCCATATAAGGATTTCTC
>NW_022111309.1:12859871-12861358 GCF_000313985.2 Echinops telfairi | reverse complement strand
ATACCAAGAAAGAAAAGCTTGTAGTTAGTTCAAGGATCACTGGCCTTTAAGAGTGTTTTCCAGTCCAGCCTGTTGGGGCACCACGCCCTGTTCCCAATGTCCACCCTAATCATTCCCTGGGGATATTGCTACTCCCCTTTTAGGCAAGCCTCCCCTGAAAGTGACATCACCAACTTCTTGGACTGAGCATGGTCCTTAGCATCCTTTGTAAAACATGCAATGGAGCCTCCAGTCCCTCTGTGTTTCACAGATGGTATGCCCATGTGCTAGTGTTCTCACCAAATGTCAGCTGTGTTTGTTCTCAAACCTGGTTTTCCAACTATTGCAACTTCTAAAATATTGTTTAAACCAATGAAATATGAGTGCAAAATGATTTTGTTTCTATGGAAACTAAATTGAAGACCAGGAGAATCACAATAAAAGAAATGATCTTAAAAAGTACTATCAAATTAAGTATGGGTGAAGCCACTGTAAATTACTGGGAGGAAATTATAATAATATCTAAAAGGATTTTAAACCCCTAAGTCATTGAAAATGTTAAAGGTTTTGATTTCATGGTAAATTAACTAAACTTGGGTATTGTAGATGAAGCAATACTACATGTATGTGTAAAGAGTACACTATACAACTCCAGCTATTGTGTCCACATTCACATAAATGATCACATCAAAACATTTTCAAAAGAATGTAATTTCCATATTTTAAATTAACATAAAAGAGACAGATTATATGTGATTTTATTATCAATGTTTGCCATTGGTGCCACAATTGCCACATATTTAAAGCAAGCCCTGTCCCCACTGTTATTTAACATCATAATGCAAGTTTTAGCCAACAGCATAAGGCAAAGAAAATACATCAAAGGTATTTGCCTAGGGAAGGAAGAGGTGAAACTATGGTTATTTGCAGATGATACGATTTTATATATATAGAAAAATCCCAAAAGCACTACAAGAGGATTACTGGAAGCAATAGAAGAATATGGCAGAGTAACAGGATACAAGATCAACAAACAGAAGTCTGTCAGACTGCTATACACATCAGATAAGACCACAGAAGAGGAGATCAAAAAGGTGGTACCCTTCACAATAGCCAAGCACAAACTGAAATACCTAGGGATATACCTGACTAAAAGAACAAAAGATTTATATGAGGAAAACTACAGAAAACTATTACAAGAAACCAAGAGTGACCTCAACAAATGGAAGAATATCCCATGCTCGTGGATTGGAAGACTCAATATAGTAAGGATGTCAGTTCTGTCAAAGGTACTACATAAGTTTAATGCAATTCTGATACAATTACGCTCATCTTTCTTCAAAGAAATGGAAAAACTGATTACCAACTTCATATGGAGAGGGAAGAAGCCAAGAATTAGCAGAGATCTCCTCAAGAAGAAGGACACAGTGGGAGGGCTTTCTTTACCTGACTTCAACACATATTATACAGCCAGAGTTGTCAAAACTGCATGGTGTTGGTATAATGAC
>NW_022111309.1:12850361-12854526 GCF_000313985.2 Echinops telfairi | reverse complement strand
GAAAGTTGTATAGAAAACCCTGTTTTTAATGACATCAAAGTAGGAGTAGAATTTTAAAAATAGTCCTTCATTGCCTAATATATGACAGGTCAACATTTCCCCAAGTGGGCTCCATAGAACATTCATTTCACCAGATGGTGTGATCAAGCAGGTCTGGGGGACTATTTTCTGCACCCACTCTTAGATTTCCCATGCACATTAGCACAGTAACGATTCTCAGGAGTTCTGCAGAAAGGAAACCTGTGTCACCTTGAACGCAAACTTCACCAAATGTATTTGGACATTCTTTTTTCATGAAGCATTTTTCTGAGATAACTTTCTCAAAATAGTTTGAGGAAAGCTCTTCTAGGCCCATGCTGGGCAGCCCAGACGAGGGTCTACATTCTAGGCCATTGCCGACAGAAGTCCACCTTACTGTGTGTGGTGGAGGGGTGGGGGGTTGGGGGTGGCAGGATGTTAGGTAAGTGTGGCAGAAAGATAACTTTAGACCTATGTGCCTCAGTTACCCACTTCTGCTGTAACACAAACACTACAATCAGTGGCTTTTAAGAAGAATTTGCATGTTTAGAAAACTTAATTCAGGGTACTAGCTCTAAGGGAAGTCTCTGTCTATGTTGGATCTAGGGAGTGTTTATATAACTCAGAAATGATTAAATATAAAACCCACCCTCTACCTATATGACCTCAATTTATTTCATTATAGTAGATTACATTGTAGAAGAAGTCATGAAACCATGTAATCCTGCCCCTAAGAAGCAAACAAAAACACAAAGCCCTTGGGGCATATTCTCAAAAGTAAAGCCTTTGGGACTTAAGAGTCCATGGACTGGGCATAGAAAGAGAGGACCTGACATGATGGGATTGTGCCCCCTGAACTGACGCTCAGAGAGGAGGACAGAGCCCTAAATGTGCCGTTGGCAGGAGGCTTGGATGGGAAAGTTCTCCCATCGTGTCCAGCATTCTAAACAAACCAATGACTCTGGAGACTTGAAGATGGGCTGCTATGGATTGTGGGCTTAGACTCCCTACAGTGGTTCAGGGGGGCACAAGGGAACATTAGAAATACTCTTGGGCTTGGCATCTTTGAGGGTGGAATAGATTTGTAGGACCTAGTTTGTAAGTATAAAATCAAGAATAAACCGAGGTGGACATTTCTGCTGATAAACTTGCGTAGAAAGCAGGGTGGAGAGAAAGTGTCACTACATTGCACATGTGACAAATCTTGAATTGGCAAATGGTGTGCGATATCTATCTTTAAAATAAAAATAATCATAATTTTTAAGGAAAGAAATGTGGTATCTGAAACAGGCTTTGAATTCAAAGATTTCTGTTATTCACTGGTCTCCATGAAAACTTTGGGCCTCAGAGAAAAAGCAATAAGGAGAAAGACAATTTTAAGAAATGTCCTCTCTTGCCAAAGCCTAATCCTTCTTACTTTTGGACTCCCCTCTGCTCTCCACCTCTCCAGGTTATTTTGAGCCCTGTAGTAGGGACCATATGCTCTTGTTGCCTGTGCTGACCCCATACACAGTTCATACTGCCTGATCTAGTGCCATGCCAAGATAGAAGGGGTGAAAGAGTTAATCCAATGTCTGCCAAATATCGCTAAGACTGCATAGTTTGGGATCTAGTCAGTTAAGAATTAGTTTGTTAAAAGGAACCCAGGATGTAATAGGCCTCTTCCTTGTAATAAAAATATCGTTTTAAAACCTAATCAGCAAGGATGCTCAAATTCAGGAAAGGGGAAGCAGGGCCATTTAGATAAGTCCCAGAACCTGAAACCTTAGAGGGCTACAAGTCTGTCCATCTCTGAAGTAGTGGAGGTATCAACTGATGGTCTGATAACCCCTTGGGGAAATGGATACTGTTTCCTGTGAACTTTGCTCCCTTTGTCCAATTGTTTGAAGGCCCCTCTGGTCATTGTAAAACTTGTTAATTATCTCCTAGACCTGTTGAAAAACCTGTTCATTATTTCCCCACCTGCCACAAAAGTTTGGGGTGTATAAGGATTTTTATTTTGACTGAATCTTTGAAGGAGTTTTTGGGTAAGAGCTACCTCCCCCCTCCCCTCACTGTGTCCTTCTTCCAGCGTTTGTAAGAATAAACTTAGAATTTCTCAAATCAACCTGGTCTCTGCCTTTGGCTAAAACAGTGATAGATATCTCAGAGCCCTTGTCTGCTGGCAACAGACACAATCAACAGCCCTGACACACAGGATTTTCATTGGCTACTTTGGGGAAGTAGTAGATTGCCAGGGGTTTTTTGTAGTCCATCTTAGCCTGGAAATGACAATGCCCTAACAACATCCAAGACTACACAGAGGCACAGGTGGCTGTGCTGAGGTGTTTTGCTCAGGAATCTAACCTGGCTCTCCCACGTCCAACAAACAAAAATCTCACTATGATCGAGTCAATGCCAATTCATAACGACCATATAGGACAGGGTAGAAATGCCTCCATGAGTCTTCTAGACTGTAACTCTTTACTGGACTAGAAGGCCCATCTTTCTTCCCGGGGTTCCTGGTGGTTTTGAAATGTTGACCTTGCAGTTACCAGCCCAATATGCTTGGCAGGTGAGAATCCTACCTCTGAACCACTGGCATGGATTAATGTGTTAGTCCGGGTAGACTAGAGAAACAAATTCATAGACACTCATATGTGTATAGGAAAGAGCTTTATATACAAAAGCAATTGAATATTGAGAAAACATCCCAGCACAGTCCAGATCTAGTCCATAACTCCAATATTAGGCCATATGTCTGATACCGATCTATAATGTTCTCTTCAGACTCACGAAACATATGCAATGATGCCAAATGCAGGAAGATTACAGGATCATTGGGTGGGAAGTCTTGTGGATCCAGTGACATTGTAAGCATCTCAGCACTGGCAGGGGTCTCCATGGGGTTCCTCCAGTTCCCAAGGCTCTGGTTGCACCAGGATAGCTTCATGTGACTTCTCATCAGAAATGTCTGACAAGGAGTGAGCCTGTCCCCTGCCTCTAATGAGCTATTTATCTCCTTAGAAGCTCCAAATGAGGTCATCAAGCTGCAACCTGATTGACAAACTAAACTCCACACCTTCACTCTTAATACTCAAATTGACAACAGATTATGAAGCTACCGCAAAAACCCCAGACTTAGCACTGAAGCTCTCTTGGAAGTCTGTCTCTCTCTTCCTTCCCCTGCCTCAGTAAAGATGGAGCCATTACGGTAAGATCGCGAAGCCACAGGTGAAAGTGGCCAGAAGATCTAGTTTCCAACTATGGGTTATCTAGGATGATAACAAAACCACAAAGAGTAAAAGATAAAATAAATGGAACCTAATAAAAATTTTTAAATTTTGTTCCTCAAAAGACTTCACAAGAAAAACGAAGAAGCATCTCTTCCTAGCACTGACGCAGGCCCCAAAACAAATGAGTTTCACTTTCCCAACTGTGGCTCTTTCCAGGCAGTTGATAAACATGACCCTCCACATCAGCAGTTTTCAACCTGTGGGTCGCAACCCCTTTGGGGGTCGAACGACCCTTTCACAGGGGTCGTCTGATTCATAACAGTAGAAAAATTACAGTAATGAAGTATCAACAAAAATAATTTTATAGTTGGGGGTCACCACCACATGAGGAACTGTATGAAAGGGTCACAGCATTAGGAAGGTTGAGAACCATTGCCCTATATTCCCACTCTAATGCTTCTTGAATCACCTCTACATAAGGTTTGGGGTTCTTCTTAATTTTCTCCTAGTCCTGATCACCCTGGAACTAAAGGTTTGTAAGCAGGGATCAGCCAATGAGGACCCATGGACAAAGTCCAGCCCCCAGTCTGTATCTGTAAATAGGGCTTTCTTGGAACACAACCGTGCTCATTCGTTCATGTTTATGTAATGTCTATGGATGTTTTCACACTATAGTTACAGGGTTGAGTAGTTGCAAAAGAGACCAGATAGTCTACAAAGCCAAAAATATATGCTAAAGGGATGATAGATTGATAGAGGGATAGATAAAGTTTGTCAAGACTTCCTCTAAACTCTCCTACCACCATTAGATACTACTCTAAGAAGCTGAGTTCTATGGATACCTCTGGCTATAAACCAGAAAGCTACCCAAATAAGTTAATTCTCACTCTTTCTCTTTCTCTCTTTATCTCTCTCTATGGTTCTCTCTCTCT
>NW_022111309.1:12848570-12850261 GCF_000313985.2 Echinops telfairi | reverse complement strand
AGAGATAGTAATACACAAAGACAGCCAATCAGCTTGATTTTCCTGAGCACCCACTTAGCATCAAGGGAGGCTTCTGAGCTGCAGGAGAGCTCTCATCAGTGGTCACAGTTTGAAAACACCTTAATGAAATGAGCATTCACATTTGCAATGTGGAGTGCCTGCTTCATTGCAGGGGTGCCTGGCCTGGCCCTGTCAGATGCTTCCTGTCTTTGACGCAGGTGTCTGACACAGCGGAGATTCGTTTGTCATCCTGTGGAGGCTGCTTTTCCCCCAGGACAATTTTCCTCAAAAGAGCTATCTCCACACAGTGTACCATGGAGTGTAAACACAAATATATGGCACAGATTACTTTTAGCTATAAGCTCCTTGAGGGAGGGGTGAATCTCATCCCTTGGATCCCTGTACCAAACCAAACTCACTGCCATCAACTCAACTCTAACTCACAGTGACCTTTAAGACATGGTAGAACTGCTTCTGGGAGTTCCAAGACTGAAACCTTTTCTGGGAGTAGAAAGACCCATGAGGTCCCTAGAGTTAGAATAATAACTAATAAGCTTACGTGATGAATAGAAGTTTTCTGAATGGGATAGGATTCTTGGATTTTACTTGATGCCACAAAGCCCATTTCAACAGCTTTAGGCAGAGATGTAACAAATTCTAATTTTCCAATTAATATTTTAACCCATGATTTCAAAATCAAAATTCCAGATTTGAATGCTGGTGCCAGCTGTGTGACTTTGAGCAATTGACTTAACCTCTCTGTGTCTCCACGTCTTCATTTGCTAAATAGAGATGATGTGATGATGGTGCTTCCCTTAAACAATTGTGGGAGGGGAGGATTGTATGAGTTGCCATATATAAAGTAACTAGACTCATGCCTGGCAAATATTATTAACAAGAAATTCAACCTCTCACGTAGCATAAACACACTGCACTGCCTAGAAATATGTTTAAAAAGGAAGAGTTTATTCAATCTAAAGTTTTCTAATACTAGGTAGAAAGAAGTAGGTAATCAATGATCAGTCCACTCAGAGGTGCTATTTTTAGTGATCCTTTTTCTATGGCTTCCAAGCAGTGCAACTGTGAGAAACTGGCTCTGTCCAGGAAGATGTGCTCCTGCCTTGCTGATGCAGACACCTGGAGGCTCAGTGATAATCTGAGACTTTTATTCCCAAGATTACAGCTTTTAAGTTTGTACTCACATGATCAGCTATTGCGGTCAAAAATCACCAATCATAATGGCTAGGCCAAGAAGAGTTTGGCACCTCAGTGAACATGCTTCTAAGCCCTGGCATTGAGACTCACCAGAGCCCCAAATTTCCTTCACTCGCGATGAACTGCTTTGTGGGAACCCGGAAGCCTTTTTCTTTCCGCAATAGTTGTTGAAACTATATCAAGCCAATGGGGATACTAAGGTGTGGTAGACTGGTGGCGCTGTTGCATAGGGATTGGACTACTAATCACAAACTTGGCAGTTCAAACCCCAGCTGCCCCTCTAGGGCTCTTCTCAATCTGTGGATCGTGACCCCTTTTGGGGTCGAATGACTCTTTCACAGGAGTCACCTAAGACCATCAGAAAACACATGTTTCCAGTGGTCTTAGGAACCGAGACACCACGCCTCTCTCCGTCTCCAGGCGGTCCGCCCACAAGCAGATACACCCACAGACGAGTACCCAGCATGAAAACTATT
>NW_022111309.1:12843450-12848438 GCF_000313985.2 Echinops telfairi | reverse complement strand
TTTGTAACAATGAAAATATATCCTGCATATCAGTTGTTTACATGACAATTCATAACAGTAGCAAAATTACAGTTATGAAGTAGCAACGAAAATAATTTTATGGTTGGGGGTCACCCCAACATGAACTGTATTAAAGGGTCGCTGCATTAGGAAGGTTGAGAACCACTGCTCAAGGGAAATATGAGGCGATCTCCTCCTAGAGTGATTTATAGCCTTAGAAACCCAATAGAGGGTCGCTAAGGTTTGGGATCAACTTGATGGCAGTGAATCAGTGTTGTAAAATATCAAGAGAATAATCCAGCTTCCTCCTTTTTGTCATCATAGGCTCTGTGTTACTATACACAACTGTCTGTCCTTCTCCAGGGCAAGCTCTGAGGTGTTAAAGCCCTTATCAGATCATGGACAATCTCATTCACCTGCCTAACAGGAAAATTCAAGATTAAAGTTGAAAGCCAAGTAAAGTCACCTAATTTAAGAAGTAGCATAAACTATTCCTGTGGAGGTGCTTGTTCTTCCGTTTAAATTCTTTAATTTTGCCATATTAGAAGCTACGTACCCAACAAATGTTAAGTGAATGCATGAACATTTCCCAAGAAGCAGACAATGGGTTGGTAGGTCTCTCAGAGCCCTAAATATAATTGGGTAGATTTCCGGAATGTGCCACATCATAAGAACTCCTTAACGGAAATCTAAGCTGGTTTAGCCACTCTAAGAATAGGACGGCATGGTAATTTCAACCACACCTTTGGAGAATGTATGATTGAGTTTAATTCAAGTGGGGTGCAAGAAGCATATTAGAAGTTGGATATACATAGATTCGGATGAAGTGGACCTATGTCCCACCAGAAGTCAAACCAGCGTCATCAACAAGACTTTTATTTTCAAGAGATGGTAAGAGTTATGACAATGGGAACCCTGAACAAGATGCTCTGATGTCTATTAGGATGAAGAAGAATAAGTGTTGCAAGCAGTTGTTGCAGTAGGATGGGTCTTGAACTGCATCTTACAGGAAAAGATTTAGGCAAAAAGGAAAAGGAGAATGTGTTAGTCCAGGTAGACCAAAGAAACAAATTCATAGACACTCGTGTATAGGAAAGAGCTTTATATACAAGAGCAGTTGAATATTGAGAAAACATCCCAGCACAGTCCAGATCTAGTCCATAAGTCCAATATTAGCCTATATCTCTGACACCAATCCATAAAGTCCTTTTCAGACTCACAAAACACATGCCATGATGCCAAATTCAGGAAGATCACAGGCAAGCGGTGGGAAGTCTTGCGGATTCAGTGGCATTGTAAGCATCTCAGCGTTGGCAGCCCCAACTCAGAGCTCTAGTGTAGTTCCATGTGTCTTGTTAGCTGAAATGTCTTCCAGGGAGTCAGCATTGTCAGTAGAAAGTCTCCAAGGGAATGATCTGAGAGAGAGAGATAGTGTCTCCACCCTCCAAGGAGGACTACCCTAATTCTTAGAATCCTCAGGAGAGGCCATGCTCACACAGAGGGCTCATTAGCTATCACCGGATTAACAGGCTAGACTCGACCCCGTCACTCTTAATCCTCTCAAATTGACAAACAATTATATGGCTGCCACAGAGAACAATCCAGACAGAAACTACAATATGTGCAGGCTTGTGGAAAGTACACTATGGACATGCCCAGCAACATGAACCAAGTTTGATGTAGTTAGTGCAGAGCTGAGGTACAGATGGTTGTGTCTGCTTAACTAGAAAAGGGTTCCACTTGTCATGAGAAGAATATTGAGCTTCAGTCTATAGGATTGCAAGTTAATGACCCTTGGATTTATGTTTTACTGTTTTCACAGTGTGCCCAGAATAATTTTTCTAATTACTAAATATATCCGTTGGGTCAAGCAAAATTATACCCAATAACAAATTACTCATGGTCTTTAAAAATGAACAGTTTTATTGTGAATTGGGTGAAGGTTTTGAGTTAGTTAAACGTTTATTGTGCCAGCCTGGCCAATAAACACATGTGGAGTTAATTGAAGGGTGGAGAGATAAATGGCTTGGTGAGCCTCGCCTTTCTAGTTCTCATGTCTCTTGTTTGTGATGGTGGCACCAGGGTGCAGCTGCCTTAGCCACTTCCCTGCTCCAGCTGGCAAGGCTCACTTCCTGCAAGACATCCCCATGGAGAAGCTGCATGGACCTACCCCGATGCAGCCCTGGATGCTGGAGCAGCCGTGTGTAGACCCCTGCCAGCGCTGAGATGCTTACACACTCACTAACTCAGCTTTCCTCCTGCAGTCGGCGTCATTGCATGTATTTTGTGAGAGGGAGGAGGACTTTGTGGATTGGTGTCAGACATATGGGCTAATGTTGGACTTGTGGGTTTGGGCAGCACTGGGTTGAGATGTTTTCTTGATGCGTACGTACCCTTTATATAAAACTATTCTATTTTCATCTCTTGACAAAGCATGGCATGTGGTCAAGCCTTATATCAATAGGCTAGGAAATATATTCTCTCCATCAAGCTGGGTCTGGTAAGAAGAGAGAGCAGATGTTTTGAACAAATTATTTTATCTCCCACCACCATTAGTTGCCATCAAGTCAACTATTAATACGTGGAAAGGTCAGAGTGCAACTATGCGCCTTAGGATCATCAGTGGTTGACTTTTCAGAAGTGGATGGACAGACCTGTCTTCGGAGGTAACTCTGGATAAACACAAAGTGTGTGCATCCATTTGCACCACCAGGAACCCCGTATCTGTAAGAATAGCGAATATTTACAACTTGACCGAATTCCCAATATAGTCAGGAATTAAATTTCTCTGTTTCTACATGACATTCCTTGCCTGGCTCAGATAACAAGCACATTTGTGGCAAATAAGAACAGTCTGGCAATCTGCTTTTTGTTGCAGTTGTTTGTTTGTTTGTTTGTTTTTAAAGTGATTTGATAGGTGTCTTCGGAGCCCTGGTGTCTTCGTGGTCATGTTACACTCTTCCTTTTCTGGTAAGCTCGTCCTGGGGATCTTCACCTCACCTGCTACCTGGAAAGTTGCAGGTAAGTCTGGGAAGACAGAGCTGTGAGAAAGTCACTCTCAAACCCAAAGACACACTTTTCAGCGTTTACTGAGCTGAATGCGATAGTTGAAAGTACACTTGGAAAGGCCCACCTGAGTGTGTCCTCTCAGAAAGGGAAAAGGAGATACGCACCAACATCAAGGGAACTGAGGGGTGTTTATAGCACCAGTCTTCCTTAAGAAAAGCCACAGTCCCTCTCTGAAGCCTAACTGTGGTCCCAGTCGATGACTGGTCCAAGTCCTGAAACCTCCCTTTCATGGTTACAGGGTTTCGGTCTATTATGTGATTACTTTCTGCAGGTGAGTTTGAGCAGCATAATGGATGATGAAATTATCTGGCCTTGTGTTTTCTTCTGGTGAGCTTGAGTGTAACAGGTGACAGAATTGTCTGGGCTTGTTTGGGCTTGTCCTAGCTTGTCCCCAGCTGAGACTCAAGGAACCATTGCCCTGATAATACTTCCACTCAGGGAGCTGCGGCTGGAATCTTTAGGAAAACGGGCGTCAATTCATTGTGGCTACTGCCTGCTATTCAGGGGTAATGTTGCCCTACCTACCTAGAGGTCACATCCTCCCCACTAAACTCTGCCTCGGAAGGAATAGTCTGACTGGTCAGAAGTGTTCAAATGGATAGGTTGGTACCCTTGTTTCAGCATCATTTGAAAGTGAAATTTCTGCAGCCTAGAAGACGCAAACTTGACCAGGAGGTTGAAAATACAAGGTCCAAATATCTACAATAACACAATTGCTACTGCAGGACCCAAAAGTAGTAAAAAAACAAGTAAAGGTGGGAAGGTAACTCTTTTTTTTTGCTCTTTTTTTTAGGGTGGGGGAGCTCTTACAAATCTTATAACAATTCATCATTCAATTGTGTAAAGTACACTTGTACATACATTGCCATCAACATTTCCAAAACATTTTCTGAAATTTGTCCCCGTTGAGGAGGGGAGTGGCTTTATTTCCAACCTTGTGATGGGTTCCCTCTTTCTCCCCCTTCCTGTACCCCACAACCATCCCCTTACCCTCATAATATCACTACTCTCACAAGTGTTCCTTAGGGTTTATCTATCCTGAATTCCATGTTTCAAGGGCTCTATCTGTACCAATGTGTGTGCTCCAGCCTAGCCAGATTTATAAGGCAGAACTGGGTCATCACAGTGGAGGCGGGAGGAAGCATTCAGGCCCAGCCCCATCATCCTCTCTGTTAGTTCACTGCTCCATGCTGGCATGTTGCCCAGAAGGCTTGACTCACTGGGATAGGGTCTGGTCCCTTTCTTCCTTTTCTGTGGAGACATAAACAATATCCTCCCCATGGGCATATTAGTACCCTGTTCCCCCATCATCCTCGCGGTTTCTTTTTGTTTTGGTTTGGTTTTTATTTGTTTGTTTTTCTCTCTTTTCTCCTTTTTCAGTTGACTGCCATATGCATCCCTGGGTTGGATCAGACCCCTGCCATAGTGCCTGGACCTCAACCCGGGATTTATGCATTAAGTAGCTTCTCCTCTATGCCCATTGTACTTTTTGAGTTTACCTAAGTGGACTCGTGTTGTACTTATCCCTTTGTGCTTGGCTAACTTCGCCAAGCATAGTTTCGTCCAACTCTTCCCATGAGAGAATGTGCTTCACGGATCTGTCACTGCGAAGTACTCCATTGCATGTATATACCAGAGCATTTTTATTTATTCATCAGTTGATGGAAATTTAGATTGTTTCCAGGTCTTCGTGACTGAACTGCCCCACAATGAACACTGGAGCACAGATGTCTGGTTGTGGTCTGTTTCTTACTTCTTCTGGGAATATGCCCAGTAGGGGGGTTGCTGGATCATATGGTAGCTGGATTTCCATCTGTTTTAGGAATCAGCAGAACAATTTCCATAGTGGCTGCATGCATCTACAGAACCACCAGCAGTGGATGAGAGTTCCTCTCTCGCCACACTCCCTCCAGCACTTG
>NW_022111309.1:12837468-12839365 GCF_000313985.2 Echinops telfairi | reverse complement strand
TGTTTTAGAGGTGCTTGGCACCATTTTCAATGGAGTCAAAAAGCAGTGGGCCCTCTCTTTGGGAGACTTTTAGGAATTCTTCTTCAGACTGCCTCCAGCTAACATCACTGGGTGTTGAGCAACCTCTTTATCCCACAGGGGTTTCACTGTAACCAACAGGTATTCTGTTATTTGGAGGACAAATTGGATGGCCCTCTTAGGGTATGCTGGTTGGATGGTTGCAAGCTGTGTGGATGGTGCTGTGCTGGTTGATCACATGGCCAGCCACGGTGCTGTGGCCCATGGTGGTGTGGAGTGCCTCTGAGGGTGTGCAAGGGTGCCCACTGTTACAGGAGTGTCATGTAGAGTGGATGGGGTGCCTGCTATGGGGTAGAGTGCTTAGGTGGTAGGGAGCACCCCGGAGGGCTGGCAGGGGTTCCAGAAGCAGAGTTGAGTACCGCAGAAGACTGATGGCACTGTCTTTGGTGGTGTGGAGCACTGTGGGGGGCAGGCAGAAGTTCCTCCAGCCACATCAAGCACCACAACAGGTGGACAGAGTTTCAAGAGCCACATGAAGTACTGTGGAGGGCTGGTGGGCATGCCTTAGCGGGTGTGAAGCACTGCAGAAGGCAGGAGGTACTTTCCCCAGCTGCGTGGAGGCTGGTGGAGTTGCCCTAGGTGGTGGCATGTGCCTTGGAGGCTCACTGTGTTGGGAGAAAAGAAAAACAAACAGAAAAAAACCTGAGCCAGTCGCAACTGGAAGTTCTAGCAGGATGACAAATTTTAATCATTTATCCTGCTTTTAAAAGTGTACACAAGGTGTCATAGAGTACATGGGTGCCTGATCCTTGGGCCACACAAAAAACCTAAAAGGCTTCAATTCTGGGAATATACCTGGAAATTTAGGAAAAGGTTGAAAACACCAGGGAAAATGCCTACTGTCATTAACTGTGACACTTTCAGTGGTTGAGGTACGTGAAAAGGTTCCAAGTCTATAGCACATCTTCTTTCCCATGAAGAACTGAGAGGTAAAACTAGACCATAAGAGCAAGGAAAGGTGGACTGATTCGATTTGGTGTAGATATATGTGGTCTAGCTAATCATACCTCCGATCGATTTGTTATAAACCTCTAAGAGTTGTGGTGTGGCAAACGGAAATGACACCAGTAAGGCCACTATGTTATAATCCTGACTCCCAGAAAAAGGTGCAGGAAGGCTTGTGAAAGAAAAGCAAGACTTAAAACGCTATCTGTGAAACAGAGGTACTTGGAGGAGTCTTATGGCAAATCCTGCAGTCGTTCAAATTGACTCTCCGCACCAGTGCTTGAGATAAGTCAACCAAAAAGTTGCCAGAGTCATCTGGGGTTATATCCCCAAAATACACACACTGGGAAGTAAAAAACCAAATCTTAGCAACCAGGGAACCCATCCATGCAAGATCTTTCATTATCATTGATAATACTGCAAGAATAACAATACTTTGGGCACACTCTGTCACTTATACACAAAGTATAAGCTAACAGCTAAGCGAACAACTCAACTATACAAAATAGACTAACTTTGAATCCAAAAATTACTCATTTAGTATCCTTGTTCCAAATGGGCTAGCTAACAGATTCAATTTCTTCTTCAACAGTGATTTCAGGGGTTCAAACAGATGGAGTCAAGTCTGAAAAAGGACGGTCGGCTCTCTTAACCCAGGAAAGCTGGGTCCAGGAGAGGTCTGCTTCTCACTTATGAGCTGTGGGAGTAGAGAGAACACATAAAGGCCCGATCCTCACTGGGCTTGGTTGTTAATCGGTTCCTCCCTTCCGGTCTTTTACCAGGCAAGACTCATGGCCATCAAGTTGATGCCTACATATAGCAGCCCTGTAAGACAGAGTAGAACTGCCCCTGTGAGATTCTGAGGCTCTAGCTG
>NW_022111309.1:12832540-12836357 GCF_000313985.2 Echinops telfairi | reverse complement strand
TCTTACCATCAAGAGACCCAGGGCTCCTCTGGAAGGATCTTAACTACTCTGAAACTGTCACCAGCTGTCACAGTGAAAGAGCCAAGGCCCCATCACTCTGAGGATGTCCCACCTGTCAGGCGAACCAGAGCTGGGCCATCACAGGCCAACTGTCCAAGAGAGCCACACTTGATGCTTGTCAGAAGAACCTAAGTGCTTCCCCTTCTGCCTCTGAAGACCTTCCTGCCTTCCCAGGCCCAATGACCAGTTTCTCCACACTTGAAGGAGGGCCTGGAGTGCCTTCCAGGACCTCTGAATAGAAAACTGGGCATTTGCAGCAATCGCTCTTCCTCTCAATTTAGCCTTTCACCATTCCACCCTCTCCCCCTCCACATCCTGGTTATTGAATACTGATGTAGTTATTGTCAAAAATCATTAGATTCTCTCTGTGGCCCTACAGCTTTCTTTTTTATTTCATCGGACGTTGGGGACAGATTCATTAATAACATGGGTGTTCAGGACTATCATTCTTCAGGAGGGTTGGAGTTTCAGTTGGTAAATTTCTGCATGGCTTCAACCAGCTGGCTCCTAAATGCCTAGATTTTCTGAGAGACGTCAGGTAGCTCAGAATAGTTAACTGGTTTTGTTAGGTTTCTGGTGTGGTTTACCTCGGTTCTTGCTTGTCAACACTGAAAGAATTCATGTGGCAGAAGCACTTGTGTAAATCCAAGTAACTTTTATGAGGGAAAGGGGAGTTTCCGGTATTAGAGTCTGGAAAATGTGCAAGGCCACATGGCAGGGGCCGTGGGAAAGTTCACAACTGAAAATGTCCATTTCAGCAGAGCACGGAAAACCATGTGGAAGGACTATTGGAACAGGTGCATGGAACGAAGCATGTAGAACCAAGAGCAGGAAATCCCAAGAGAGCGAGTGGGAGGGAGCAGGCACACACACTGGAGGAATCTCACCCTCCGACCTGAAAGAGGGCACCCGAACAAGAGAAGAGTGGCCTACCCTTGGCCTGCTGTTATCCCCACTGGCTGGGGATGTGTGGTTGAGGGTACTGGCCAACCTTATTGGCTGAGTTTAAGTGCACCTGTGTGATGTCATGTGGCTGGTGCCTAGTCTGTGCACCCAGGTGGACCTCCCACCTGGGCCTAGGTGGCCTTCGTCTGCTCATGCTCTGTTCTGGATTTTCCCCCGCAGGTGTCTAATTAATGTGCTTTGCACTAGTGTGCTAATTTTTATTGAGCATAGGTGTTCAGAGGAGACAACCTCCTTTATCTCTAATATAGCCATCTTTCAGTTTGATCTGTATTTCCTTCATTCGTTCTATCAAGCAAGTCTGCATATAATCTCTAGCTGCTCTCCCTGCATTTCCAGTCTGTCCTGGCTTGTAATTCCACCCAGGATCATTATCAGCAACAGCCTGTTCTCCATGGACTAGCTGTGGGTTATCCACATGAAGATTATCTGCCCAATGACAAGCAGCATCAAGAATTTTGACCTTCTCATCAGGGGAGCATGTAACAGAGAGAAGAACCATCGGATTTTTCCAGGACAGGTCAAAGATGGTAGCTGAGTTTTGGAGCTTATCAATATACCGACCAGGGTCCCTGGAGAAACATCTAAGCTTATCTTTGCACGTTTTTAGATCTCCCATACTAAAGGGGACCTGTTCTCTAACAATGCCCCTGTCATTTCAGGGGTCATTCTGCAAAGGACACAATACAGGGTTCAATGGGATATTCCCAGGAGCATAGGGCAAACTGCATCCTCAGGCAGAGCTTCTAGGTTATCAGAATGGAACCCAGAGTGAGGAGGGCAACAGATGGGGTAGACAGGGATCCGGTTACTCCCAGTGGGCTTGTGACAACCTCCACTGCAATCCTGTGATCAGGGTTTGTTGGGACTTCCAGCTTAGATGTGCCACACTGGGAGCACATCTCAGCATGATCCCTTAACAAAATGAAGGCTTGAATAGAGGGGGCATCAGACCATTTCTTTTCTCTTCCGCAAAAAAAGGGTCCAGTTGGAGGATTGCATTAAAGATCAGCATGCCCCCTTCTAGCCACCATTCCCCATCACTCAGTATATACTGAGACCAGACAGTGTTACAAAAAACACTTAACCTTTCACTTTCTGAGGGAATCAAGTTGCAAGTGAAGCTTCTTCCAGTTTTTGAGGAGACTCTCCCAGAATATACTGGGACTCCGGGCGTGCCTCGTTCTGGCCCATGATGCTGAATCTAAGGAAGAAGGCATTGGAGTTTCTAGGAAGACACTCGGGACAGTTCTACTTGTACTATCATCATTATGAGGCAGTAAGGACTCGATGGCAGTGAGATGAGATGAGATTGGTTCAATTCTGGTTATAGCCAAAAACCAAGTAAATTTGATATAGCTCAATTCTACTCCGCAACAGCGGCACAGCCATGAGCAGGAAATCAACTGGACAATAGCAGCATGCTTCTTTCCTTTTGTTTTTATTGGATTTTGCAATAATCTCGCATGCCCCATCATTTATCTTAAGGAAACGGAGGCTCTAGCCATGTGATGTTTTGTGTCAACTTTGCTGGGCAAGAGTAGTTCGGCAGTTAAGATCTAGTAATCCCCATATTGCAACCTAACACATTGTGGCCAACATGACAGTGGGATCTTCTATGAGCAGCTAATTCGTTGCAAGAAGATTAAGGTGGGATGCAACACCCTTACTCAGATCAAAGCCTTGATACAGTTGAAAATAAATTTCATCGGGGGTATTCCCTGCTTCTAATATAAGTGAACACTATGGAAAAGCTTGCGTGGCTTTTTACAGGGTCTGAATCTTGCCTCAGGCTCATGGACCTCTGGTCCTGTGGTCTTCAGCCAAGGGCCTGCCCTATTGCCTGAGATATTGGGAATAGTCGGGGGCTACTCCCTCTGATCCGTGGCCTTATACAGCCACAAGCCTGACCTGCTGACCTTGAAGTCACTCTGCTGTGCAGCCCTTAGCCTGTGGTCTTCCTGCTGACCCCAGTTTCATCAGCAAGCACAGCTATGTGAGTCAAGGGAAGTCTCCAGCCAACATCTGACTGCTGAACTTGAAATTTGCCTGAACGTGGACCTCTGCACTCTGTGAGCCATTTTCCCAATATGGATGTCTGTATGTATAGCTATACATAGGCATCATTGTTTTGCTTCTCTAGTGAACCCAGCCTAAGATAGGCCACTACGGTAGGCCTTTGGAGGATCCTGCTAGAGACATAAACTAGAGCAGTGGTTCTCAACCTGTGGGTCGTGACCCCTTTGGGAGTCAAACGACCTTTCACAGGGGTCACCTAATTCATCAAAATAGCAAACTTACAGTTATGAGGTAGCGAGGAAAATATTTTTATGTTTAGGGGAGGGGGCGGTCGCCACAACATAAGGAACAGTATTCAAGGGTTGCGGCTTTAGGAAGGTTGAGAACCACTGAACTAGAGACACAAAAAGGCCACTTCTGCCAGCTTTAGGGCAATGAAATCATCCTGGAGCCATAAGAAAAACTTCCATTGGAAAACCTGTTTGTAAAGAATTTCTGCTCCTTGCCTTCCAAAACAGAAACTGCTGTCTTCCTCATGAGGCTGAAGCTGAGCCCCTGATGGGGCCCATGGTTGATGAGAAGGAGGCATCTGAAAGCAGAAGTTTCATAGCCTCTTCCACTAGAGTCCCCTCGCGGCCACCACCCCCAGCTTTCCTCCTGCTCACCCCCAGTCGTTGGCCTAAATTAAGTTTTCAAGAGGCAGAGCAGCTCTGTGCTGATTTTTGCTAGAGAGCATTGGATTCAATAAAATATAATTATTGATTTAATTAAAATC
>NW_022111309.1:12829724-12831451 GCF_000313985.2 Echinops telfairi | reverse complement strand
AGTAATGCACTTTTCTTAGGCTGCTTTCAAAAACAGGATACTTTTTATTAAGCCATGGGGTCTGGGAGATCATTTTGATTTGAGTTAAAAAGACCACCAACTACTATTTGAGTTAAAAAAAGACCACCAACCTAGCTGGGGGGAAAAACTAATATTGAAATATAAAAACTAGTGGAAAAAATACCATAGAATTACCATGGATGCTGTGGTAGTTACATAATCTGGTGTCACTTTGGGATTTGAGAGGATTAAGAGTGAATGGGGTGGAGTCTAGTCTGTAAATCAGATCATGAAACCTCTGTGTGGGCATGGCCTTCTCCTGAGATTTCTGGAAACTCCTGTCCTTTCCTTCTTGAAGGCGGGAGGCACACTCTCTCTAGCGACTCCCTGGGAGACATTGCAGCTGACAAAACACATGGAACTACACTAGTGTCCTGAGCTGGAGAAGCCACATGGACCTACCCTGATGCAACCAGACCTCTGAAGGCAGGGAAGCCACTTAGAGACTCTTCCCAGTGCTGAGATGCTTACTACAGCTCCACTGGATCCAAAGACTTTCTACCCACTGGCCTGTGATCTTCCTGCATTTGGCATCACTGCGTGTGTTTCCCAAGTCTGAAGAGGACTTTACAGATTTATATCAGACATATGGGCTAATACTGGACTTATGGGCTTGGGCTGGACTGGGTTGGATGCTTTCTTAATGTATAATTACCTTTTATATAAAACTCTGTCTTAAACACATATGAATTTCTAGGATTTGTTTCTCTAGTCTACCTGGACTAACACAGATGCTGTAGCTACTAGAGTTGGAGTCTCACATGGTGCAATCTTTTCCATGTTAAGTGATTATCTTGGCCTCAGAAAGCTTTTAGCTCAATGAATAACAAAAGAACTCATCCTTCCATCAGTTTTTCAAGTAAGATTGTAGCTAATGAAGATGATTTTATAGAATGTATCCTAACCAGGGCGGAAGTCCTGAATTTACCAATATGATCCAGAGAGCGAGATCCAATCAAAAGAGTGACTTCCAAGGGGCTCTATCAGGCCACTTATTGTCAAAGCAGAGAGATGTTTACAGCAAATGTTTTATGGGATTTTCAAAAAGTGATGTTGATAAATATCCTCAAAAGACACAAGGGCTTATGATGAAGAAGTTTTAAGAAAAGTGAAAACTGCACTTGTGAGAAAAGAAAATTGTACTGAAGAATTTTTCCCATTCCCATTCTCCAAAGGTAACAAGGACTGTCGTGGGAGATTTTCATGGGTGAACCTTACCTGATCTACTCCACTCTCTTGATCTTGCCCCTCCAAATTGCTTTCTGTTTTCCATACTCAAAGAAGATTTCAAAGGTACCTTATTTGAGTCCCTCAAGGGTGTCAAAACTACCATTTGAATATGGGTTAAATCAAACAGCACATAATTCTTCAAGGAAGAGAAGAGCCCGTCAGGGTGCAGTGCAGCACCAATGAAACATACAACTTTACTCTAGTTCTTCAATGCTCCCCCACCCCAAATCATGATCCCAATTCTACCTTGCAAATCAGGCTACACCAGAGCATGTACATGGGTACAGATAAAAGCTGGGAAACACAGGGAATCCAGGACAGATAGACCCCCCAGGACCAATAATGAGAGTATCAATTACCAGGATGGGAAGGGGAAAGTGGGGGGAGAAAGGGGAAACCAATCACAAAGATCAATGTATAACCCCCCTCCTGGGGGC
>NW_022111309.1:12826960-12828847 GCF_000313985.2 Echinops telfairi | reverse complement strand
ACATGCCTGTATTTAGACCTCTATAAATGCCCTTTGCCTCCTAGTTCTTTCCTCTGTTTTCTTTTACTTTCCTCTTGTCCCACTATCATGCTTAGCTTTCATTCATGTTTCAGTAATTTTGCTCATTTACATTGCCCTTGATCAAACCCTACCAGGCATCCTACACCCTCCTTGCCATTGATTTTAGATCACTTGTTGTTCCCTTGTCCCTCAATTTGTTAACATCCTTTCCCTGCCTCCCCCATGTCCTGTCCCCCCACCAAACCGTCAATCCTGTTGTTTCCTCCTTTGAATTGTTTATCCTGCCTATCTTATCTAAATAGACATATAGAGATAATAATGAGCACAAAAACAAGGCAGAGCAAAACAAAACAACAAAAGAAAAACAAAAACCAAACAACAACAAAATTAAAAAACAAGGATGGAAAAAGCCTATAAATAGTTCCAGGTCCTTTTGTTGACCTTTGAGTATTTTGTGGTAGAGTCTGATGGGGCGCCACACCCTAGCCCCCAAATCTATTTTTTGTATGCCCTGGGGACTTCATTGTTTGGCTCCCCCTGCTGCTCTGTTGCACACCTTTAGCATTTCACCTCAGTGTGAGGGACACCTTGTCTCATGGTGCAGCCAGCCCTGGTCCTCTCTGTGCATTGGATGCTCACACCAGGAATATCATCCTTGGGGCTTGGTGGCCAACATCTTTGCTTCTAAGGAGCTTTCTGGATGTACTTTTGTTAAGTAGCTAGATTCAGGGATAAGGGGGTTGTCCCTCCCATGCCTGCAAAGGCCCCCATAAAGGAGGTTGGAAGGAAATCAGGCCACCCTTAGACACCTATGAAGAGCCCTAATTGAGCATGATCCTAATCAAGCCCCCTAGCCAGGTGGGAGGTATACCTGGGCGGTACCAAATTAGGCCCAGGCTCATGACCCCACCCAGGTGGGCTTAACCCAGCCCATGGGGTCCACCCATACCATCAGCCTCACCTCCCCAGCCAGAGGTTTGAACTAGCCTAACTGTGGGAAGGCGGCTCTCTTCTACCCTGCTCCTGGTCAGTGGCAGGTCAGAGGATGAGGGTCCTCGTCCTCTCCCACTGGGATGCCCATGTGCCCACTCTGGGCCTACTTGAGACTCTTGTTGGTAAACCACCCCCCACCTCCCCCACCCCCGTGCCACTGGGCCTACATGCACTAAGCCTCTAGGGTTCTTGGGCTTCTGGCCACCCAGGATCCCCACCCCCAAATAGCGTGTCCCCTTTTGAGACTATAAAACCTGAAACTTGTCCTGTCCTTCATAAAAACCCACATCCAAGTGGCCTTCGGCATGAATTCTTTCATCATGCGGAGCCAAGAACTGAGGTGTTGCCCACTCCAGAAACCTTACACTTTTTCCAAGATAGACTTGTTTGTTCTTCTGGCAGTCCGTGGTGCTTTGCTGCTGGTAGAAAACGGGTCCCAGAGTGCCTGTCACTGTTTCAGCCAAAGGCACAGGCCAGGTTGATTTGAGAAATTCTAGGTTTATTTCTGCAAGCACTGACAAAAGGAAACAGTGGAGTTTCCTACCTCCAAACTGCTTCAAAAATCCAGTGGAAGCCAAGCAACTTATATCAATTAAGCGAGGCGCCAGAAGCAGATTTTTACAGTGATCACAGGAAGAGATGAGCAGGGTTTCACAATGGTAACAGGATATAATTGATACTCAAAGAAGGTCGTGTTTCAGTGAACATTAAGAAATTATCCATTCCCTACACTTCATTCATGCTTGTTTATGTATATGGTGGGATGCTTCCACTCCAGGCCTGACCAGACCATCACCCCTGGGGCTTCTCACTGGCCTATGCTTTGTTCCCAGCGAATGATTGTAATGGCCTTGCTAGAACATGCCTACTGAT
>NW_022111309.1:12824717-12826199 GCF_000313985.2 Echinops telfairi | reverse complement strand
GAGCTGTAATCCATCGTGAAATCTGCAATATTTGAACTTCATCAGTAAGTGCTTCAAAGTGCTTGCTGGCTTTTAGCTAACAAATTTGTGTCGCTTGCACATCACAGGTTGTTAATTAGGTATTCCTCCAATCCTAATGCTCTATTCTTCTTCTTATGGTTGAGTATCTCCGATTATTTGTTCATCATACAGATTGAATAATATGGTGAAAAGATATAAACAGTATGCTCATATTTTCTGATTTTAAAGCATGAAATGGTTTCTAGTTTTAAACCATGCAGAGAAGGCTAGGAGAAATGAAAACTGCACCGCACAAGTCTATAGACCTCGGTGGTGAATATGGCAAGCAGCAATAGCTTCACAGTTTTATAATTATGTTTAATAAAAGTTTGTAGCCTTTTGTAGCAATATTTTTTACTTATCTTCATAAACCCATTTTTCAGTCAAAATACTATGTTCATGATCAGAAACCTAGTAGTAGGAAAGGATGGGATTTAAATTCAGGACTGTTTGGTTTCGCTGTTCTGCTGGCTTGGACTTTTCTAATATTAAACTTACTATTATATTTTTGCAGATGAAAACAAAATTGAGGCACAGAGAGGTTAGGTGCCACAACAATGAAGTAGAAGAGGAGATTCAAAAGGGGATTTCGAGAATAAAAATTGAAGATGTGAGCGGGGAGGGAGCACTAGAACTGACTAACCACACAACTCATTTTTTAAGGCCATTCAACCCAGGCAGGGATGTTCTAAAAGTGATATGGTAATGATTGCACAATTCTCCTTGGTGTGATTGAACGATTGTAAATTACATGTCAATAAAACTGTTATTTAAAAGAGAGAGAGAATTAAAACAAAAGTACACACGCACACACACACAAAAGAAAATATTCAAACCTATATTTTCTGATTTAGTGGCCATGCAAATAACCACGTCGCCAGGTTGAGAACAAACAATCAAACAGAGACATCTCATCCACACCTCTGGGGATCCTCCAGTCATGACACCCAGAACGAAGCGGTGGATGGTATACGACAACTCAGGTGGTTGATGGAGAAAGAGGGTATCACACTTTGCTTGCTGCTTCCTACTGTGACTCCATCAGTATCTGGGATGGGTGTAGGGGAGAAAGATTCCACTTGTTTCCAACTCTTGAATTTTTTATCGGCTGACTGCCTCTACCTCTCAGGCCAAATCTCTTGGGAAAAAACAACATACTCTGTTTCATCATACCAAACCCAAAACTCACCATGATTGAGTCAATTGTGACTCATAACGATGCCACATAGAGTTTCTGAGACTATGGATCTTTTGGGGAACAGAGGTCCAATAGCCCAAAGGTGTGCAATGCCTTTCTGAAATGTCACAGGTGCACACCTACTCACACTTCACAGGAAAAGTGAGCAGTGAACCAGAAGACAACAAACACTCTGATCATTCTGAGAATAGAATTGAGGCCAAAGGCCTCCACTCAAGTACTCC
>NW_022111309.1:12822253-12823393 GCF_000313985.2 Echinops telfairi | reverse complement strand
ATATATAATTACTTTATACAAAACCATATGGAATGTCATTTGAAGTGCAAGTGTTATTGATTCCAAATAAAAGAACTTCTATCAGAAACTTTAAATGACCCCTAGCCTTTACTCTACAAGCCAATTTGTCAGTGAATGGGAAAGACACCCTCAAAATGGGTCCCTTATTAGGGGCACAGGAGAGTATAAA
This sequence comes from Echinops telfairi, assembly GCF_000313985.2. NCBI lineage: Eukaryota > Metazoa > Chordata > Mammalia > Afrosoricida > Tenrecidae > Echinops > Echinops telfairi. Next base: position 12,823,203 of record NW_022111309.1, on the reverse strand, counting down.
GGGGGCGACACTGGAGCATTTACAAGTGACAAAACAATTAAAGCCCTGGCAGGTGTTCATAAGGCATGCTTGGATATGTACTTTACAAAGAATCACCTCATATTTCACTAGCAGACCACCAGGCTACATCCTCAAAGGCAGCTTACAAAATGCATCATTACCTTACTTAAGTAATATTTTGGATATTAAAAATCTATGTGCTACAATATAATCAAAGCAAAGGAAGACACTGAGAGAAGCACAAGAATTAAGACCCAAAAAAGTTATATACTATTACCTACCCAACCCTGTGATCATAGTAATAACAATAATGTGTAAGTGGATATAAAAACCAGACACTCTAGCTGTACAGGTGTGGAATGGTAAAAGGGACTACATTTATGAATGTACATAGTTTTGACAGAGGATATTTCTACATATGCATTTATGTGTGCTATAAATATGTCCATGACACAAGTGGAATATACAAAATTATGAAAATGTCTTAGCTATAACCAAACACTTTGAGGGAATGGGTTGCTGGGTTAGAGGGCTTAGGACAATAGTCTTGGATCAGATCCCTTCAATGGAGGTCAATTGGCATAGCACAAACACACTGTTCTACATCCTACTTCCATGAGTAGTGACTGGGGTCTTCAAACTTGTGAACATCCTTCTAAGGTGTAGCTATTGGTCGCTCCCTGTCTAAAGTAAAGAAGAGTGACTATCATCAAAGGTACAATGAAACAACTATTGCTAAGGACTAACAGACCATGTGACCTCCAGCCTCTATGACAGTGAGACCAGAATGAGGGAGTGTTTAGCAGGTATCGCTGCTCAATACTTTGAAAAGGGCCACAATAGGAGAGTCTGTGTAAAGTTGGGGACATGTGGAATTAAATTCAAAATAATGAAAATAACGAGGCATACTGGATTAATAGAAATGATGGCCCTTGAGAACCTGTGATAGG
>NW_022111309.1:12797149-12819151 GCF_000313985.2 Echinops telfairi | reverse complement strand
AACTACAAAATCATATCCATTGATGCAGAAAGGGTATTTAATAGTACCTAACATCCATTCCTGATGTAACACACTCAACAAATAGGGAAATAAATTCCTCCTAATAATATGTGATGGGAGGACCTAGCAATGCCATAGGTCAGAGTACAACTGCCCCTGGGGGTTTCCAGTCTTTACAGGAGAAAAAGTCTCCTACTTCCTCCATGGAGCAGCTAGTAATTTCAAGCTGTTGACTTTGCAGTTAGCAATGGCACCAACAACCAATAGCTCACTCAATGGTAAGAAACGGAAAGCATTCCACTTAGAAACAGCAAGCAGACAACGATACGCTTTATCTTCACTCTTATTCAATACTGGGCTAGAAGTCCTACCCAGTGCTACCAGACAACAAAAAGAAATCAAAGCATCCAAATTAGCAAAAGAGAAGTAAAACTGTCTCTTCCTGCAGACGATATGATTCTATAGGTAGAAAATCTCAAAGATTTTGAAACAAATATATTAGAACTAATTGAAAGATTCAGAATGTAACAATGTAGAGGACTAATATCCAAAAATCAATCCGATTTTTACTAATAAAGAGGACTCTACAAAGTAAATCAAGAAAAACATGCCTCTTAAAAGTCATCCTAAAGATGAAATTGTTAGGAATTAACCTAACCAGAAACGCAAAAGACGCATACAGAGAAAACTCCTAAAAGAAAACAAAAGACCCCTACACATGGGGATGCCATGCTCATGGATAGTAAGACTTAACACTGTGAAAACGTTAATCCTAGCCAAAGTAATCTATAAACATAATGTAGTCTCAATTCAGATCCCTGCATCATGCTTCAGAGAGAAGGGAAAACTGATCACCAACTTTCTGTGGAAAGAGAAGACGCAGGATAGAAAGCACGACTACAGAAGAATAAAGTGGGAGGATTTTCACTTCCGACCTCAAGCCCTACTGCACTGCCACAGTAGTCGAAAGAACCGAGGACTTCTACAATGAGAGAGTCAGAACGATCTAACAGAAGAGAAACCAGAAATAAATCCATCCACCTTCAGACAACTGACACTTGACAAAGGTCCGAAACCCATTAACGGAGGACTAGATGCTCTCTTCCACAAATGGTGCTGACAAACTTATATTTCCCTTTGCAGACGGTTCAAGCAAGACCCATCCCTCACTCCATACACAGAAATAAACAAAAATGGGATTAGAGAACTAAATATAAGCCTACAATCTAAAGTGTATCAATGAAAAAATAGGGATAAGCGTTGTGGTTATGCAGCATCAGGTCAATGTCCACTCATAGTGAGCGTGTGCACAACAGAATGAAACAGTTGGTGCCCAGATCTGCACCATCCTCACAACTGGTCCTGTGCTTGAACCCATTGCTGAAGCCACTGTGTCAATCCATCTCCTTGAGGGCTTTCCTCTTTCTTGCTGGCCCTCTAAAAAGAATGAAGTCCTCCTTCCCCAGGCATTTGTCTCTCCTGACAACATGTCTAAAGTATGTGAGACAATGTCTCACCATGCATGGGTCAGGGCTATCTCTACAGCAGCTAATAGCAAAAAAGAACATGGAGGGCAACCGTTCCTCCACATTAACTGAAAGGATGGAGGCCCAAGTTTACCCAGAACTTGTCTCAAAGAAAGACCTAGTGATGTAGTTGTTAAATTTCAACCACTGAAAAATGTGTAAGGCACAACTCCACAGTGATGGGGTCACCATGAGCTGGAGTCAATGCAATAGCAGTTGACTTTCGAAAAGAATGTCCTTGACCTTGGTCCAAGTTCAGGCCTGTATTTAGACCTCTATAAATGCCCTTTGCCTGCTTGGCAATAGGCAGAAGAAGAATTTACTTCAGAGGACAGCACTGAAGCTATTTCCCCATCATCATATAGAAGTACATTTACATATGTACATGCCTGTATATAGACCTCTATAAACGCCCTTTGCCTCCTAGTTCTTTCCTCTATTTCCTTTTACTTTCCTCTTGTCCCACTATCATGTTCAGCCTTCATTTGGGTTTCAGTAATTCCTCTCAGTTATATTGCCCTTGGTCAAGCCCTACCAGGCCTCCTACATCCTCCTGGCCACTGATTTTGGATCACTTGTTTTTCCCTTGTTTGTTAACACTACTTCCTTTCCCTCATCTCCCCCTCTTCCATGCCCCCCCCCAGACCATTAGTCCCGTTGTTTTCTCCTCCAGATTGTTTATCCCGCTTATCTTATCTAGATAGACCTGCAGAGATAATAATATGTACAAAAACAAGACAGAGCAAAACAAAGCAACAAAATAAAACAAAACAACCAATGACAAAAGAAAGAAAAGCCTGTAAATAGTTGAAGGTCTGTTTCTTGACTTTTAGGAGTGCCATGCCCTGGCCCCAAAGTCTATTTTTGGTATTCCCTCAGGACTTCCTTGCTCTGCTCCTTTTGCTGTTCTGTTGCACGCCCTTCGAGTTTTGCCCTAGTGTGGTGGGGTCAGATCGGGGGCAATTCCCACACTGTGTCTCCAGTGTTGTCCCCTGTAGGGCTATGGGTCAGTGTGGGATGTCGTGTTTCCACTCTCTCTTCCTCCCCCTTCATTTGTTCCCATGTGCTCTGATCAGACATGTCCCTCTCCCTGGGCTGTAGCTTCAGTGCTGTCCTCTGAAGTAAATTCTTCTGGGGGGAGGGGCAGCTGTCCACGTAGTTTGGTTTGGGGCCAGCCCCTCACACCTCTCTACTGGCATAAAACCCTCTTCAGACTCACACAGCCACATTCAATGATGCAAAATGCAGAAAGATCACAGGCGGGTGCCATGGGTGCAGTCTTGTAGAGCCAATGGTGGTGGAAGCATTACAAGGCTCTCTGGCAGGTCTCAGCCACACTGGTAGCCAACAGGAAGGTGAAGCAGAGAAAGCGGCCGGTTCTTAGGACCTCCTTATGAAAAGGCCATGCCCACAGGAGGCACCATCAGGCTGCTATCTGACTGACAGTCTAGACTTTACTCCTACACTTCAAGTTGACACATAATTATGTAAATCCCACACACATCTTTCTCCCATGGAGCAGTTGGTGGTTTTGAACGGCTGATTTTGCAGTTGACAGCACAACTTGCGACCCACTATGGGCATCAAGGCTCATAGTTGAGGACAAAAGAAGAAAATGCCTGTAGCATGCTTTACACAGTTGCTGACACATTGCGTTGTGTTAGTTTGTTGGTTGGTTTTCACTCAACTAATAAACTCACACACTTTACCATTCTTGATAAAATAACGGGGCAGCAAAAAAGAGGAAGGCCCTCAATGAGATGGATTGACACAGTGACTGGAAGTGGAGGAACAATTGTGAGGACACTCACGATGGGGCAGTGTTTCCCTCTTTTGTGCATAGGGTCAGAACTGATTCTATGGCACTGAACAACAACAATAATGCACATACGAATATAATGGGCGGAAATGACTGAAGTCTATAAAAAAGTTTTGGCATAGCACAATCATGCACCTCTGGTGACATTTCCAGAAGTGGCCTTACTCACCCTATTTCAATCGCCTTTTACTTTTTTTGTCATATTTTTAGAATCAAAGGAGTAAGTATTAAATCAATAAGGAAGTCATAGATCCAGTTTGGCGGTATTGTAGAAATTAGAGACTAAACCCATGAAATTGTGAGGCAGTGCACAGTGGGGACGGAGAGAAGTGGGGGTCTGTGCCGTGGATGTGCTCCCCCAAACTTCATGCAAGAAATGAGCCAAGCACGGGCTGGCCGTGTGCCAGATTGGGGCCATTGACCATGTGAAGTCTAGCTGCTGGACAGTGTAGGTGTGGGTGCCCAGTAGCCAGTGAGATGAGCCAAGTGATCCCTTTGTCCCAGCAGCCCTCACACCCACACTGTGATGTCTGCATCAGATTTTGAAGGGTAGACTACTGAGCACGTGCTGCTGGGCCCCAAACCTCCATTATCAAGATGCACCAAGAAAAAGGCTTAACATGAAATCTGTTGGAAAGGGAAATGTTAACATTGAAGGCATCAACATGTAAACTTTTGGGTATATTGTGTTTATGAAATTAAGACAGGATTTGAACTGTGAGCAAAAATAGGCATCAGTTTTTTATTTGCATACAAATTTGGTCAGTATTGAATATTTGTTTGTTCTTGTTAGTCTTTTTTTTGTAAATGGAATCAACTAACAGTGCAGCTGGACCCAACTGATGGTAGAATTCTACACACACACACACACACACACACACACACAGACATATGGTCTTTAAAAGTATTGAAATTCTAATTTGGGAATACGAGGATCCCAAATCCCCTGGCCAAGGCAAAAGAAAGTAAAAACCTGAATCCATAATTGTTTTATGATACTAATTTTACTTTTATGGACATGTTGTAGTTCGCCTTTTCTGAGTCTGGTATTGATTGTTCCTGTCTTGTTAACGCATAACCAGACCATATTTGAACATATAAACTTTAAGAGATATAATAAAGCAGAGACACACTCTCACATAAACCTCATTTCTCCTGGTTGAGTGGAATACTTCAACACTAAAGAGATCTGTGAAGTTACGTGACCAGATATTAAACCTGGAGTGTCGTGATTTGGAGTTATTGCGCTTCAGTTAAACAATCTGTGCTGGTTGGAGTGCCTTCGAATTATCTTAAGTTCTGGGGCATTTTTAACAATATTATTAAGATATAATTTATTTATAATAAAATTCAATCATTAAAAGTTACAATTCAGTGGGTTTTAGTATGCTTTCTGATAAGTGCAGCCATAGTCAAAGCCACATTTACAATATTCATCACCTCATAGCACAAAACAGAGAGGAAACTCCAAACAATAGCTCTTTCATACCATCGTATCTCTGACTAGTGTTTCCATGTATCTATCTCATGCATTTTACTTATTTTATCTTACCATTTGTTTGATCAGGACTCAATGAAGGAACAAAACTTAAAATTATTTAAAAGACCAGGCTTATCAGTCAATGAGACTAGAAAGCCCCCCAAGAACATAATTCTTATAAGGTCCATTCCGGTCTGGAATGGAACTCACCCTCTTGGCTCAAAAGCTGTAGAGTACACAGGTCGATAAGGAGCCCTGGTGGCATAGTAGGTTCTGCATTGGGCTGCTAATCATAAGGTTAGCCTTTCGAAACTACCAGCTACTCCTCGGGGGAAAGATAAGACTTTCTACTCCTGTAAAGATTTTCAGACTTGGAAACTGGCAGGGGCAGTTCTTTTCTATCCTAGAGGGTCACTGTGAGTCAGAATTTACTTGATGGCAATGGGTTTGATTTTTTGTTTTGTTTTGTTTTGTTTTTAATAAGAGGAACAATAATACTGGTGATATATGCACACCTTAGAATAATCAATCATTTGATACTAGTGAGGTATGCACACCTTAGCATAATCAACCATTTGAGATTTTTTTAAAAGCAGCATTTACCCAAGAACAAGTTCAGAAGGATTAAGAAAGATGAGGGCAACACGAGAAGGATGTGGAATGAGTGATGTTACATTATGGGGATTGCTATCAATGATATGATTGAAAATGTGTATGAATTGTTGAATGGAAAACCCATCTATTTAATGTCAAAATAAAAAAAAGTGAAAAGTAAAATAATCACTCCTTAAAGTTAGGCACCTTTTAATATTCAGTCACAGTTTAGTTCAAAAAACAAAGATTGTCCTGTTTATCCATTTTCCCTTCACACATCACCATCAGCACCTCTAAGTAATTGCCTTAGAGATGAAGGAATTGAAAACCTTCATCACAACTGAGTTAGGTCCACCAATGAGCACTGCATTGTTTTGTAAAACCATGTATATAAGAACAAACAACTTACAACGATTTTAAAGCACAGAGAAGGTTGGAGAACAGGAAACTTAAGTCAAGGGGAGTGAAACAACTCAAACAGGAACAATGAACATGTTGAGAAATGTGAAGAATGTGACTAATATGGCTGACTATTAGGTCTAGAAACACATGAGTGGGAACAGGTCTTGCTGCGCATTATTTTCACCAAAAATAAAGTAAAATATTAAAATGACTCTAAAATATTAGTATTACTTTTTGTATCACAGGTAAGAATCTTGAAAGTCAGAGATGTTAAGATACTCACACTTCCATAGCTGATCGATGGCAGATTAAGGATCTGAAACAGGCCCACTAGACTACATAGTCAGACTTTCAGAAATTATTCTGTTTCCTGAGCGCCAACCACGTGACTCTGGGTTTCACAAATACAATCTGATTTCACTATTCTCCTAAGTAGGGCTCATAATCCCTGTGTCCCAAATTAGAAAGTCCACACAGAGAAAGTTCCTTTCTGATATCTTGTGTCATTGCACAATATGACCAAAGTGTTTTCAAACCCAGGTCTGTCTGAATCAAAGACTCAAACCCAAAGTCTGTATGTTTCCACATCAGTCACATTCTCTTCAAAAAGGATCACATTTCAGACCCAGAAGGTTATGTGTGGTTGTTGTTTTGTGCTACTGAGTGGATTCCAGCTCACACAAACCCATCTAACCCAGTCGCACTGCTCCCTGGGGTTCTTGGCTATCGTCTTTGCAGAAGAATAGGTTTGGGTCTTTGCCCCAGAGAGTGGCTAGGGGGGATTGAACAGCTAGCCTTTCAGTTAGCAGCTGAGAGTTTAACCATTCAGCCATCAGCATTCTGTCTACATATCTTCAAACTGTGGCCATACTCTAATGAGCCAGAGATGGTTGAGAGAAAAGTGAGGCACAGTTACAAGTGTTCCTGACACAGAGGCTTGAAGGAATTTAGAACAAGGGGAAGGCTCTGTTGTCCAGCTGCCTTTAGCATGAAAGCCAAATGGGCTGTCAACACACCTCTGAGCAATCACCTAAGGGAGTGAGGGAATTCAAACTTCTTAGCCCCCTTCATCACAATTGACATAGATACTCCTGAGTATTAAGTAAGGCACTGACCCCTTAAGTCCTCATCTCTAAGTCGGAGTGAACCAATCGCCAGGACCATTTATCATCTATGGTCTCCCTGCACTCACTGGAGATTTACAAAGCTAAATCTACCTGTGGACTTCATGAGCTCATCGCAAGTGTGAATCTCTGAGGCTGCCAGAGAACAATACAGACTCAGGAGATTATAGCTCACATTATGACAGCTCCTCGGGGGTTTCCAAAAGTCCTCAAGCCAATTGCATCCGAGATCTGAGTAGGTGGTGCCCTCAATTCCTGCCATCCCGCCAACAATATCAGGTTTTGAGGGAGATCAGTATGGTTTCAAAGCTGGCTCATTTGCGTGAATTTGACATGCTTTTGAACCCCCTGGACCTCATTTCTGCCATCGGTGAAAGGAAGATCACAAGAGCAATGTCTATAAAAGTGCCTGTCCAAGCCGGCTGGCTTTTAGTGGGCACCTCAAAATAATGGTTTCCTCTTCTTCCTCTTGGCTCATTTCAAAGAAGGAAATCTAGATACGTGAACATAGAAAAAGACAAAGATGAAGAGAGATCTCACTGTGAACCAAGCAAAGGAATTGAGAACATAGAGTTAGCCCCTCTATCAATCAGCCTCTTGCGGCTCTTAATGAAAGGCCTGGGAATTGTTTCCTTCATTTCAACAAATAAGCATATCAGTTGCTGACAAGTCAATTCTCACTCAGGGTGACTCTGTGTGCACAAAGTGGAACTGCACCCTCAGAGTTTTCAAAGCTGGGTGCTTGCAAGTGTAGCTCGCAAGTCACCTCTGGGTAGGTTCACACTGTCAACCTTTCAGTTGAGTACTTTAAGCACTGGTGCCACCAGGGAAGCCTCCAATGAGTACCTGCCTACTATGCGATAGGCATGAAGCTCTAAGAAAACGTCAGCCTACACGGTGGTCACACAACAATTGATATTTATGTTTACATCTGTATCAGTAATTTGATGAAACTCAGATAGTGTCAACAAAGCTCTAAGAAAACATCAGCCCAGCCGACAAGGTGGTCACACAACAACCGATATTTATGTTTGCATCTGTTTCAGTAATTTGATGGAATTCAGATAGTTTCAAAATATCAATGCCATTCTACAGAGTCTATGATAGTCTTTTTGCTACGCATTGAAGCCAACATAATTAGTCTTTAATGTTTTAGTCCTCCTGTAGATACAGTATTTGCATTTCCCAAAGAGCTACATTTCATTGAAGCTCAAGGAATGCAGACATTGTGACTTTTAATGAGTCCATTGAAAGAGTCTCTAGATGCTCTGGATTCAGGTGGGTGGGAAGTTGCATGCATGCTCCCATTTGTGGGAAAGAACAGAGTTCTGTGTTTTGTCCAAAAGGAACTTTCACAGTGAATTTGGATCAAGCATATTTCAAAGGCTGTGCTAGCCATACATCCTCCTGAGAATTTGAAAGAATTGTGGGGAACTGAGCATATATGGACAAATTCTCTATGTTCATAATTAAGGAGTTTGGGAGGCAGACTGGTGGAGGAAGAACTTCACCTATGTGAATTGGAAATGAATCCTAGTCACAGTCTCCTAATTAAAATTTATCTCTCATAAAGTGCACTGCACCCGCTCCCATTCCCCTAATAATGCCAGTCTTAAGATGCTTCTTACAAGCCCATGGTTGCTTACTATATGCTTGAAGGTTATCTGTCTGAAGGTTGTCTGACATCTAGAGCAATCAGACCCTATTGTCCGCCCCACCCTAAGTACAGCCAATCCCTTCTGATAAGGATCACAGATTTTTACCCTGGAAAAGATCTTAGGGACACATAAGATCAAGCTAGCTCAGGGACAGCCAAGGTTAAGCTGCCATCTTAATCCTAGAACTGGCCCACCTTGTTATGTATGTGCCTTCTGTCACATGTATGCCTCTAGTGCCTCCCATTCCTGTTATATATATGCTTCTAGTACATCCCCTTCCTGTTACATATGTGTGTGACATGGCTTGCTAGCCCGACTATATAAGCTTGTCAGCAAACACATTAGTTCTTTCTCTTGATCTTCCCATCAGAAGAAATGAGCCCCTGCGTGCTTTGTCTGATGTTTCAATTTACCGTTCAACTACACATTTTCCTCTTACGACCCATTCCATTGTGGAGGCCGGTCCCTACAAGGAACTATGTTCTCACTGCCCCAAATGATGTAAAACACACTTCATTATTACAATTAAAATGTGGGTCAAGTTCGCTCCCTTGAAATGTATTGATCTTGTAGCTTCATGTATTAGAAACCTGCTATTCACATGGTTAGTCTCTCAGGAAAATTAGCCTGTACCAGAGGCTTAGTGGACAAGGGAGATCAGTAAGGATTCTATTGAGAGTCCTGTGAGTGGGAAAAGGAAGTGTGATAGCAGTGTGGTGAAGTGATTAGCTGCTAATCAAAAGTTCAGTGGTTCAAACACATTTGTTGCTTCATTGGCGAAAGATGTAGCAGTCTGCTTTTGTGAAAATTACCTCCTTGGGAACCTTATGGGCAAGGTCAGTGTGAGTCAGAACTGACTCAACAGTATTGGGTTTGTCTTTGTGGTTCGTTGTTTGTGCATAACTGGGTAATAGCCTATGAACAGACAAGAAGAGAAAAGCAAATGTAAGTCACTGACTAGGCATTCATTTCAGATCCTGCTGTAGAAAAATGGAATAGAAAAGGCAAAAAGAGAAGAAAATAGATGAGGAAGAAAGAGAGAAAGAACAAGGACAAGAAGAAAAAGAAAACAAGAAAAAATTGAAGAAAAAAGGAGGAGAAAGAAGGGAAGTGGAAAGGGGAGTGTATATTGAGTTCTTTCTGTGGATCAAGCATTATCCTACTGGTTTATGGACAAGGGAATACCAGAAGGTTTGTGGAAATTGTTCAGTGTCTTGCAATTCCATTTTTCTATGAACTTTTAGAAGTCCCCTTGTATGTTCTCATCTATATTGTCATACCTATTTTATAGAAAACTAAGCCACAAGAAATTCAGTAATGTCCTAAGATCACATAAACTAAAAACTGGTTGGCTGTATAGCAGTGGTTCTCAACCTTCCTAATGCCGCGACCCTCTAATACAGTTCTTCATGTTGTGGTGACCCCCCAACCATAATATTATTTTTGTTGCTACTTCATAACTGTCATTTTGCTACTGTTATGAATCTGCGACCCCTCTGAAAGGGTCATTCGACCTCCCAATGGAGTCTCATCCCACAGGTGGAGAACCTCTGCTCTAAAGTCTCAATTATCAATACAGTCATCTAGGGGCAGAGCTTATTAAAGGTCATCTTTACAGAATCAGAAATGCCTTTGATTTGTTTGAAAGAGAGGGTTGATTATTAGGCATCTCAACTGCATCATGCTCGCTTCTTACTAGTCTTTCTGAAAAACTAGTCAACGATGGAAGAATCTTCCTGAGATTCATCAATGGGAAGGAAGAAAGCAAGTTTCAGGGTCTAATACTTGAGGCTGAACCTCAGAATGTAACCAAGTATGGACATCAATTTGTTTCAAGTAGGACCAAACTTGAAGAGACCTGGAACCTGATCTTTAATTGGGATTCAATTACTCACTCAAGTATTTATGGAGCATATGCTATATTACCAATCCTTCGAGGTGTGGGTGTACAAGAGAGTGCCCTCCTGGGTGCCCACATCGACCTGAACTTCTGGCAGCCCCCTGTCAATTCACTGCTGCAACCATTGTTGAATGATCTTAAGCAAAACTTTACTTGCACGTGATATCAATGAATGATATTGAGCATTCGATTGGGCCACATTTCTTTGGAATGGGTACAAGAAGGGACCTCTTCCAGTTGATTGGCCAGGTAGCTATCTTCTGAATTTCTTGGCATAGAGAAGTAAATGTTTCAAGCACTTCATCAGCTTGTTAAAACATTTCACTTTGTATTCTATTACTTCCTAACACCTTGTTTTGGTCTAATGCCTGCAGTGTAGCTTGTACCTCTTCTAGTACCATCGGTTCTTGCTCATATGCTACCTCTTGAAAATGGTTCGATTTTGACTGGTTATTTTTGGTACAGTGACTGTATTCTTTTGATATTCTTTTTATGCTTTCTGAAACACTCAATATGTTGCCTGTACTCTGGAGCTGAGCTCAATGATCCAAGGCCCAGATGGGTCTAGTGGCAGGGCCCTGGTTGCAAGGATAGTCCTAATCGAAGAACTGTATCCTGAATAGTACCTATCCCTCCCCTAAAAAAAAACCCAAATGGCTACCTGTGTAGCCATTCAATGAGTTAATAAGCACAGGCGAGAAAGAAGAGTACCATGGGAGGTGTGGTTGGTGCAAGAACTGGTGAAAAGGGAGGAGAGAAGAGATAGTCCATGGGAAGCAGCCTTGTGCTGGTGCTGATCTTGATCCTCTCTCTACCCCTTGTGAAGTTAGGCTAGGAAGCCTGGTGAAATTATGTCATTTTTACACACATAATATAGTTAATGTCGAATCTTCCTAATGATACTATTAAGTTCTCAGAAAAAAAGAAAGACCTTCAATGAAAGATACAACCCTTGTTCCTGTCAAGTTCTGTGCATATGATAGGAAAGCAGAACTGAGAGGGATGGAGAGACAGAGAGAGAGTGGGAAGATGTCAGATAAGTGGATATGGTCACAAGTCATACCATCCATTCTCAGTTACCCAGCGTTGATCTCACTGCTGAGAGACATTCAAGGTTTATTTGGGTTTTATTTACCTTGTGTCTATGTTCACTTCACACCATCTGACAGCTGTTTTAGGCCATTTCCCTCACCACTGGAAGCATGATCTAGCCTGAAATGCAAGCTATAAACAGTGCACATTTCATAGTAATGTTAGATTTAATGCATAGTATGTTTTATTAATGGTACAACATTTATTGTGTACTTTAAGTTGTCATTGATTTTTATTAAGAAGGGCATTTTATAACATGTACATGATGCCAGCCAAATAAAAGGCTCTCCCCACAAAGTAAACTCTGGTCTATTTGCTGTAAGTGCTCATGAAAAGACCAGCTAGATTTGGTTAGTTCAGATTATGATTTCCCAGTGATATCACATCCAGACCCCTCTGCATGCAGGGTGAGAAGGGGAAGAGAATCACTTTGCCTGGACCAGGGCAGATACCAGGATCTCAGAAAGCATCCATGAACGTTTTTTAAAATCATTTTATTAGGGGCTCATACAACTCTTATCACAATCTATACATACATCCATTGTGTAAAGCACATTTGTACATTTGTAACCATCATCAGTCTCAAAACATTTGCTTTCTGCTTGAGCTCTTGGTATCAGCTCCTCATTTTTTCCCCTCTCTCCCCGCTTCCTCTTCCCTCACGAACCCTTGATAATTTATAAATTGTTATTTTGTCATGTCTTACACTGTCCGATGTCTCCCTTCACCCACTTTTCTGTTGTCCCTCCCCCAGGGAGAAGGTTATATGTACATCCTTGTGATCAGTTCCTCATTTCTATCCCACCCTCCCTCCACCCTCCTGGTATCACCACTCTCACCACTGGTCCTGAAGGGTTCATCTGTCCTGAATTCCCTGTGTTTCCAGTTCCCATCTGTACCAGTGCACATCTTCTGATCTACCTGGACTTATAAGGTAGAATTGGGATCATGATAGGAGGGGGAGGAAGTATTTAAGAACTAGAGAAAAGTTGCATGTTTCATCATTGCTACCCTGCACCCTGACTGGCTCATCTCCTCCCCAAGACCCTTCTGTAAGGGGATGTCCAGTTATCTACAGATGGGTTTTGGGTCTCTACCCCACACTTCCCCTCATTCTCAATGATATGACTTTTCTTTTTTCCCCTTGATACCTGGTACCTGATCCCATCAATACCTTTTGGTCACACAAGTTCAGGTGCTTCTTCTATGTGGGCTTTGTTGCTTCTCAGCTAGATGGCTGCTTGTTTACCTTCAAATTTTAACACCCCACATGCTATATATTTTGATAGCTGGGCACCATCAGCTTTCTTCACCACATTTGCTTATGCACCCGCTTTGTCTTCAGAGATTGTGTCAGAAGGTGAGCCTCTTGGAATGCCAGTTTAATAGAACAAATTGTTCTTGCATTGAGGGAGTACTTGAGTGGAGGCCCAATATCCATCTGCGACCTTAATACTAAACCTATAAATATATGCACATAGATCTATTTCCCCTTCATCATTATAAATACGTTTACATACGTGCATGCTTGTATTTAGACCTCTATCAATGCCCTTTACCTCCTAGTTCTTTCCTCTATTTCCTTTTATTTTCCTCTTGTCCCAGTATCGTGCTCAGCCTTCATTTTGGTTTCAGTAATCCCTCTTGGTTACATTGCCCTTGATCAAGCCCTACCAGGCCTCTTATACCCTCCTTGACACTGAATTTGGATCACTTGTTATTCCCTTGTCCCTGAGTTTGTGAACATCACTCCCCCCACCCCTTCCCCTCTCCTCCCACTTTCCCATGTCCCCCTGAAACCATCAGTCCTGTTGTTTCCTCCTCTGGATTGTTTATCCAGTCTATCTTATCTAGATAGACCTGAAGAGATAATAATATGCACAAAAACAAGACAGAGCAAGACAAAGCAACAAAACCAAACAATGACAACAACAACAAAAAGAAACCCAAAATTAGTTCAAGGTCTGTTTGTTGACCTTAAGGACTGTTTTCTGGTGGAGTCTGATGGGGTGCCATGCCCTGGCCCAAAGTCTAATTTTGGTACTCTCTTGGGATTTCCTCGCTCTGCTCCCTTTGCTTTTCTGTTGCACACCCTTAGTGTTTTCCTCAGTGTGGTGGGGTCAGATCAGGCACAATACCCACACTGTCTCCAGTGCTGTCCCCGTAGGGCTATGGGTCAGTGATGGATGTCATGGCTCATAGTGGGGCTGGCCAAATGGTCCTCTCTTTCCATTGGCTGCTCTGAGCAGGCATATTGTCCTCAAGACTTGGGGGCTGGGATGTGCTCCACTCTCTCTTCTTCCCCATTCATTTGCTCCCATGTGCACTGATCAGACATATCCCTCTACCTGAGCTGTAGCTTCAGTGCTGTCCTCTGAAGTAAATTCTACTGAGGGGAGCAGTGGTTATCCACATACTTGGGATTGGGGCCAGCCTCTCAGACGCATCTATGATATTTAATTTTATCTGACCTCTTCTCCTAACTGTAGTCCCTTCCAACTTCTAACTCCAGCCCATTCTTGTCTGCACTTTCAGTAACTTTGCTTCTAAAATATTCATTGATTCAAGATTAATTGAGAAGTAAGTGTGAGGTGCTTATTTTGTTAGGTGCTGTGGCTGCAAAAGCCAAGAAAATTCCCTTCTTCCTTATCCTCAAGGGTTTCACAATCAAGCAAAGAGCATTAATTAGACCTCTCAGTTGTTGAACAAGAACACACAAATCAAATCATATCATTTCCTGCTTAAACATCTTCAATGATCACTATTTCCCCAAAGAAATGTTAAATATATTTGCTGTAAATTATTCAATCTGTGAACATACTTTTTCACCACATGTCTGTCAGTTTATGGTACTGCTATGGTTTAAATATTGCTTTGATGCTGGAAGCTTCTGCCAGTCTTGATAACTCCCACCAAATGATAGGGTAAAAGCATGCAAATAGGAAGTAGAGGACCCCAACTCAAGGATTGGTCAGTTTCACTATTCTGCTGAGATAGAGTGAGCCACTGCAGAATCAGGAACAGAGCATCCTCTGACGACGAAGAAAGAAAACCCAGGAATGAATCGTGTCAAGATCCCTGTATGGAGATGTGGCAGAAGAGCAAGGTTAAGACCAGGAGACAGAGTGGTGGGTTTCCCAGTCATGAAATAACTAAAGGTGAGTACCTTCAGGCAGGTGGCAGGTTTTCAGAGTGGGGGGCCCTTTGGGCATTTGTGAATGCTGTGTGAGACCAGCCTCCTCAACTGAATGGATCCAAGGGGTGGTTGTTTAATTGAAGGGTAAATGAAATAAACAACAGACAAGACATGCAAGTGCGCACCTCTTCCATGATGACTAGAAACAGAGAGTGAGTAATGTATTCTCTTAACAGGCTTAAAGAATCTTGGGTGTGCTAGCCATATCATATACATACATAATAGGAAGTTGTATTAGAGGCATACATGTAAAAGAAATGGGACAAGCTAGGGGTATACATGTGACCGGAAGGTATGTATGTAACAAAATGGGTGGGTTCTAGATTTAAGATGGTAGCCTACCTTGGTCTTCTCTGAGATAGATTGACCTTAGGTGTCCCTGAGCTCTTCTCCAGGGGAACAATCTATGTTCCTTATCAGAAGGGAATGGGCCATACTTAGGGTTAGATGGTCGGATTGTTTTTATGACAGATAACCTTCAGGCAGATAGCCTTCAAGTACTTGACCTTCATGAGTATAGTAGCAATCGTGTGCTTTCAAGCAACACCTTAGAAATGGCGTTATTTTGGTGGGGAGCAGACATTGTGGGGAACAACTTTTACTTAGGAAGATGTGACTGGGATGTAGCTCCAAATCACAAGCATGAAGGCCTTCCTCCACCAGAATCTGCCTCCCAGACTCCTTAAATATGAGCATAGAGAATTTATCTGAGTACACTCTCTTCTAGCATCTTAGTTTCCCATACAATGCTAAAGGAGCTTTGTAACACTTGTCCCAGTAGGACAGAGACCAGGGGATTAAGTGGCTGAGAGGCCAAGGACCAGAGCAAAAGACACCTACCAGCATGGCTGAGAAGAGGTGTATCAGACAAAAGAACTCTATCCTTAAGTGTTCTGTAAGTTGTTAGACTCACTGCCATCCAGTTGATTCCAACTCATAGCCACTCTATAGGACAACATAAAATTTCCCCTGTAGGTTTCCTAGGCCGTAAATGTTTATGGAAGTAAGAAGCCTCATGTTTCTCTCTGCTGGTGGGTTCAAATGGGTGGCTAATAGCACATTTTGAAACTCACTATGCCATCAAAACTCACTTGTAACCTATTAGTCTCCCCAATAAATCTCCCATTTTTAAATATTGTCTATGAGTTCTGGTGGACATTGCAATGGATTATGGAACCCAGCAGAGAAGTAGACTGCCATGGGTGAGAGAGTAGGTATCAGGATAAGTTTTATTAAAAGGTTGAAGGGTGGAGGCATGTCTGACCTCTGCTTCATAGAAATCAGACGAGAAAATATGGAGTTAGATTATTCTTCTTTCTGTGTCTAGAAGAGATAAGGCATGCCCCCATATGATTTGCACCCTATGCCACTGATAAGTCAAATAAAATCAGGATCACTCCTCATAAACACGTTTCAGTAGAGCTTCCAGACAACATCATACTAGAAAGAAAAAAGCCATCTGACCCATTCTAAAGGGTTAGCTGCTGAAAACCTGAAGAATATCAGTAGAGCAGTGCCTAATGTAATTCTGGAAGATGACCGTCAGGTTGGAAGGCACTCAAAATACGACTGAGGAAGAGCTACCTCCTCAAAAGTAGAGTTCACCTTAATGACATGGACAGGACAAGACTTTCTTGAACTTCAGTTGCTGATGGGGCACAACACAGAAGAAGAAGAAACAGCTGCAAACAGCCATTCACAATTTGAATGTGGAGTGCACGAAGAATGAATCCAGGAAAATGAGAAGCCATCCAAGGCAAAATGAAATGCATAAGAAACAATATCCTAGGCATTAACAATATGGAATGGACTGGTGTTGGCCATTGGTATTGAACAATTATGTTTTACTACCTCAAGAATGAAAAATTGAAGAGGACTACCCATTTAGAAGAACATTTCAAGATCTCTCTGAAATCTAGCTGAATGCTTTGGGGCAGGTAGCTGGCTTTTGGAGATGGGTGCCAGCTTGTTGCTGCTTAAGCTAGTTCTTTGTCTCAACTGTGTGCTGAGCTAACTGTGGGCTGAGTCAACCTGGGATCATGTCGCTTGAGGCTCCTTTGAGAGCTGCTTTGCCATGCAGCTGATGTGTACATCACTTGAGCTTGATGCTGGTGGACCGTGTTGCTGTGAGTACACTGTTTGAGTTCAAGATCCCATAGAGGGCCTGCTTTGCTAAGCTCCTGGCATGACTAGACTGTTCTGCCCCATTCTGCTGCCTGCTGCCTGTGGGGCATTTTTGCCTGTCTTGCCTGAGGGCAGACTCCAGGTTCTGCTTCCTTGACCTTGGACCTGCAGCCTGGGTGAGTTGAAGGACCTTTAGTATATTAACTGTTCCACAAAAGTGAGTTGAACTGAGCCCTCTGTATTGCGGTGTGGACTAATGTAACCCAGGTGCCTGAAACGAAGTTAAATGCTTCCAGCTGGCTGCAGGTCCATCTTGAAACCCCGATCTGAGAAAAGACTAGCTAGCTTAGTCATATTTTCGAGATAAGCTAAAATGGTCCTGGCATAAGGGGTCTACTGTGTAGCACACTCAATTCCCCAGATTCATTGCCCATCAAGTTTCATTGCTTCCTTGATAAGTGGGCTGCAAGAAAAATTAGTGTCTGGAGACTTACCTTGAGGTTAAAGCCCAAACTCACTAGCCTGAAAACAAGGACATGTTCTAGTGAGGACTCCCCAATCTACCTTTCCAAATACATGTTCCGCAGTTCACACTACTCCAGTCACCCTGCTCTCTGGTCTGCCCTTAAGTCATGCTTCGCCAGACCTCTGAGCCTTTGCATGTGAGACCCTTCCTTTGAAATGCTCTACTCCTTCTCCTTCTGGACACCCATTCTCTCCTTCAAAGTCAAGCTTAATGTCATTTTCTCTGTGAAGCCCACCCTGACTCCAGACTCACACTTAATCCTTCTGCCAGTTTTATAGTCATTTTCACGTAAATTGGGTGTTTTTGTTAAAACAAACAAAACACATCTTGAATTGTGGATCTCTTCAAACTTTTTCTGGTGAAGGAGGTGGATTCTCTTCTAAGAAAAATACTCATAATTTTCCAAGTAATTTTAGAGTACTCTGAGGTCATCAGTTCACCAATTTTAATTTCTTCTTTCGTAATTGTTTTTCAATCAGTTGCTATTATTACCATCTATGCCAGGCAGAATATTCTGGAAAACAAGATCTCCTCCAAGCCCCGCATGCCTCATACTTCATGCATGTTGCCACTGCCAAAGAGTGGTGGTTAGAGCCCATAAGATGATCTTGGCTTTAGGGGAGATAGTTTCTAGTGGGCCAAGTGCCCCTTGATTAGCTCTGCCACTCCCTGAGAAACCCTGTCCTGTGATCTGTTTTCTACCTACCAATATGGAACTTTTCCCTCACCAGCTAGACTGCTTAAAGCTATTTCCTCAGGAAGCAGAAATGACTGTCAGGAAGGCAGGAAGAGGAGCTATTTGATTGTTTGATGGCCACTTGAGGACTTGGAAAGTTTTGAAAATGACAGAAGGTGGTATAAAAGGTTGATGATAGAGATAGAGAACTGACTTGGCAATGGCTAGCTACCTCGTTGCATACCTTCAATGCTCAGATGGCCCATCATTTCATGCACATTTTGTAGACCCAACGACCAGACACATTGTGTTCTGTTTCCTCATTCCCTCTGAGTCCAGGTCAGTGAGTCAGCCACACTTTTTAGGATACTCCGACCATTGAACTTGAAGGGGGAAGACATGGGTAGAGGCTGGAAATCACCACCCATATCTCATCTGGACTATCCTCCCATGAGTTTGGCACCCATTTGCACATCAGATCAGTGCCAGAAATTACACTTAGAAGAAACAGGGGATTTGCTCTCATTTCAAATGTTTTGCTGTTTGTGTTATTGGCCATTAATTATCCACCTGTGTCTTTTAACTGTTTCAGTCCTGGGGGCAGTTGGGGATGTATCTAGAGACAGAAATAATTCCAACGTGACTTTTCAGGGTGATGAAAACTACAAAGTTGTCCAGCACTAGAGAGCATCAGGCAATGTAACAAGGTCCTAATGTAAAGAACAGAGCAATTAGCAGGGAGATTTACCTCCCTGTCTTAAAAGCATTTTTATTACTTAATCAATCACAAGCAATTTCTAAACAAGGCTGGGGTTTTACAAGGAGCCATAAATCTCTCCCATTTGCTTCCAGGAGAATGAGCAAGAAAAACAGACATGACGTTCCAGAGAGGACATGTTATCAACTTTTAAAAAAGAGAAAAACCTTGACCCCCAACTCATTTGAGAAAGAAACTGTTGGACGGTGGGTGCCCACAGGATCCCAGAGGCTCTAGGAGAAGAATTCAGTTGGGGGGGGTAGGTATTTGACCCCAATCGCAGGTCCAGGTCAATGTCATCTGTCTTTCCAGTCATTGGATGGGGGCAGAAAAAGGAGCTGAATATGAAAGAAGCACCAAAGTAGCCAAGCAGATTCTCCACATTTTATCTGACAGAAAATAGCTTCAAGCTGTAGCATCTCTCTGGGCCTCAGTTTCCCCACCTGTAAACGGAGATGATTCAGGTCAAAGCATGTCCAAGTGATTCTCAGCTCCATCAGCATATTTAAATCATCAAGGGAAGCTTTTCAAAAGTATCAATGCCAGATGTCTTCCCAGACCAATTAAATCATGTTATTTGGGCCTGAGTTGAAAGATCTTTCATCTCATCTGGTTCCAGCTTAATATGCAAGCAGAAAGCCCTCTTCAGAAAATAAAATGCGTAAACGCCATGTAGCAGCGAGCAGCAGAGTTCATGAAAGAGACATTCAGCTCGCATCCACGCAGGGTGCCTCCTGGCCTTATCACGATGCTTCCATCAGAAAGGTATTCCTCACTCTGGTACAGGCCTTCGAAGAGGCGTTTTGAGGTCTGCTTTAGCAGAGGTCAGGGTTAGGAACTGACACCCAAAGACAAGTTGGCAGGATCTGCCAGCTCTGTTGCTTTATGAGCTCCTTGGCAGTACAAATGTTTTATGTACTCAGCTGCTAACCAAAAGGTTGATGGCATGAGTCTATCCAGAAGCAGCTCCTCAGAAAGGCCTGGGCAGTTACTTACGAACAATCAGCCCCTGAAACCCTGTGGGGCTCAGTTCTACTCTGACACACAGGGGGTAGCCACGAGTCAAAGTTGGCTCAACCAACGTGCGTCTTACCTGTTCCGTTGCCTGGTTCTCTGGTTCTCAGCATGTCTGAAGAGTGGTTCAGAATAATAATTCTTCCCTTACAGAAGTAAACCAAGCACATACCGGGATGCAAGGATACCAGGACTCAGCGGTTGCTCTCTGCCAGGCTCAGGGCCAGAAAGTGCAGTCGAGGCCAAGTGACTGTAAGAGTCAAGAGAAAGAGCTGATTGGAGTGATGGCAAGTCTGTCTTAAACAGGTATGTCTTAAACGTGGGCCCATGAGGGACCACACATAAAGTCACTACTTAAAACAGGAGCAGTCTGCAATAAAAGCGGGGCTGGGCCTGCCCTTCCTATAGCTGAATGGGAGCTTCTTTCCCACAGTGCAGCAAAGATACAGTCACTTCCCAAACTCTGACCCAACGTAGTCTGGTTCAATGGCTTTTACTTTCTAATAAGGTTGCTGTGATTGTTGCGTGTTTTTTGTGCCAACCTGGCCCTTGTAAGAAGATATGGGTGGAGTTTAGCCTGTCAATCAGGTGGCAGCATGATGAATGCCTTTGGAGATGCAACCAAATTAAATGGCTTTCTGGAAGCTAGCCCCTCTTTCTCTGCGCCCTCACCTTCCTGTGCAGAACAATGCGGAGACTTGTGATGCAGCAACCACCATGGGATCAACATAACTCTGCACCCACTGGCCTGTGAGCTTCTTGAATTCCGCATCATTGCATGTGACTTCCTGAGCCTGAAGAGGGACTAATGGACTAGTATCAGACTTATGGACTTGAGTTTGACTGGGATGTTTCATTGATGCAAAATTACTTTTGGATATAAAGCTCTCTCTTACACATACATGCGTGTCTCTGGATGTGTTTCTCTAGTCAAATCAGCCTAGCACAATTCCATAGTCTAAGGAAAAGCAGATCTTTCTTCCTTTGTTGTTGTTAGATACCACCGAGGCTGTTCTGACCTATAGCAACCTTATGCACAACAGAATGAAACACTGCCTGGTCCCGCTTTAACCTCACAATTGTTTCTATGCCTGAACCCACTGTTGCAGCCACTGTGTCAGTCCATCTCTTTGAGAGCCTTCCTCACCTTTGCTGCCGATCTACCTTACCTAACATGATGCCCTTCTCCAGGGACTGGTTTCTCCTGGCAACATGTCCAAAATATGTGAAATAAAATTTCGTCATCCTTGCCTCTAAGGCAGCAGTTCTCAACCTGTGTGCCTTGACCCCTTTGGAGGTCGAACGACCCTTTCACAGGGGTCATCCGATTCATAACAGTAGCAAAATGACAGTTATGAAGTATCAATGAAAATAATTTTATGGTTGGGAGGTTACCACAACATGAGGAACTGTAATAAAGGGTCGTGGCATTAGGAAGGTTGAGAACCACTGCTCTAAGGAGTACTCGGCAATACTTCTTACGGGACAGATTTTGTGTGTCTTTTTACCAGTCCCTGATACTTTCAATATTCTTCTCCAGCACCACAATTCACCTGCATCCATTCTTCTCCGGTCTTTTTTATTCAGTGTCCAACTTTCACATGCATTTGAAGCAATTGGAAATACCATGGCTTGGCTCAGGTGCGCCTCAGTCCTCAAGGTAACATCCTTGCTTTTCAAGACTTTAAAGACATCTTGTACAGTGTAGTTACTCAAGGCAACACTATTTTATTCTCAACTCCTGCTTCCACAGCATTGCCTGTAGACCCCAGCAAGTCAAAATTCTTGACAACTTCACACTTTTTCCCACTCATCATGATGTAACCTATTGGTCCAGTTGTGAGGATTTGGGTCTTCTTCACATTGAGTTGTAATCCATACTGAAGGCTGCAGTCCTTGATCTTCAGCAGCAAATGCTTCAAGTCCTCCTCACTTTCAGTAAGCAGGGTTGTGTCATCGGCTTATAATAGAGTGTTAATAAGGCTTCCTCCAATTCTTTTTTTTACTGAAAGGCAGTTTATTATTTGATATGGTTGATATTTAAATAAGAACAATAAAAGAGGTACAAAAAACAGATTACAAGAGTTTTAAAATATTAATGAAAAAATACTAAA
>NW_022111309.1:12779663-12796745 GCF_000313985.2 Echinops telfairi | reverse complement strand
TCCCCTCCCTCCCCGCTCCCCCCTCCCACACGAGCCCCCGATAGTCTGAATTCGATCTTGCAAGTCTGGCTGGACCGGGGGAGGTACACTGGTACAGATGGGAACTGGGGGTACAGGGAGTCCAGGACGGATGGGCCCTGTGGGACCAGTGGTGTGAGTGGCGAAACGGGGAGGGTGAAGGGAGAGTGGGTAGGAAAGAGGGAACCGATTGCATGGAACTGTGTGTGGCCTCCTCCCTGGGGGACAGACATCCGAGGAGTGGATAAGGGGAGACGTCGGACAGGGCAGGATATGACAAAATGCCCTCCAATTCTTATGCCACATTCTTCTTCATATAATTCAGCATCTCTGATTATGTGCTCAGTATATTTATTAAGTATTGTGCAAGGATATAACTTTTCCTGATTTTAAAGCATGCAGCATGCCCTTATTCTGTTCACACAACTGCTTTTTGATCCATGTACAAATTCTTCATGAAGACGATGAAGTATCCTGGAATCCCCATTCTTCTCAAAGTTGTGCAGTTTCTTATGATCTCATAGTCATGTGGAATTAAGATCAAGTACAATGTCATCAGCTATCTATGGTTTCCATTGCATTTTCTGAACTCTTCTAGCCATTATGTCCCTCTTAAATTAAATGTATCTCATCCTGATTTTTAATTCTAATGGTTTGTGATTCTATCAGAGGATCTAATGATTCTCTGCCGAAGTAGAGAAAGCAAGTTTTTGTAATCCATAAGTCAAATTCCAGCTCCAGCCTTTACCTGTGTGTCTTTGACAAAATTACTTGACCTTGCTGAAAATCAATTTTCAACTCTATAAAATGAAGATAATAATACCTACTTCACAGCATTGGAATAAGACTGAAAGGAGGTCACCCACGTCATGTCTTTAAATTTACCCATACCGGGCTTAAATGTTTGGTTCTGAGAACCTAACATGTAGTTGAGAGGCTGCTGCAATCTCTCAACTAAGAGTACATGATGAAACTTCAGTCAACAGAGTGAAAGAGAGGAACATGATTTCACCAATGCTGTATAAGGTGTGGCAGGGGGGTGGGGGTGGGGTGAATATTCCAGGTGTAGGAGAGAGAAAGGGAGAGGCAGGGCATGAGGGGAGGGTTGATGCTTTGGTTGCTGGGGAGGGAGGCACAAAGAAAAGGCTCCTGCCTGTGATCAACGTCTTTACATATTTCCCACAGTCAAGTTTGCACACTGCTTCATCATTGCGGAGTAAAAATTAGTCACTACAGAAGCATAGTGGTTTACAAATTGGGTTGCTAACAACAAGGCCAGCAGTTCCAACCCACCAGCCACTCTGCAAAAGAAATATGAGGCTATATTCTCCCATAATGATTTACATCCTTGGTAACCCTAGGCAACAGGCCTGTTCTAGCCTAAGGATGAGTCAGAAGGAACACAATGGCAGTTGGTTTTTTTGCCCGTTAGAAGTATTAAATCTTCCATGTGGGCTTTGTTGCTTCTGAGTTAGATGGCCGCTTGTTTACCTTCAAGCCTTTAAGATCCCAGACGCTATACCTTTTGATAGCCGGGCACCATCAGCTTTCTTTTCCACATTTGCTTATGCACCCATTTGTCTTCAGCGATCGTATGGATTGTAACAAGAGTTGTAAGAGCTCCCAATAAAATGATTTTAAAAGATATATATATATTAAATCTTTGGAAACTGCTGAAGGAAATTAACTCTTCCATTAGTTTTCAGATAACACACACTTACACACATACACATACTTATATATACATACCAACATATACACACTGGTGTACATATATACATGCAAATATACACACGTCCATATGTAGCCACATATGGATACTGATACACATGCACATATGTGTGTACAGTCGAACCCCAGACCTCGCCGCTAATCCGTTCTAGAAGGAGTGTTGAGATGTGATGCAGTCAATCAATTTTTCCCATAAGAAATAACTAAAAATGGATCATACCATTCTGGACAGCCAAGTTTTTACTCTAACCTTGCCTTTTTATACAAAACATTACACAAAAATTTCAAAGTAAATAAGTTCAGAGTTATATATTATAATTTAAATAAGAGACACAATGTTAAAAAAAGTTTTTAACAACTGCAGTATGGCCCATACCTTGAGATTGATGAGGATCTGGATATGAGAACACAGATGTGGAGAGGAGGTATGGAGAGAGAGTCATTGTTTGGAAGGGGAACCCCCTTCCATAAAATCAACTGGTAGCAGTTTCTCAGGAGTTTTTTTCCCTTTTTTGCATTTTTTCCCTAGGACCGGATGGCTTTCTCTTTAAAAAAAAAAAAAGAAAGAAAGAAAGAAAAAATATCTGTCTAATGTGATCTGCTGTTGGTGTTTCCTTAACTGTTTTCTAAAAGGGTTTACTAAATTAACATCAACAATATTGATAACACAATCAATTCCTTATCATGATGATTCTTTTCAAAAAGCTCTGTCTTAGCACCCATTTTTTTTAGCTAAAATAGTACAAAAACTAAGAAAATTAAAGCAACACACTTGAAACACAGCTGCAAAAGGTTCAACAGCACGTACTAACAACACCAACTAACTCCCAGTGACTGAAACACGAACTGCTTTTGTTTACAAAAATCACGTGCATCGGGTCGGATTCTGATGTTTTGTTTGAGCTCCGATACAAAATTGTTGTCAAGTACTGCTAAGGTAGAGTAGTGGGTTTTACTGTACATTTGCTGTCAAAAAAAAGCCATGTTGGTTTCCTTTTTGCCCAGTATCCACCAAGTTAGTATACAAGCCAAGAGACAGATGAGGAGCACCATCCTTTACCAAGCCTCCTCA
The DNA here is from genome assembly GCF_000313985.2 of Echinops telfairi. Taxonomy (NCBI): domain Eukaryota; kingdom Metazoa; phylum Chordata; class Mammalia; order Afrosoricida; family Tenrecidae; genus Echinops; species Echinops telfairi. The sequence continues at coordinate 12,793,924 of NW_022111309.1, read as the reverse complement.
GGTGATTGGCAGGGTGAGAATTCCAGCCCAGGTCTTACTCTAAACTAGAGATTCGCAAGCTTTCTGTAAAGAGCAAGATAGTAAATATGTTCAGCTCCGTAGGGTATTGGGTCTCTAACACTCCTGCTCAATCCTGATCATGTAGCAGAGCCCAGGGAGGTCCCTTGGTGATGCTTGGTCTATAGCTGGATTTTAGACCTTGGACTTATTTCTCTCCCTTCAATATGTTATCCATTCAATTTGTTGATGTATAGCAAATGTCTATGGTATCCCTATGTCTCTTGACTTACCCATTTTTTCCTAGCGATTTATCATATTAATAGTGGCATTGGTAACTTCCATGAGTCCATTCTGATTCATGGCGTCACCTTGTCTTCAGAGTAGAACTGTTTTATTGAGTTTTCGAAATCGCAATCTGTCAGTAGCAGATTGACAAGCCTTCTCTGGAGGCGCAGTGGGTTCAAATCATCAACATTGCAGCTCGTCGTTAAGGACCTAATGGACCTAAGGACCTTAAGCTACACCCAGTGATTCCATCGTAATATTGGACAATCACTCCAGAACAGTTTATATTCATTACCTATTTAATCTCCTTGGGATTCCCATAAAAGGAGTCATGTTTTGGTCTTTTTTAATACACACAAGGAACCAGAAATACAGCTCTACTAAGTGACTGTCCCCTGGACATATAGCCAGTCGGTGATAAAGTTGGATTCTGACCGCATGAGGCCATGATTTTTCACTCTTAACTGAAAAAAAATGGATGCAAAATGGGCCAGATGCACAAAATACCCTTGTGTTCTGCAACAAAGTAAATAATAGCATAAAAGGAAACAATATAAATATTAAAGTGGGAAATGATTTTAAAATTATATTTTGATAGAGTCTTCTGTTGCTCTGTGTCTTCCAGTCAATTCCAACTCACATAGCAACCCTATATGTGAGTAGAATTGCCCCTTTGGCTTTCCTAAAGCCCAAAGAGTAACCTGTACAGGAGCATGTTTCTAGTTGTTTTCTCCTGCACAGCCATTGGTGGGGTCAAATTGTTAACTTTCCTGCTTAACTGGCGGGGTTTAGACTGACAGAGAAGAACATTGGCTCTCTCTGTAAAAATGAATGTATGAATTCCTCTAATCTCTAGATGCATATCATTTTTCAATATCTTGCTCACATAACAATAAATTAATGCTCAAAGGACATGCCACTCTCTTATAAACCTCAACCTGAGGGCACCTAGTTCCCCCAATTAAGTGCCCCGAGGCACCACACTCTACAAGCCAGCCTCCTGCCCCAAAGAACTTAGAAGACAGCTGTGACACCAGAGGAGTAGGGGAGCAGCAGCAGAACCAGGAACCAGAGCATGTGACTGAGCAGTGGACTCCCCCCCATTTTGCTTTTGAGATGGCTCGTTTTATACCCAGTATTATGACCATTGCAATTACCTGTTTAACAATCACTCACAGCTGAAACACACAATCCCAATCAGTATCTTCCACCACCTTCTTACATAGACCCATTAGGGAAAAGCTATTTGATGGGAATAGCAAAGACTAATAGGGCGAGAAGAGCTATAAATAATAATCCATTCCACTGCAGGCCACTGCCTGGGTCTTCTAGCCATTGTCCCTCTCCTACCCAAAGGATCCGCTCCCTTTTGACCCTCTCGCTGTGAACACAGCTAGTTCTCTGAAGTAATAAGAAGGTTTCACCCAATCTAGGGGAAACTCAAGGCATAAGCATAATATTAGTTTTACCCCATTGCAAAACCGTGTATTCATTTCTTTGCTTTCAGATGTCATTTCTCCTCTCTTTCAGTTGTCATTTATTTTTACCAAGTCTTTTCCACCTTGGGAAGAGACATCAGGTGCAGCTGCTGTGCTGGTCCAGAGTGTTGGCAGTAAGACCAGTCTAGCGAGTTCTTCTCTTTCTGTTCTTGCTCATTCCTGTTGGATGGCATTATATAGGTTCAAGCCTAAGCAAGATGACATCATTCAGTCAATCCTAATTTTGCCAGATGGAGAGAAGGTACAGTCCATCCCATCAGGCCCTTGGGAATCTGGAATACAGATTAAGGGGAATAGTCACAGCTTCTTGCATCGTTTCTAGTCATTGATTCTAGCACTTGCAGTTACATCCATGGTCCTGAGATTAACTCATCTGGAAAGGGGTGGGGGGCGGGGGTGAAAAGCAATCGCTCATCTCTTCCCCCAACTCTGCTGAGAAGTGCAGGTATCCACCCACTGGTCATCCTACCTGACTCCTTCCTGATGAATGTAAGCTCACACTCCTGAAGATATATAAACCAACCTTCCATGCCTTTAACCTCAATGTCCCACTCTGATTTTCCATCAAACTATTACTCTGAGGGCAGTATGCTATCCATCCAATAAGAAGTCTCTCAACCCCCTACTGTGTTCTATGACTGTAAAGTGTGTTCTGTGGTCTGAGGAAATATAACCAGGTGGCCCAAATCAGCACAGTATTCTCACTCAAACCATAGTCTGTACTTTTTCATCTACTGGATTCGATAATTCATTGCAATGGCCCCACAGAACTTGCAGACAATAGTCATAAAGGGTTTATTAAGGAAGTTAATAGGTTACAATGTTAGTGAGAAATGCCCAGAATACAGATGTTTAGTCAGGACATGCTACAAAGTTCCCGTAGAGCTACACATAAATGTTCAAAGGGCATAGCACGCCACTGTAAGCCTCAACCAGAAGGCATTCCACTTCAGCTCCTGGATCTGAGAAGCTAGCTCCCCAGAGGCACCCCACTCCAGTAAGCCTCAGCCTGAAGGCACTCAGTTCCATTTTAAGGGGTCAGCAATGAAATGTCCAAAAGCACCCCAATCCACAAGTCAGCCTCCTGCCCCAAAGCACTCAGCTTGACTTGCTCTGTAGGCTGTGCAGTCAGTCCACCACTCCATTTCATGCTCTGACTCCGGATTCTGCTGTTGCTCCTCTGATATCACAGTAAACTCTTTTGGATCAAAGAGGTTTACTGTACGGGGATCCCGGGGTCCAGAAGATAGGCTCCATTTCTGGCTCTAGCCAAGATTATTGCTAAGTATCTAGTGCGATCCCCTTCTCCTGCTTCTCAGAGGGCTCATTTTATACCCAGCAGTATGCCAAGCCAATGAAGCCTGTTAGTAATCACATACAGGTGAATCCTACCAGTGTCTTCCCCCACCTTCTTACTCAGACTCATGCAGGAAAAAATCACCTGGTGGAAGTTACAGGACTTTGACTAGAAGCGTCATATTAAGTAATTCACAGCCCCTGCACTCAGGATCATTTGTTTGAATCCCTTAATGATGTTTTTGGCATTTGCCTCTGGTACTGGATATGCATCGGAATTTAGAACCTGTTTATTGTCTCTGAAATGTAGGCTTTCCCACAAACTTGTTTGACCAATAGAATAAGGAGGTGGCATTTCATGTCATCTAAGACATGACTTGCAGTTTTTACCTTTCCTCTCTTAAAATCCTGCCCTTAGACCTATCCAACTTTCAGAAGGCACGTGACTACACAGAGGAAGCACATGTTGTTCTGGCTGCCGATCAAGTCATGCCCAATGAACGGGCTGCCAGATAGAGGCCAAGAGTACCAGTTAAATTTGCATTTCAGTTTTTATGCCCCCAATATTGTTATGGACATGTTTAGTTAAATATATATATTCCCTGTTTGTAATCAATGCAAGGCTAACTGGGTTCCTATATTTGTATTTGCTAAATATAACAATCCTACAGATGTGCCCAGCAGAAAAGCCATATTGCTGGCTAGTCCCATCCCAAACTGCTGATCTGAAGAATCATAAGAAATAATAAATGGTTGTTGCTTTAACACATGAAGTTTTGGAGTAGCACGTAACTGAAAAAAATGTCCTATTTATCACCATGGAGATAGTACAAGATATTGAGTACTATGTCGGCATAAAAGACATAAGGCAAGGGGAAAGTCTTGTGAATAGAGAGTAGATGCTCTCATGACCACTCTTGGAAAATTACAAGTAGAACACTAACAAGAGTAGAAGGTATTAAATGAGAAGCAATGAGACATAAAATTATAAAGCTTATTGGGTTCAGGTTACAGAGAGCTTGTGAAGACTAAGCTTATATTTGGGGGCTTCACCCTTAACTGGGAGATTATCGAAGGGAATTGAACAGCAAAAGCATACTATAAACCTATTATATATATAAAATAGTATATCCAATTAAAATCTGTGTATTCAAATTAAATATTTGGCTTACAATGTTATTTTTGAGGATGTGTCAAATTCTAAAGTACTGAGGAAAAATTCAAAATGTCCACTTTGGGATTTTATGCTCCTAATTTTAAGATATGTCTTCTAATGATTACTAAGATAAATCTTTGTTTATGACTTAGGAAAAACACTCTATCCAAGTACCTGCGGTCTTCTCCAGCTGCCAGACGGTCTTCTTAAGTACCTTGCTGTGGACACCTGGGCTGGAAGTTAATTATCAGCAGCCAGAGCTACCTTAGAGACCAAATTATGTGTGATGGTCGTCTCTTACCCAAATGCCAGGAAGATCGTTGCCTAATGTGTTACAAGTCAGGCGGTGCAAGTGATTTATGTTAGACCATTACCCTAAATATTGGCAGTTCAAACACACCTACTGGCCCCACAGGAAAGGCCTAGCAATCTGTTTCTATAAAGACCACAACCTACAAAACTCTATGGATCAGTGTTATTCCATAGCACAAGAAGTCACCATAAGTCAGATTCAATCAAACAGCAGGTTTGTTTTGTTTATATTCACCCACTAGTTACTTACTCTCCAATCAAGAACAGAGGACCCCCTTCTAACCGAATGTACTCACACAGCCCTAAGAATCAGAACTGGATTGGAATGCATAATACCACCAGCTGGCAGCTTCTACCCTAAATATGTAGTAGCTAAAATGATCTGGGATAAAAATCATAACCAATGTCAATGCTTTTTACAACATTCTTTCTGAAGGAGGTTGGGGGTGGTGCAGGTCTCACACTCCATGCCAGTTCATGCCATGAATTATTCACACTAGTAGAAATGAGAGGAAGGCAGGGCAGAAGAGGAGATCAAATTCAAGATAACAAATTTTCAGCAAATAATAGGCTAGGAGGATCATCTATACTTGGATAATTGAGCTATGACCATAGGCAAGTCATTTATTCAACAAACTTTTTGTATGTAAACCAGGACTTCGATTTATTAATTTACGGCTGGAAATAAATGTCGTTGTCATTTGGCCCAGACATTCGCATCTGTCTGACAGAACATGTGCTCGTTCCATCAGTGGCAGCTACAAGGGAAGTCAAATAATTAAGAGGTTGCTTGGTGAGCGTGGAATTGGTACAAGAAGAACTCAGTGTCTCATTTAAATGTGGCAAAAATGTATTGAGCTTTAGGTGTCTGGTATGAGGCTGGACAGTGAGGACACGGAGATGGGACGTCCATCTGAAGACTTTGCAATTCAGTAGAGAAAGAACAATAGAATGTAACTTAATATGATCAAGATCATAGCTGAGATATTAGGCATATGGCCGGGGACCCAGAAACCCAGAGCAGTGAGCAATTTCAGACTGGTACACAATGGCTATGAGACTAATGCTAGTTCCAGGAGACTGCGGAAATCTCTGCCTTTCTACTGGATCCTAAAGGAAAGGGAAGTGAATTCCAGGCAGCAGAAACAGTGTGTGCCGAAACTGAAGCAGAGGAAGGGTTTGGCGGTTTAAACTGAGTAGACTGAGGGTGTAAAAACCCATGGTAATGTTTTGAGGTTAAGTTGGATATTATTATAAAGCCATTGGTGTTTGACTTGGGTCACATCAGATTTACTTGGGCTACAGTTTAAAAGTTGGGACCCAAACCCCAAATCTACCTCGAATCTCAGTAGAACTAGAACCTTGGGAGAAGGAACCCAGTCATGTGTATTACTGAATGACCACAAAATTTTACTCACTTCCCATGAGTGTCATAGCAAATGATCACTAAGTGGCTTAAAAGAAAGAAATTTAGTTCTTTATATAGCCCAGAGACCAGGTGTCTAAAATGAAGGTGTCTTCATTTTGAAGGTTCTGAAAGAGGAATCTTCCCTCTGCCTCTCTCCTGGCTTCCTGTGGAATGCCAGTCCCTGATGTTCCTTGACTTATATACCCATCGCTCCAAGTTCTGCCTCTGTCTTCACATTGCTGACTCTTCTGTTTGTTTGCATCTCTAACTTCATTTAGCTTTTCTCTTGTAAGATCCTGTCACTGGATTTAGGACCCATCCTAAATCCAAGATCACTTCATCTCTTGATCTTTACTTAATTACATCTTCAAAGACCCCTTTTCCAAATAAGGTCATAGTATTAGTCTCCTACCGTTTCTGTAGCATAATACCACAAATGGTAGCGCTTATAAGACAGAAATGTCTTGTTTCACGGTTCTAAAGCCTAATAGCCCAAATCCGGGAACCAGTCATGTTGATTTCTTCTGAGAGCTCTGCGAGAAGACGGGTTCCATTTGCATTCTTCTGGCAGTTGCAGCCATTCCTTGGCTTGCAGCTGCAGCATCATATAGCACACTTACTCTGTCTCCTCCTCTGTGGCTCTTCCCTTCTCTACGAACTGAGTCACAAAAGATTAGGATCCACCCTACTTTAGGATGACCTCATTTGATCTAACAAACAACATCGTCAAGACCCCACTTCCAAATATGGTTACATATATATAAGCATTGTGGTTAGGATTTCAGTATATTTAGGAGGAGGATACAATCAATGCTTAACAGCCACAGCCATAGATCCCAAAGTTGAAGACATGAACATCCTTGGAGACAGGGGAGCAGGGACACCATTCAACCCACCACAAAAGTTGGTTTTGAAAAGCAGCCAGGAAAGATAGTTCAATACAGAGATGGACGAAGTATGTATTTTCCAAAATCTTTGATGGGCTCAATGTTGTTTGTGATGTCTGTACCACTGAGTGCATTTCAAGTTGTTAGCGGCCCTATAAAACAGAACAGACCTACTCCATAGGGTTTCCTGGGCAGAAATCTTTACGAGATCAAATTCTCAGCTATTTCCCTCCCATGGAACCACTGGTAGTGTCAAGTAGCCTATCCTTTGGTTAGCCAAGTATCCCTGGCAGTGTAGTGATTACACATGGGACTGCCATCTTCCAGGTCAGTACAAAACTGTCATCTGCTCTGCAGGAGAAATAGGGGGCTTTCTACTCCCATAAAGAGGTACCGTCTTGGAAATGCACAGGAGCAGTTCTACCCTGTCCACTAGGTTGCTATGAGTAGGAATCCACTCAATGTCAACAAGTTTGGTTGAGTTGTGGTTGGTTAGCTGAGGACATAATCACTAAGCCACCATAATTCCTTGGATGAAATCCATAAAACTCACCCCCTGCCGTTGAGTTGATTCTGACTCATAGTGACCCTCTATCAGGTTTCTGAGGATGTGTAAATCTTTGTGGGACCACATAGCCTGATCTGCCTCTCTCAGAGCTGCGCATAAGTTTAAATCTATTTTTATTAGTCCAACACTGCCACCAGGGCTCCTAATGGACTCAAAGGAGATATTGATTTGTCTTTATTTAATAGGAAAACTGACAATTCAGAGACACGGGGAGTGTTGAAATCAGCTGGAATCCCATCTCTCAAGCACCACTACCTTGGGGTAGTGAATTTGGAGATACAGAAATGTTTCTCACAGCAAATACCCCTGCCGGGTCCCATGCACACCACCCTCATTGAAACATCGGTGTTGAACCCAAGGCCTGCAAGAGAGCTCCTTACATCCAGAGCGAAGGCCGCTGCACAGAGAGCCAACAATCTGATGCACGTGCTGTATTGGCAGTTGGGCCAGGCTGTGCCGCATGGTCTTATTTAAGAAAACTTAAGTTGTATTTCCACCCTAATGGGACTGAGCCCATTGGGCTGGTACACCTCCCTGGCTTCTGCCATTTTGATGTTTAATAAGAACAAGTGGGCTGGTGCACAGTTTGCTAATTTAACAACGCTAAGTATTTTGATAAATGGCTCCTTTATATTTTCATTTCATAGACTTTTACATTACAGCATGAAAGACAGAAATGTGATGCTTCATGGTGCAAAACTTAGCTGCCAAGAAGATTTCCTGCAGTTATGGGGATCGGTTCATGATGCCTCTCCTGTAGCCTGCTTTCTACCCCAAAGTTTCACCTCAGCCACAGGCAAAGGAATGAGACTGCTCCCTCAGTTTCCTGCAACAACAACAAAAAATATTAGATCATTTTGTCTTAGATTGATCCAAATCAGTAGCTCTGATCTGATATCTTATTTCTGATTTGATAACCAAAAAAAAAAAACCCTGGGAAAAATGCAGGAAGGTGAATTGCATCCTAATTTCTACATAAACCCATTTGGGAATGGATTGTCTGGTTATGCTAAAGAGGCTGGATAAGTGTAGGGTGTGGTTTGAATTGATCTCTTATAAAATATAAAAGGAGCAGATTAAGTACGGAGAGCTGGGGGTAGATGCCATGCCACTCCGAGATCTCCAGGGATCCAGGCAACAGAATCTGAAGAGAGGACAGAGAGAGAAAGTCTTCCCCCAGAGTCAACGCTCTGCATTCAGGCTTCCGACCTCCTAAACGGAGACAAACATGTGCTTTCTTAAGTCATCCCCTGTGGTATTTATGTTATAGCAGCTAACTTCTCTACCTACTGGGGCTATAACAGAAATATCACCAGTGAATGAACTTATCAAGCCGAAATGTATTTTCTCACAGCGTCGGAAACCTTAAGTCCCAATTGAAGGTGTCGGCTTTAGACATCTCTCTTCCTGCGGTCATCAGTTTCCTCCTTGGTCTGCGCGTTCTGAGCACACGGACCCTGCTTCTGAAAAGCACACTCCACCCCCAGGTTGTTGTTGTTTTCGTAGTGGTAGTAGGTCACTCTGACCTCTACTCAATTATTTCATCTCTTTTATATCTCAAGGGAGATTTACTCAAGATACAACCGAATCCTGTAGAATGTGCCTGCCTCACGGACACAACAGCCTCGTTAGCATCATACAAGTTAGAATTTACAATATGTAGGATAATTGAATCAGATTGCAAAATGGAGGGCAATTACACCATTCTGAGAATCATAGGCTAGCCAAGTATTTGGAGAGGAAACAATTCAACTGATAATAGCAGTGCTCACTAACGAACCAGCACTGAACTATCTCACTGTTCCAAATCGTGTTTAAATCAGAAGGATGGCGCTGGGCACAGATGGGCTGGAGGTTGGCATCTGGGGGCTTTGAGACTGGAGGGCAGGCATTAGACTAGGGGCTAGGCTAGGGCCTGGGTCCTGGGGACTAGGTTGGGGCTAGGGTCTAGGCTAGTGGGTGGGGGCTAGGATAGGCTGGAGGCTGGGGGCTAGAGTCTGAGTTAGGGTCTGGGGGCTGGGTTAAGGTTGGGGCCTGGGTGTTGGGCTAGAGGCTGGGGCCTGGGAGCTGGGCTCGGGAGGCTGGGTTGGGCTGGATGCTGGAGGCTAAGCTAGGCTTTGCTTGGGCTGGGCTCTAGACTGGACTTGGCTCTAGGCTCTTGGCACTAGGCTGTAGGCTAGGCTAGGCTCTAGGCTGTTGAGGTTCTGTTCAGTTAGAAGTACAGTAATAATGTTTGGAGAACTGGTAATGAAAGAAGTAATAACATGGCTGTAATTGTTATGGATCAGACAGAAAGGGTTAATTGATATTGAGATATAACAGTTGTTTTTCTATTGATTACTGTAATAATGAAGTTGATTGTGCCCTTCAAACTGAACTCACCCTGCTTGCTCTACTTTCAGCCAAACACATGCCTGGCTTATCCAGTGAACAACATAACACCAGAGAGGCACACACTCACTCCTGAAAGCATTCCACCCTTGGAGATAAAAAGAGCAGACACATGTAAATGGTCAACATGGGGAAGAAGTAGGAAAAGTGAAGGCAGTTACATTGTGGTGATTATAATCAGTGTCACAACACAAAATATGTATGAATTATTGAATGGAAAACCAAGGTGCCCTGTAAACTTTCACACACATCAAAATATAGACACACACACACACACACACACACACACGCACACACACACGCACACAATGGATGCCTTTCAAACAAAAGTCCGATCCAAGGGTGGCTTCTGGGGGGATCTGCTGGGCCAATGAAATTCAAGGCCGAAAGCTCAAAAGGCTATGGCCACTGTTTTTAGGGATCCCAAAGGGATATAATCTTAATAGATTTTATCAAAGGGCACAGGATGATCACAGAGACATATTATGACAAATTTTTAAGAAAACGGAAAACTCTGTTGGTAAGAATAAAGGCCAGAAATATTATGCTGAGGAATTTTTTCCCATCAAGACCATGTGACTGCTCATTCTGAGAAAACCTTATCCCATCCACTCTACAGCCTTGATCCTGCCCCTTCGGACTTCTTTTTGTTCCCAACACTCAAAGAACCTTTAAAAGAACTCAATTTGAGTCCCTCAAAAATGTCAAAACTAGTCCAACTTTCACAGGCAGTTGAAAATACCGCAGTTTGCGTCAGGCGAATCTTAGTGCTCAAAGTAATATCCTTGCTTTACGATACTCTGAAGAGGTTGTGTGCAGCAAATTAGATCTGCCACAACCACCAATAGCCAGCCTTATTTTCCTTATATTGCTCATGTTTAGGATTGAGAACCCCCTCTCCCTCCACCCTTGACAACATTGTACCTGCAAAGGAGGCTAGAGAGATGAGATCTTAGATCTATACTCAGATGCTGGGGCCTGCAAAGCCAGCCATTGATTCAGGGCCTTGTCTATTAGGTGCTTCTCTGCCCTCCTGGTTGTGAGCTTCTTGTGGGTGTTCAGAACGAAGTCTACATGGTAGAGCATTTGGAGAACTGAAACGCTCTAGAGCCTAATTTCTCTCTGCTTCTTCCTGAAAGTAACATAATCTTTAAGAAACATAAATACTTGTGCTCTGATATTCTGAACTATCTTCAATCCTTTTTCCTATACAACTTGCCTTAGACTCTCCCCCTTTCTCTTCTCCATCGTGTTAGAAAGTTCACAGCCACGGGTCTCACTCAACAGAGCAGTGGAGGGAAAGCCATGTAGTGTTTCCTAGTTGACTATCTTACCAGTTAGAATTACTAAGAAATACTCCTTGTTCTCCAAAGATCAGAGATCAACTATAGATCATAATGAGTTAAACACAAACAATGGCATCATACAAAACCAACCCATGTATCTCCAGATCAATTTGGGGACCTGAGCCTGGTTGTAGGAGGTGACAAAGTGCAACACAAAGCTTTTTACAGAATGCCTTAGGGAACCCTATGTAGCTTGCTAGACACCCAAACATCACAATCAACTTAATTCCTTCCATCCCCCTGTTTAATCTACTTCCCTGGACCCTTTATTCTGAAAGGGCTTGTGTTTTGAACAGTCAATGCCATCATTACTTAGGAAAGGAAGGGAGTGGCCAAGTGGTTCTTCAGTGTTGAAAGCAGTGGTTGCCACGACCCTGTCATATAGTTCTTCATGTGGTGGTGACCCATAGAATTATTCTCCTTGCTACTTCACACTGTCATTTTGCTACTGTTAGAAATCATCATGTAAATATCTGATATGCAGGACGTATTGTCATTGTTACAAATTGAACATCATTAAAGCATACTGATTAATCACAAAAAACAAGAGGTATTTATAGGTTGTGAAGTATTTATTTCTAGTGACAAATAAATGAAATTTCGCCTTGAAGCATGGTGTAGCATGGGTAACAGTCTTCATGCCAGGTACTCACATGTGGATGTATCAGAATATGTGTTTTCCAATGGTCTTAGGTGGCCCCTGTGAAAGGGTTGTTTGATCCCCAAAGGGGTCGCGACCCACAGGTTGAGAATCACTGGTTTAAGTAATACTACTGCAGGAGTGAATCCATGAGCCTCCAAATATTTTAGGTTCTCCAAAATTCTCTGCACCCAGTTCTCCAGTACCATTTCCCACAGTTCCTTGCCAGGCTCCAACACTCCAGCACCCTCAGGTTTTTCATGGGACCCCAAGATGTCCCCAATAGCTCTGGTCAAAACACTCTACCCTTCCACGTGTAAATGCTTTTTGCTAGAATGGCCTTTCTTGTTTAGTAATCCTCCTCATTGTTCCTGAAAAAGACCTGCATCCATGAAACACATTGCTCCTCTGTGCAAACACCCCTGGCACCCTCCACCAAAGCAAATGATCCCCTGAAGCTTACCCTGCTGCAGGGTGATTTATGCCACTACAATCATATCTGCCTGCCCTAGTGGATAATTTATCAACTTGCTTATATCTCTCACCCACCAGACCAAGACCACGTGGCGGACAGAGACCACCCTTCAGTCATCTCTGCTGCTCCCTCGGGATCTGGAGCGTGTGACCAGGAAATCCGCCCCACTGCTCCTCCAGGCCTTTGTGTTTCCTAGACCGCGTGCTGCAGGGGCTGGGGGGTGGGTTTTCAAAGGTACCCAGCAAATCGATGCTGAATGTGTAATGCTTGAGTCCTCTGTACAAACACTGTGACTCTTTGTGAACTTTCTTCATTTTACTCCCCTACATAAGCCACTCTTTAGGAGAAAGAGGGGCTTTCTACTCCCATAAAGAATTACAGAGGGTGTGTGTTTTGGGGGTAGGTGGATGGGGAGCTGATAGCATTGATGATTGCGTAATTCCCCTCGAGGGGACTGAACATCAGAAATGAGAATTATATGTGAATAGATATATTGGATTGTGTAAGATAGTCAATAAAACTATTATAAGATAAATTAATTACAGTCTGAGAAACTTACTGGGGCACATCTATCCTGTTCTACAGGGTCACTATGAGTCGGCACTGACTCAATGGCCGAGAGTGAGGGAGTGACTGACTGACCGACTGACTGACTGACACAAACAGTGCAGCTTCTTGTGATTCCAAATATGTTAATGGACACATACAGGGAATTCTTACAGAATTCTCCCAGATACCTGCTATCTGTAACCAGTTGACTCTGGCTCACGATCACTTCATGTGTGTCACACACAGTAGAGCAGTTCTTTCCATGGATGCGTTGTCGGAAGGAGATTGCTAAGTCTTTCTTGCAAGTTTAATTTAACTGTAGAACTCTTCCAAGTTAACTTAAGCTTGCAACCTTCCAGTGAGCAGCTAAGGCCACTGCACCACCCAGGGACTCCATGGTATCAGTAGCCCTTTTCAAAGACCCTTTACGAGTTTCTTTCTAGGGGCCAAGTCCTCCTCCTTCAACCCCGGGGAGCACATCAAGGTCCCATCTGCCTTACCTGAAAATTCCTGCGGCCTCTCTCCTCGGGTAGATTTCAAAGCAAATCTTGGAAATGGCCTTGGATTTCGCTCAGGAGTAAAACATCGCCTGACATTTTAATAAAAAGGAACCGGCTGGTAGATACTACTCAGCAACACAATACTTAGAAACAGCAAAGGCCTGTTTGTGAATTCTAACTTTGTGGGAGTTTTTCTGAAATTTGGGGGCTATGCACCATGAAAGTCTAGGGGAAAAAATGATGAATCAGTAAATGAATGCATAAGTAAAAGCTGAAAATAGGAATGCATTTGAAAACACAAAATGTAATCATCCATCTAGTAACATAATTGATGGACTCCCTGTTTATTTTCCTTTCATTAAAACCATTGCCATCATCAAATAATCACTTTCTAAGCCAACTTTTTTTTTCCTGTTCTGCCCACTCTGTATAATGGCAGATAAACACGGTGACACTTCTTCTGTGTATTCAGGTGAAGGCACTCAATGATACTGACACGAGGAAGTGCAAATTCAACTGAAGCAGTTATCAAACCCAATGACATTTTGGAGGACTCTGATTAAGGTAATTATCAAGTGAAGATAAATTATCCCAGAGGAAGGAAAACAACAGAGGCAAAATGATTGAACATTTCTACTGGAAAGGCCTGCTCACCCTGAGCTGTTATGCAAACAAGGACCCTACAACTTCTTGCCAGGATGCCGAAGGCTTTCCTTGAAGAAGAGCCTTAAGCTTGCTGTGGTTCCTCTGGTGTCTCACACTGTAGCTTTAATGTCAACAGCTCTGTCTCCCTGTATATTTTGCCAGCCTTCTCTGGCTCCTTTGTTCACAAGTTGAAACCTCCTTCGTAGTATTTGTTCCTTTATGACAAGTTTTTTGGTAGACATGTATATATTAGCATGTTTGTGGTTGCTGCTATCTGGTGTCAAGTCAGCAAGCTCTCCACCCC
>NW_022111309.1:12773392-12778885 GCF_000313985.2 Echinops telfairi | reverse complement strand
ACTTATATTCAAGTACATACGGTAGATCGCCAGGCCCTTTCTTTGTCCATCCTTGTGAGGAAATGTCCAGAAAATCTGTTCAATATCAGAAACAAACACACAGTCCTCCACAGATAGACAGATGGTGGCTGCATGGGAGGTGTATTGGCCAGAATTGAACCCCAGTTTCCCATAGAGAAGGCAAGAATTTTACCACTAAACTACCAATATCCCATTGTCCACATGTCGTTGTTAGGTATCATCAAGCTGGTTCTGATTCATAGCAACCCCGTGTACAAGAGATGAGACACTGTCTGGTCCCACACCCACTAACTAGCTCAGTGGTCTTCCTTTTTTTTTGCAGGCTCTCTTCTTTACCCAGCATGATGTCCTTCTCCAGGGACGAGTTTCTCTTAATAGTGTGTCCAAAGTATGTAAGATCCACATTACTTGTACTTCTCCCAAGATAGATCTGCTTGTTCTACAGGCAATCAATGCTATCAATGTCCTGTACTATGTTAATATTCTTCACAAACACCATAATTCAAATGCATCCTTTCTTCTTCTGTTTTCCTTATTTTTTGTTCAACTTTCACATGCATAGGAGATGGTTGAAAAAAACATGGCTTGGGTCAGGCAGACCTTAACCTTCAAAGTGACACCTTACTACTTTAACACTTTGAAAGGAGTTGATTGCAGATTTACCCACCGCAATATGTTGTTTGATCTCGATTGCTGCTTCCATGAGCACTGCTTATGGATCCAAGCAGGACGAAAATGTTGACAATTCGATCTTCTATCCTTTAATCATGACATTTATTAGTGTACAGTCGGGAGGATTTGGGTTACTCTATCATGAGTTGCAATTCATTCTGAAGGTTGCAGTCTGATTTTCAACAGCAAGTACTTCAAGTTCTCTTGGCTTTCAACAAGTAAGGTTGTATCATTGAAGTAGTTCGTTTATTGTGCCAACCTGACAGATAAACACATGAAGGGTTAATTGAAGGACTCCATGAGCCTCGCCTTTCTAATTCTCGGGTCTCTTATTTTCTGATGGTTGGATCAGGGTGCACCTGCCTTAGCCAGTTCCCTGCTTTAGCTGGCAAGGCTCACTTCCTGCAAGACATCCCTCAGGAGAAGCCACATGGACCTACCCCGATGCAGCCCTGGGTGCTGGAGCAGCCATGTGGAGACTCCTGCCAGTGCTGAGATGCTTACACACTCACTGACTCGGCTTTCCTCCTGCAGTCGGCATCATTGCGTCTGTTTTGTGAGATGGAGGAGGTCTTTGTGGATTGGTGTTGGACATATGGGTTAATGGATTAATGTTGGACTTGTGGGCTTGGGCAACACTGGGTTGGGATGTTTTCTTGATGCGTACTTAGCCTTTATATAAAACTCTCTCTTATACGTGAGTCTCTGTGGATGTGTTTCTTTAAAGTACCCAGACTAACTCAATCATCTTCACATCACAGGTGGTTAATCAGCATTTTTCCAATCTTGATGCTCTGGTCTTCTTCGTATATTCCAGAATCACAGATTATTGGTTCAGCATTCAGGTAAAGGACAGAACCCTGGTGCACAACTTTCTTGGTTTAAACCACTCAGTATTTTTTTGTTGTTTGCACAATTGCCTTTGGTTCATATACAGTTTCCGCATCAGTACACTTAAGTGTTCTGGAATTCCCATTCTTTTAACATTATCCATAGTTTGTTGTGATATACACAGATTAATACTTTGCACAGTGAATAAAATACATGTAAACATATTTCTGTTATTCCTTGCTTTTGGCCAAGACTCATCTGATGTCAGCAATGATATCCCTCCTCTTCTGAATCCAGCTTAAATATACTTCTATAACCATTGTTTTTGTTTTCTTCAGCAAAATTTTACTTGCATGGGATAACTGATATTTTTGGACAGTTTCTGCACTTTTGGGTACCTTTCTTTGGGTTGGGCACAAATATAGATCTCTTCCAGTTGGTTGGCCAAATATCTGCCTTTCAAATTTCTTGGCATAGAGTAGTAAGTGCTTCCAGTGTTGCTTAGCTTGTTGGAACATTTCAATTAAAATTCTGTCAATTCCAGGAACCTTATTTTTCACCAATGCTTTCAATGGAGCTTGGATTTCTTCCTTCAATATCATTGGTCCTTGATCATTCCCTACCTCTTCAAATAGTTAGATGCACAAGTAAGCACAGGTGTGCACTTGCAAATACACACATATATATATGATCACAAACACGCACACTTACCTACACACATTGTACACTCTGCCCTTGTGGAGCTTATATTATAGAAGAACAAAAGATGGGGGAACTGATAGACTACCAGCAGAGTTTTAGTGTGGAATTACAGCTGAAGTACAAAGGGAACACTGGAGAGAAGCAGGGATAATCCTCTGGGGGGTGTCATGGAGGACTTCGCAGTGGAGTTAGGTGTTAAGTTGAGTTCTGAAGGACGATAGGGACATTTAACGACAAGGGAGAATTTTGATAAAAGGGAAGAACATATTGTAGGCCTATCAGGTGAAAGCCTAGAACATATAAGGGGTTGTGGATATTTCAGGGCATTCAGAAAAATGTAATTCAGCCTCTGTCCTCTCTCAGTATTGATCATGGCTAAAGTGCCTACTATACTCCCAGGTGATTGCTGTGTGTCATTGGGGCTGGACAAAAGGGAAATAAAACTAGCTGCCCTTTAGTTTTGGAGATTCAGAACCCTGAGGGTAGAGGCTTGGGTGAAATAAATGTGTATTTATTTATCACAAAGCCCTACTTGGTCATGGCCTATCCCACAAGCTGTGACTTAAACTTGATCCTAAGATTATCTGACTGAATAAAAACATCACCAAGTCAGACCCTCAAAGGAAAAGAAAGATACATTTGTCTGGACCACTTGGCTGTAAGCTTGATGGAAGCAGGAACCAAACTGTCTCCTCTTAAATCTAAGTCATGCTTGCTTCCTCCCTGCCTTTTACTAGACACACATTGTCCATCCACAGCCCTGTCACCAAAGAACACCCCAGTTCTCTTATTTATGGAAGCCCCCGGTGTGTAAGAGTAGAACGTTGCTCCATAGCATTTTAAATGAACTTTCTCAAGTGCCTCTGTGTGGACTCAATCTGTCAATCTTTCATCTAGCAGCTGAATACTTGACTTCACCACCCAGGGGCTCCACAAATGATGACAACAAGCACGTACCACCATTGTTTGAGTCAATTCCAACTCATATTAACTGTCAGTAGGGGTTCTTCTTTGATATGTAGGATTTCGGACACTGTACATCTTTACAGGAGCAGACAGCCTCATCTTTCTCCTGAGGACTGACTGGTGAATTTGAACTTCTCATCTTCCAGGTAACAGCCCAACACCTAACCCACAGGGCCACCACAGCTCCTTATGGGAACAAAACAAAACAAAAACACCTCACGCCCATCATGTCGATTCCAACTTACCATGACCCTCTAGGACAAAGCCCAACTGCCTCCTTGAGTTTTACAACTTTTAATCTTTCCGGGAATGGGCAGCCTCATCTTTCTCCTTCAGAGCAGCAGGTGTGAACTGCTGCTTTGGGTGAGCAGCTGAATACATAACCTGCTATGCCATGAGAATCCCTTGAGCCCCTGGTAGGCATTATTAACTAGAGTCTCTTGACTGTAGCCCCTGACTACTCCTGTGACCTCAGCCTGAGCCACTGTGCCCTTCACTTGCTAGGTAATCACAAGTTGGCCTTCTTGATCTTTAAACAAATCAAGTTCACCTCAGCCTCAGGTCTTCTGAACTTGCCCCTCTCTTTTTTCAGCCCCCTTCTACCCAGGTCTTTACACATTGGTTCATCGCACCACTCAGAGGTGAGTTGAAATGTCACCCCCTAAGAGGGTGCCTTCTTTCTGACATCATTCTAAGTCGTTTCCCCATCGCTATCTCCTACGCTGCATTTGGATTGTGGTGCTGGAGAAGATTGCTGAAAGTGCCATGGTCAGCCTAAAGGACAATCCGATCTGTCTTGGAAGAAGTACGGCCAGGGTGCTCCTTAAAGGGAAGGCTGACAAGACTTCATCTCACATACTTTGGATGTATTGTCAGGAGAGACCAGGCCCTGGAGAAGGACATCATGCTTGGTAAAGTGGAGGGATGGCGAAAAAGAGGCAAGCCCTGGATGGGATGGATTGGCACAGTGGCTACGTGAATGGGCTTGGGCATAGGAACAATTGTGAGGATGGTGCAGCACCCTGCAATGTTTCCGTTGTGTATAGGGTTGTTGTGGGTCAGAGTGGACCCGAGGACTCCTGACAACAACCATCTCCTACACAGATGCTTACACACACAATTATCCTATTGGTTGTCTTCAGAATTTATATTACTTACTCATTGGTCTACGTATTTATTATATACCTTCTCCCAACTGAAAGGATATCTTCTTGGGAACAATATATAGAACATAAGGATGCAGCAGGGACTCAGTAAATCAGTGTGGATGAATAAATGATGAATGAATTAATCTTTGCAGGTAGCACCCTGTAAATGTTTACTGAATAAACTGAAGAAAACTTCTAACCACACAAAGAAATAGAAAGAAATTCAAGTTTAGGGAAATTCAGTCTCGGCCATATGTGATTGCCCATGTAACAGATGTGAAATCCTTATGCCATGTGATCCAATTAGCATTTCCCTGGAAAGGGCATTATTCTTGGATATGATGCGACCATCTGCCCTAAAAGCATTCATGATTCATGATCAGATAAGCACTGAGTCCCGTTCGGTGGGTCTCACAAAGCAACTAGCTTCTCAGCTAGGTCTCGCCATGTGTGGGCAGTTATTTTGACATTTTCAGATTAAAAATGGACTGAAATGAAAAGCACGTAGTGAGCTGACATGGGAAGGTGAGAATATTATATTCTATAAACTCTAAAGATGCAATCAAAGTGAAGGATTGGTAAACTGAAGTCCAGGGAAATGTAGAGAAACTTCATTTACAGATCTCTATTAAATGTCAGTTTCACTGCCCGTAGCATTTGCTGGAGGCTCTGCCTAATAGTCCCAGGCAAAGAGTCAGAGTCCACACCACCTGCACATGCAGGGGGGTCATGTAGAGGTTAGAAGGTAAGTGGAGAAAACCACGGAACCAAGAAAAGAAATGACTATTCCCATTTAATCAGCAAAAATGGGAGTGGGACAACTAGATATTCTTTTCTTTTTTCTGCGATGTTCTCTTTGCCTGTTTGAGCACCCTCTTTCTCCTGCTGTTAGAAGCTCCATTTTTCTTTGGAGAACCACTCTTTCCCACTTTTAGTTCTTGTGGTTAAGGTGGGGGGCCTTTTCTCACTCAAATCCCCGTTCCAGGGATTTCTGTATTAATCCATCTTCTAGCCACATGATTAATTCAGCTCTGAACATGTGAGTTAACATCAGACAAAAGAACTACAATTCAAAGATATTTTTCTCCCTTAAACTACGGGGAAAGGGAATTTTTCTCTATCTTGAGGTTTTCTGTGCTTTATAAGCAAAGAC
>NW_022111309.1:12769913-12771766 GCF_000313985.2 Echinops telfairi | reverse complement strand
TATGAGCAATTGAATAAATTAAGACTCAGAAAATATTACTAATTTGCCAGGATTCCACAGTTAATGAGTGGCAGAATCCAGAACTGAAGCAGATCCATGTTTCTCAAAACTCCAAAGTCTTGTCTGCCAAACTGTTTCCCTAACAGTGATCTCATCAAAGGGATTCTGAGAGGGGAGTAGTCCCATACAAATCAAAACAAATGCACTGCCATTGGGTTGATTCTGACTTATAGAGATCCTAAATGATACCTTTGGGTTTCTGAGGCTATAAATCCTTATGGAAGTAAAGTATTTCATCTTTCTCCCTTAGAACAATGGGTAGGTTTTAACTGCTGACCCGTGGTTAGCAGTTTAATGTATGGAGCACTGTACCACCAGAGCTCCTTCGATGAGCCCATAGGAACTTGGAACTCAAAGCTTCTCTCACCAAATAGATCATAAGAACTCCTCTTCACTAAAATCCAAAGCAGAATTCTCTGGTCACAACAAAGCCAGTCTCCATTTTGTTTGTCATGACATTCTGAACACTATACACAGGGTCAGAACAGAAGGTGTGCTCCAAACATTGCCCATGACATACCAGTCGATGTTACCTCCTGAGCAAAGTTGAATAACAGAATTGAGGAAAATCATCACTCTGTAGTGTGGAGTCAAGTGCGTGAGAGGAATCTCAATGAACTGTATAAAAAAGGCAAACTGGTTGTTTGCTTCTTTTATTCTCTTCTTAATTTCCTCTTACCTCTCTAAAATAAGATTATAACAGAGTCTTAGACATTTTAGTGTCTCCCTCAACACTCAACCCTATCACTGATGTGTAAGGAAGTAGGTTGAATGGTTGACTAATTCAGGTCCTTTGCCTTTATCCTTGTTTGATTCATGATCTCTGTCTCCTTCCGGATCCAATTCTTCTAATATTAGGAAACACTTCTCTGAGACGTTTTTGCTTCTCTAAGAAGCTGAGTTTCACAGATGTTTATACACGTGTGGTACTGATTGGCTGTGAAATTAACCTTGTTTCATATCAGCTCATGCTACGTTTAAAATAACACAGCAGCTGGAAGGAAGGAGATCAATGCGTGGGGAAGAGGATCATAAACAGAGCTAAGAAGAGAGTATTTGGGTGTCAAGGAGAGAGGATGCCGTCTTGGGTGCGGGGGGGAGATACAAAGCCATGGGACTAGGCATATCCAAGTGCAATGAGGGAGGTAGCAGATCAAGGACTTTAGTGAGGTTGAAGAGAAATCCACTTCAGGAAGCTTAAAGAAGGAAGCATCCCGGATGCCAGAAGCAATGTGGGAAGGGAGAGAGCACTCCACCAATGGCTGACACAGAAAACCCCTAGGAAGCTCAATGGCTTGAACCTCGGGGGGAGTTCACAGGAGATGCTGAGGGCACTCATGAGCCATGTTGGTCTTCTTTCCAAAGTACCATGTGCTTTCTCCTCCAGCTTTCTGTCCACGCTATTCTCCCTCCCCTTTCCCTACTTACTGGGGTAGTTCTTATCTTCTTTCCAATCTCAACTCAGCTCTTGCCTCCTCTAAGAAGCTATCCCTAGAAATCCTCCCTCCCCTTCCCTCAAGCTTTACACTGCTCCATACTCTATGCTACATATACATACAGTGCTTAAGTAAGCACTGTCACTCCATGTCAGGAATCAATCTCCCTTATATGATATTGCACTTTAACAATCATAAAGTGCTTTCACACAGTAATCCCATCTTCACAGGAGTCTTGAAAAGTTGGTGGGTCATATGGAATATACTCTGTTCAAAGACTGATGTAAACTGAAGCTCAGAGAAGCTGAGAGGCTCACACAAGGACTAGGCTAGGGATCCTTGAGATAAAACTCTAAC
>NW_022111309.1:12767216-12768791 GCF_000313985.2 Echinops telfairi | reverse complement strand
GTTCTATAGTATTTATATCTTGGAGTGCTAATTTTTCTGCTTGCTGGTTAAGCAGACTCTTCCTCTTGATAGCTAGATTCCTTGTACAGTTTGTCTTTTTGTTGTGGTTATTGCTAGCCACCTTCAACAACTGTTGTGCGTCCTATGACATTTTCATGTGCTCTGGGCTATAAAACATCATTACCACGTGGTTTGGGGTTTCTGTTGCTATTGTTGTTGGTAGCTGCTGGAATTTCTGTGGCCCGGGACTACATTTACCTCAGTGTCCTTAACTGTCACTGGATTTAGACCACACACCCAGTTTTTATGTCAATCTCGAGTTCTATTTCCTCCAGTAACTCATGCTACTGGAAACAGATTTCCAAATCCCAAGAAGTCCTCAAAACCATGGAACTCTTTCAGTTGTTGGACTTTATCAAGAGCAGGGCACTTTTACCTTTCTTCCCCTCAATCGGGCCTCTTATTCCTGGAGAGGTTATAAATCTCAGTCTCTAGAGCACAAACCGTAGATGCAGTCCAAAACCCCAGAAGGACATCACAGTCATAAAATCCCTTTTACCATTCCAACTCTGACCCACTCTGTATTTGTGGTACCTAGGGACTTCTCATTTCTCTTTTCCAGTTCTGCCATATTTATTGTTTTATTTAGTACAGAATAGCTTTGTCTTGTAGCAGGTAACACACCACATTGCTAGAAGCCCAAACAAAGGCTCAGAAGATATGTAAAAGAGTTTTGCTTTTTTTATTGCTTGTGCAAGCAGGGACTTGGATGGATGCACGGTGACTTCCTTCCCTGGTAGTACTGCTGGCTAGAAAGGTTTTCTCTGAGACAGCCTGGAGGAGGAAAGCAGCACCCATCAGACAATGTCTCATTTTGATTCTGCTTTAAACTCTCTCTGAAACACTAAACAGCTTGCTAGCTTTCTCTAGAGCTTGGTTTCCTCTTCCCGCCCAAGAACATTGCTCCTTCTCTGTGCAATATGACCCAGATGGAGGGGGTTCAATAAAGTTTCCAGAAATAAGTGCGAAGACCAGGTACTGGGAACAGAGTACCCAAATCAAACACGAGTCTCATTGCTGTTCATCACTCATAGTGACCTCCTGTTACAGAGGAGAATGGCTCCATCAGATTTTCTTGGCTGTAATCTTCATAGAAAGGAGCACTGGTGGAATATGGTTACACATTAGCCTGCTAAGCATGAAGTCTGCAGTTCAAATCCACCAGCCACTCAGTGGAAGGTAAAAGAGGTCCTTTTTTGTTTGTTTGGTTGGTTGGCTTTGGTTTTTTTAATCATTTTATTAGGGGCTCATACAACTCTTATCACAATCTATACATACATCAATTGTGTAAAGCGCACTTGCACATTCATTGCCCTCATCATTCTCAAAACATTTCCTCTCCACTTAAGCCCCCAGCATCAGGTCCTAATTTTCCCCTCCCTCCCTCCTCCCCCCTCCCCCATGAGCCCTTGATAATTATAAATTACTACCTTGTCATATCTTGCCCTGTCCAACGTCTCCCTTCACCCACTTTTCTGTTGTCCATCCCCCAGGGAGGAGGTCACATATAGTTCC
>NW_022111309.1:12764657-12766181 GCF_000313985.2 Echinops telfairi | reverse complement strand
AAGTGACCGATGTGGTCCTCTGCTTCCTCCAGTCGATTCTCAAGATCCGTGTTTCTGCTATTGGTTTTTGTTATCTCCTCCCTAAGCTCCTGTATTTCCCTTTGGTATATGGCCTTTATCTCCTCTATCATTTCATCCTTTTTCTGTATTGTTTCCCTAATATCCTATATGACTCCAAACAGCATTCTGAAAATTTCTTTCTGTGGCAGCTCAATGTCTGTTTCTTCTATGCATGTCATTATGTTTGGGACATCTTCTGCCATTACCTTTTTTCCTCCTGTTTTTTCTTTGAGGTCGTTGGGGTTGATGGCTGTTTGCATTGCGGTGTTTTAGAGGAGCCAGGTGCCATTCTCCAGGTAGTCGAGGAGCACTGGCTCTCTCTGGGAGACTTGTAGGAATGCTTATTTGAACTGCCTACAGCTAATTTCACTATGGAGTTAAACTACCACTTTATCTTCCTGTGGCTTCTCTCTCAGGGGAGTGCCCCAGAAGGCTAGTGGGTTGCCTGCTTTGGTGTTGTGGAGTTTGGTCAGAGGTTCCTGCAGCAGCTTGGAATGTTGACAAGTGTTGGCCAAGCTGCCTTAGGCCCCCAGGCACACAGGCAGGAATTCCCTGGTAATAAGTTGGGCAGAGTATCCCCTGGTGGAGATCAGCCAGGCTTTCCCCAGGATCTGGCTAGCTGCACAGGGTGGAGCTCACCTAACTGGGTGTGGCACGGGGGTAAATGCCCTAGGCTAAGGGGAGTGGTCTGGAGGTCAGCAGTGGAGTGTGAGACAACAGGAAAGAGACAAACAGGAGGAAAAAAATTAAAAAGTAAGCCCGCTGAGAATTGTACAGGGATAGAGTGAAGAGAGGGAAACAAAAGCAACAATTTAGCTGAACCTCAATCCCTGCCCCTGGAGCTGCAAAAGTCCAGTCTCTGCCCCAAGGCAGGTGGTGCCAAACTGTGACTGTGTTGAGACCAACCCTCCTACGGGCTCCAAATGGTCGCAACTCCGGCAGAGACAGTAGCGGGGCCAAGGTCAACGCCCAGCCGGCCTCCACTGAGGTAAGCCAAAATCCCCCCACCCCCTCAAAACCCCATGGGTCTGTGCCTACTTATCTTTATGATGCTCCTCCTGCATTCCTGCAGCATTGAATTTCCCTCTAAGCAACTCCCCTGGACTGAATTCTGCGGAGTCCCTCTGGTATGTGTCACTCTGTTGCCATCTTCTCAGAAGTCCCCTCATAGAAACATTATAGATCAATTGCCATACTCATTTTATTGAGATATGAGCTAACCTATTGTTATAGATGGAATTTTTTTCCTGAAACATATATACTGAAGCCTTGAATCCTGGTACCTTATTTGGATATAGAGTCTTAGAAGATGTTATCAGTTACATTGCTATGAGGCCACGCTGGAGTAGTGCGTTAGACAGGATTCTCTAGAGAGATAAAACCAAATTGCTGATAATTTATATAGACATATAACAAGAAATGAACTGTTAAATCATATACAGAGAAATACATAATACAATAAAT
>NW_022111309.1:12752926-12763182 GCF_000313985.2 Echinops telfairi | reverse complement strand
CCATATGAGGTATGAGATTATGCCATAAAGAAGTATCATCTCTACGAGAGATGGTGGAAGAGAGGGGCCAGACATACTCCACAGTGGTTATTGTCTACAAAGAAAGAAAAACATTCCTCTCCTGGCTCTATGGACCACCCATGGTTGGGAAGTGCTGCTTGGATGACCCCTTCTTTGCTACAGGCCACAGTGCTGCCCTTTTTTTGTTTCAATGCACTATTAGCTATGGATATTTTTCATTGGTGGTAGAACAAGGAAAATGCCATTCTTTCACAGGTTTAAGATTTGGACATGGGCGATTGGGACTGACTGGAACAAGTAATGATCTCATTGATCATCCCATCCTCCATCCATAGGCACATTCTCACCCTGTTCCTGCTAAACTACCGTAACATTCCTGTCACATTTTCCTGCTCTGTCTTCCTTTCCTTCCCTCACCCACTTCCCTCCCCATACTCACACAGGTGGAAAGTCAAAGCCAGGCTTGGCAATACAGGAAGTCGTATAGTGAAGTTGGAAATAAATGGAAATGAGCAAACTGCAGCAACATGACAGGGCCCTGTGCCCAAGCCTGACAAGCCACCCACGCCCATTCTTTTTGCTCTTGACAATGTGTTATGATTATTTCTCTGAGTCACCTAGGCCAAATGATAGTAATTCAGCTCCATAATGACAAAAAGACATAGCCATCTAGCCACACACTTAGTCACCCATTTGGGTCACTCCTTCACATGCGGCTAGCCGATAAAGGTCAGGGAAGGTTAGAGTGGCCTGTTTAGGAGGTCATTGGTGGAAGTATATTAGCAAGTGGTTTGAGGGGTCTATAGATCTATCACTTCTTTCCTTTCTTTCTAAAATTAGCATGGAAGAAAAAGTCCTCTGGATAGTCAGAAGAGAGGTTCACACAAATATTTCCCTCCATTTCATCTCTATTCATTATTTTATCTGAAGTGTGAAACAAACTTACACCACTCTTATCTAGCTCTTCTCGTAATAAGTAGAGATAGAATTAAAGGCAATGCTCATTGCTGACAAGTTTTCATGGAAACCAGCACTTTCATAAATTGCTAATTAGAATAAGGTGAGGAAAGCATAAGTTAGTGATGTGTAGACAGCTTTCAAATTGTTCCTGTAGCCCAATAATTCCCCTTCTAAGTCTGTATGAGAGTAGGTTAACAAATATATATATTTCAGCAAAAATGATAGAACCCTTTATTAAGCAAAAATATAAATATGTGAAGCTATTGTTTCTCAATATGCCCTCCATCTACCCACTGTTATCGGGTCTATTCTGACTCACAGTGATCCTATATAAGGTTTCTGACTCATAGTGATCTTATATAAGGTTTCTGATGCATAGTGATCTTATATAAGGTTTTTGACTCACGGTGATCCTATATAAGGTTTCTGAGTCCTAGTGATCCTGTATAAGGTTTCTGACTCACAGTGTTCCTATATAAGGTTTCTGACTCATATAAGGTTTCTGACTCATATAAGGTTTCTGACTCACAGTGATCCTGTATAAGGTTTCTGACTCATAGTGATTCTATATAAGGTTTCTGAGGCTGTAAAGTCTTTAGGAGAGCATAAAGTCTCATCTTGCTCCCTCAGAGCAACTGATGGGTTTGAACCTGTGACCTTGCAGTTACATCAAAAATTCCAAATGGGCATCATTGAAAGACTCAAATCATGTTCCTCTTATTTGAGTTTGGGGGACAGAAAGGAGTCTGAAAGGGCAAGATATTGGCTATAGGGTAGATGGGGTAAGGTTTCTTAGCATAATTTAAAAACACAACCCTTGTTACCCTCAAAGAGTGAGTAGGTGTATTGTGATGGGGAAAAAGCAACAAACCGGTCCTGACTTTTTCTTATCACTGCAGTTGGCAATTTTCTTAAAACTTCCTCCGAATAAGCCCCTGTGATAGCCCTGTGTCCATTAAAATCTGTCATGATTATCTCTTGGGAATTAAAAAACAAACAAAACAGTTGCCACGACCTTCTAAGCTGCCTTTGCTCTGCCTTGAATTTGCCCGGCCCTGCAGACCCTCTCAGAAACACCTGTTCTAATAGTGCTTGCTCTCTGAATCCTATTGGCAAATCCAAGATTCATCCCCCCGATTAAGGCTCCTTCCATAGAATCATCTTCATTAGCCTTGATCTTGTACAAAGGACAGATGGATATTGGGCAACCTGATCTTCACACAACGGCTTGGGCACCCATAAGGTCAAAAACTTGCCAAGGCCAAGGTGCTTGCTGAAAAACTGAATGCTGGACCTTGTAAAGCCCCAACTTCAGCACCCATCACATTAATGGTAACTCTATTGTTTCTTTCACCACTTGCTGAGCTTCCCTCTCCTTATTCAGCTTGAGCTTTTCCATATTTCTTAAAACACTTGAGCCATGTAAAACGTGTTTTTTTTTTTTTGAACCACTTTTCCTTTAATTTTTTTGTTCTTTTTCATTGTTTTGGGAGTTTTTTTCTTTTTTTTTTTTAAAATTTTGTTTTTGGCCTTGGCTTCAAAATCTTCCTCCCCGCCCCCCATGGAGCAAAATGTATCCTTTATTTTGAAAGCATCCCAAAGAGACTAAGACAAGGTATTAGTGAGGGAACTTGTCTGCAGCCATCCACTGATAGCAAGACATATTTAAACACATTTTGCTTGAATAAATCTGAGCAAATATGATTTCTACCAGCATGTTATTTTACTTATTCTTATAGCTTAGGGAAATAGAGACACACACAAAAATCAATCTTATAGAATAGTTATTATTCGCTATAGTAACAAAAGGTAATAGGAAAGAAAAAATAAAGAAGCCCATTCTACATATTCTACAATAAAATATTCTACAGTGAAATATGGCTATAAATTATGACTACATATGCAATTTATTAGAAGACAATCATTAAAAACCACACTTCCAGAGAAAATGTAATGACATGGGGAAAAGTTTACAACATAACAATACATGGAGAATAGAGCATTAAACTTTATATACAATGTGAAATGTATGTTGAACCCTATATAAAATTGCCTTTTTAATAGGGCAAAATCATTATCAATTTCATATGTTGCAAAGCAGAGAAGGATAAAAGTACTGCTATGGACCAAAAGTGCCCAAACGTTGAGGTTTGGTTCACTCTAGTAGCTTCAACTTTTCTTTTTTTCATTTCTCCCTCTATTACAATGTTTCACAACAGGGCTTTTGCAATTAGGGGGAAATGGAACCATTTAAAATGATGAAGGAGTGAAAGTTCAAGAGACTGCCCGCAGTGGAATCTGTTTTAACTAAATCCAAGGGAATAATGTGCTTGAACTTGCATTTGCTCAAAGAACCGACGGGGTACAACTTTTTCCAACTTTGTATTCAGTGCCATCACATTATATTGGTAGCTCGATATTGATGATTGCGTGAGTAATTACACCTTGGGATTAGCAAATGAGAGCTGTGCTTTGCTCCATCAGCTGTGGAGCCCATTGTAGAACATTTGTCAGCACACCACTGGTTCGGGGATTTTGTGAGTCCAGGTGCAGGGTCTATCCACTTCCACAGTAACCCTGAACCCCTGCTGGGAAATTGTGTAGCTAAATAACTCCTGATCGCCTACTCTCTGTGCCCAAATTCCAGGTGCTGAGTCCATGCTCATGAAATAAACTTATCCAAATGGTTTCCCATGGTTCCTTCATATTATGACAGGTCCATGTGATGGTCAGCAACATCAGGGGATACGTGGACAAGAGGGCGACATTTACTTCTGTAATTTAATAACTTCAAATTAAGGAATGGGGGTGATCCTGAGACAAACCCAGGCTCAACATGCTGTTGAAGAACTCTGATAGCAAGGGTCAGGTCATGGGCTGAACTCATCTCTCTAGGAGGTCCCTGGGTCAATTATCAGCTTGGCTTCTTATCATCACACACTACCTCTGATCCTAGGCATTTGCACATATTAATGTTGTTGTTGTGAGGTGCCATCAAGTCGGTTCCGACCACTCAGTCTGCTCCCCCGTGACAATTGCTCTTTTATCTGAGCTCACTGTATCAGCCACTGTATCAGTCCATCTGGTTGATGGCATTCCTCTTTTTCATTGCCCTTCTACCTGACCAAAGATGATGCCTTTCTCTTAGGGCTGACTGGTCTCTTCTCATAACATGTCCAAAGCACGTGAGACCAAGTCTCACGATGCTTTCCTCTAAGAACCATACTGGCCTCACTTCTTCCAAGACAGATCAGTTTGTTCTTTTGGCCGTCTATCACACTTTCAATATTCTTCAGCAGCACCCTAATGCTAATGCTTCATCTATTCTTTGATCTTTTGTGTTCAGTGTCCAACCCTCACATGTACATGACATGAAGTGATGGAAGATACCATGACTTTGGTCAGGTGTCTTAGTCCTCAAAGGGACCTCCTTGCTTTCTCAATATTTTAAGGAGATACTGTAAATCTGCTACACAGCATCTGCTGCATATTTACCCAATGCATTGCACCCTTTGATCTTGACCGCTGCTTCCGTGAGCATTGATGGATTGGGGATCCAAGTAAGACAACGTCCGTGACAACTTCAGTCTTTTCTACACTTATGATATCACCTATTGATCCAGTTGTGAAGATTTTTGTTTTCAGTTGTAATCCATAGTGAAGCTCAACTTCATTAGCAAGTGCTTCAAATCCTCCTCACTTTCAGCAGGCAAGATTGTGTCATTCGCATATCACAGGTTGTTCACAAGGTTTCCTCTGATCCTGATGCCACACCCTTCTTCATAGAACCCAGCATCTTTGATTGTTTGCTCATCACACAGATTGAATACGTGTAGTGAGAAGACACACCCTTCACACACACCTTTTCTGATTTTAAGCCACGCCCTACTCCCTGGTCTGTTGACAAAATCACTTCTTGACCCACGTACCGGTCCTGCAAGAGCACAGTGAGGTGCTGTGTGATTCCCATTCTTCTCAAGGCAATCCAGGGTTTGTTATGGCCGACAAAGTCAAATGCCTTTGCAACATGTATTAATCATAAATAATCATAGTCATGGCTAGCGTTGACTGTTTTCTTACTGCAGCAGGCACTATTTTAAGTAGGCATACATTATGTTATTTAATTTTCACAACAATCTTTGAACACCGTTTCTTTACTCACGAGCTTCTCACCTTTTAGAAACTCCTCTCCCAAAGTAGACTACTAGAACTCACTGTCCCAGCCTCCCTCGCAGCTAGAGCATAAGCATATGATCCATTTTCCATCAATCAAATGCACCTAAAAGGTTTCCTGGGGAACTTGGGAATCCAAAGAAGTAAGCACAGCATGAAAGTCATTGTGGAACATTAGAGACACCCACATTACGTGGACAGGTACCCTGTACCAACCTGGTTGCTAACAGGGGTTTCTCCCGCTTTAAGATATGATCAAGGTCTTTATGAAACTTGTCACCCTTACAAACTTTTTTCTCTGGTCCTTCTGAGAAAGTCAGAGACTCCTGAATTCCTCTCAACATACTCCGTAGGTTAGAAAAACATCCCTGGGTAGTGTCAACAGTTAGTGTGCCTGGCTATTAGCCACAAAGGTAGGGCTTTGAGTCCACCCATAGGTGTCTCAAAAGAGGCCTGGTAACTGACTCCCCCCAAATTAGCAATTGAAACGTGAAGGAGGACAATTGGACTCTGACATCCTAGGGGGTCCTGGGAAATGAAAATGAGTTGTTTGTTTATTTTAATTAGGTTTAAACTGTCTAGAATAAATCTCTGTGATTCTCCACAACTCTGAGAGCCCTGACATGTATAAGAGCCATTATTACATGATGTAAAATTCTCCTTCTGTAAATGAAACACAAAGGCGCTGATAAATTAAGCCACTTCCCCAAGGTCACAAGATCATTGAGATTAAGACCCAGAACCTAAGCCCTTACTTTAAAATGCTGCCCCCAATGTATCATACTACTACCTCCTCTTCATTCATATTACTCTTTCCATTTTATCGATACTGCTGAATTTTGGAAAAGCAGAACTATTTTTTCAAGGGCTCACAAAACCAAGGCCTCTTCTTTGCCACTCAGTTCTTTACTGTCAGTGGCAGATGTTTGCTAGTTGTTTTTTAATTTATTTTATTTTGTGGTTGTTGAGAATATACACAGTTGAATATTCAACCATTGACACATGTACAACTCAGTGACACTAACTTCAAGTGTGTAACCGTTCTCATTCTCCTTTTCTGAGTTATTCCTCCCCATTTACATAAACCTGCTGCCCTTTCCGTCTCTCCTAATCGTTTGAGTTGCTGTTCTTAATTCAATCCAGTACAGCCAGTTCTTTTAAAAGCATGATGTCCAACAAATGCAGAGAAATCCTTCCTACTCAAGTGAAATTGTTTGATTTTGAAAAGATTTCATGGGACATTTTTGGTTTGAGATTTACAGATTATCTCGGATCAATCGTTTCAGGAGTTCGTCCTTTAAACTTCATGACTTCAGAAAATCTCGAGCCTGAGAAAATTAAGAAATCTGTTATGCATTTTCCTCATCTGATGAGGATTCTTTTATGGATTCTTTGATCCAAATGTTCAGTAATGGTGTCTAGGCACCGCCCATTTCTCCTGATCTCATGGCAAAGGAGGCAGTTGTTCATGGAGGCAATTAGCCACAGAATCACCACCTTCCTCCTCTTCCCAACTCACTTCCTTCCACTGTTGCTGCAGGTAGTTAGAGACCAATTGCTGTGCCTTGGATCGCTGCTTGCACACTTTTAAGATCCCAGGTAATAAGCACAGAACTGGGAGGCAAACAGAAGCACTCAATACAGAATGAGGCCAATTACCTGGAATGTCTATGAAACAATGACTGTAAATCGCCAATCCAAGAAACCAAATCCTGTAAGTGTTCAGTTATATATTTAACAGCCTCAGCAGTGGCTGCTTTTTGCATTTCTCTTTCGGGGTTTTTGTTTTTCTCACTGTTGTAAAAACATCTCTTGCACAACATTTGCCCATTTAACTTTTAACAGGTGTGTAACTAATTGATATCAATTAGATAGTTTACCTGTGCAACCAATGCCAGTAATCAGTGCAATTTTTCCATCATCATAAACCATTTGGTGCCCCGTATGTAATAGCCCTCACTTCTTCCCTCCCCTACCCTCCAAAACCTGACTCTGTGCCATTCATCCCCTTGATCTCCTGTCTGTCCCCCTACACTCAGCTGACCAATTCATGTGCTTCCTCAGCAGGATGGTAGGGGAAGGGTCTTGCCCTCCATTGTGTCCTTTTCCACTCTCTTCTCCAGCCCAGAGTGCCACTTTCCCCCCACTTTTTATGCAAATTCTACCAGGTCTTCAAGATCCTGCCTACAAATCAAATGCCACTTTCTATGTGGCCTTTCTTGCGTGCCAATTAACATGGCCATCCAATTTTCTGAATGCCTGGGTATGCACCTTGTGCCTGAACCACCCATTTGGGGATGCCACCCTATGCTACTATGCATGGTTACTAATTCTCTTTTGCTCTCCTATCCGAATGACAGCACCTGGCAGGCAGACACCTTTGCACTTAGTCAGTGCCCAGCCCTGTGCAATACATACAGGAGGCACTAGAGAAATTTTGCTCAGCACATAAATGAATATGCCTATGCTGTTATCTTGCTCTAAGAACATGATTTAGATGAATTATTAGCTTCACACTGCTTGTTTAGCTCTCCTGAATTTCCCTAGGAATGAAGATGTTTAAAAAGGAAATCTCTTTTGGATTCCTCTACTCTGGATGTCATTTCAGGGAGCATTCAGCGCACCTGCACATAAGCTGAGGGATCTCCATCATCTCCTGAATAGTGTGGTTCTGGAAGCTCAGCATTGCCTATGCTGGTTTGTGCTAGTGAGGTGTTGTGTCTGCTTAGTTGATCCAAGATTCTCAGTAGTTTGACAGTTTAGACTTACTCACCCCCATCTCGCCTTCCCCCACCCCTCACCCACCCAATGACGTGGCCTGGCAGTGTAACGATGGGATGTGTTTCAGGCAGCAAGGCAGTTGTATGAGGATTAAGGAGGAGTGCAGCCTCCTCGCTCAGGTCACAGCCCCGATGCAATGGAAAGGAACTTTCCTTGGAGATGTGACCTCTGTAGGAAGGCTCTTCACTTCCTGCTCATCTGGATTCGGCATCTGTTGACTCGTCCTCTAGTACTTTGGACTTGAGCCAATGGTCCACTGTGTCCCTGGTGACCTTGACTCTGCCACCACATGTCCATGGCCCTCATGCTTCCTGGTTCGTTTTCCTACTTCTTGGTTCATCAACTGTGTGGGCAGGAAAAGCCTCCATCTTGACCTCCCACCCACAGATTTGAACTAGACTAGACTTCACCACTTCTGCAACTGGGTGGGCCACTTTCTTGCTTCTCTGTAGAACCTAGGCTAACAACATGGGTTCAGGTCCCTCTGGCCCAGTTACACAGCCCTCCTCCAAAAGAGTCCTCAGCCTGCCACCAATAACCCAACTCACCGCCATTGCATCATAGCAATGGACTCATAGTGACTATAGGACCGAGTACAACTGCTCTGCAGGGTTTCCAAGACTGCAGGTCTCTTTGAAAGCAGACAGGCTCATCTTTCTTCTGCACCGTGACTGGTGGGTTTAAACTGCTGACCTTCTATTTGGCTACCAGATGCTTAACCCATTAGCACACCAGAGCACCTTGCTCCCAGTAATAGGGGAGTGTAATCATGTGATACTTTGCTTCTACTTCCTCGTTCTATTAAAAAAACAGGTCGTTGCATGCCCAAAAGTAATGTTCAGAAGACAGGAAAGGGCAGGAAAACTAAGTTCTCAGCGTGGGGAACTCAAGGCGGCAGTGGAGAGAATGCGGACATATTGTTCCCTGACATTGGTTGGACTTCGCTATTGCTGCATCTAAATTGCTGAACAGAAACTAATTTGACTTGTAAACTTTCACCTGAAACACAATCAAATGGTTTTTAAGTGTAGTGCACCCGTTTAGCTCTGCCATCTGCTCCCTCTCCTGTGTTCTTCCCCAACTCCTTATTGCTCACATTAACCATCTTCTTTCCTGCTACTCCCCGCCTCTCGCGCTCTGTTTTGGGGACACATACATATGCATCTGTCAAAACCTTGACCTGTATAGTGCCTTCATGGGCCGGCCTTTCCCATGTACGGTTGGCAGGCGCGGCCACGTGATTGTTCCCGGTTCCGGACTCGATTCCCTGCTTCCCAGGTACATTTCAAATTGGAAAGACGTGCCAGTGATACCGTGCTGGTCAGTAAAATCTAGTCTAAAGTCTACTGAAAAGGACTTCTCTTGCAATATTTAAAAACAAACAAACACTATTTCTGGAGGATGACTCTTGCCCTTCACCATCTCCCCTTATTCCTTCTTCCTGTTTAGAATGTAAACATGAAGCAGTCAACTTGCAGCCAAAAATATAACAAAGGCTTCCCTGCGAAGGGGCGTGGAGTACACAGCTAGAAAGAACGGCGGTTTCTGGAGTGCTAGTCAGTGAGAGGACCTGCCCGCAACTACCTCCCCACGGTTTGTCACAAGATACTGTGTAAATGATACTGTGCACTAAGCTGCATACCCTTCCTCCACCTTATAATAGCTTTCAATTCTCTGACAGATGAACCACCCCTCAGCATGATGTCCCCCATTACTTATGGCAACAAGGAAGCAACTCTACAGGTCCAAAGATTTGCAGAGAAATGAATCATTTCCTTTCTGGCTCAATCTTTTAGTCAATGTCTAATGTCACTCTGCATTCCTCTCTGCTTTCTTTACCAACACGCCAGTCCCCGTGAACAGAAGAATGCCACGTCTTTCGAGCAATCATCAGAATATCACGTATTTTTCCCTGTTGCAAATCAGTTATTTACATATTAAAGTGGTTATTAGAGGAGAGAATTCACTGATGCAAATTTGACATTCAGATGTCAGCCACTCTATAAATAAGGTCAACTGTGATGAGGACACATGTTAGTCTCCAATTAGAATTTCTTAATGTCTAAATAATGCTAATGTGAGGCATCTGCCAGCACCGGCTAGACTCATAAACAGAGATAGGAATCACAGTCAACCTAGTTGGATGCTTATCCCCTTGCCATTTCATGGCTCTCAACCCGTAGGAAATGAGCCCTGTCCATCTGGGAGAGGTCCGGGCCATTAGTAGACAGAGGGACCAAGTCTCATCAGCATGAAATCGCCCGGCTCCTGGCACACCTGGAGTCAGTAGTTATGAGAGTGGTTGTTTTTGATGACCGCCC
>NW_022111309.1:12748972-12751884 GCF_000313985.2 Echinops telfairi | reverse complement strand
TGCCGAATCTCCTCTGATACTCTTGAGAGATAGTCTCAAAAGACACAAAACCATCAGAGAAGTGTATTAGACATTTTAAGAAAACTGAAATTTGTATTGGTAATTAGAAAGCCCAGGGACATTACCACGAGGCCTGTTTTCACCATGATACTACCATTCTTTGAGGGGACAGCCTTATTTCGCTCAACGTGGTTTGTTCAAGATCCATCTATGAAGTCTCATGTGTTAGAGGATATTATTCTGCCAGAAAGAGAAAGGAAGTTCTGATTTTTTAAATGTTTACTCAGAAATATTTTTATTCTCATGACAATTCTGCGAGATTACGGGAGTAAGAGATTGTAAACACTGCCAAGGTTGCCTAACTGGTGAGGTTGAATGCAGACCTGCCTGA
The DNA here is from genome assembly GCF_000313985.2 of Echinops telfairi. Lineage (NCBI taxonomy): Eukaryota > Metazoa > Chordata > Mammalia > Afrosoricida > Tenrecidae > Echinops > Echinops telfairi. The sequence continues at coordinate 12,751,493 of NW_022111309.1, read as the reverse complement.
GCATAACACTGGATGACCTTGAACCTCTGCTTTGCTGCCTGAGGGGCAGTTTTCTCTCACTCCTGCAATATGTATTCCATGTCTGTCCCAGCAGTGTCTCTGAGCTTGTGCTTGTTTTCCTGGTTACACAAACATCTGGAGCCATAACTTGAGCTAGAAATCTGAGCATCCATGCCTAGCTCTTGAAAAAATAAAAATAATTCTTCTAAGAGCTAAACAGCTGGAACTGTCCCGCATGGGCCTTGTTTTCAGAGTTAAACCTGTGAGTTACACTGTATCTAAAGGCTAGGGTTTACCTCCTAAATCAGTCTTGATTTAACTGAACAAGAGCAGGTCAGTTCCCCAAAGGCCTAGCCCAACTATGCAGGATTTCTTCCCATTTATACCCATTCAGACCCTGTGATTTCAGCCAAGTCCCAGAAATCTCAACCAAAGTTTAAAGAAACTCTTTGGGGCCATTGCCAGAACTTCCCACTTTAGCTCCATCTATTGTCCAAAATGGTTCTGAATGAGACGTATGCACCTCACAGATTACAGATGATGCTTACCGTCAAATTGACAATGGCCTGTGGGGACCCTCTGCACAGCAGAATGTTGCCTGGTTCTGCATTATCTTCATGGTTTCTGGCATGTCTGAGTCCATTGTAACAGCTATTGTGCCAATCCACCTCACTGAGGGACTACCAACCTTTGCTGGTGCTCTACCTCCCAAACATCCCCTCCTCCTCCAGTAATCCAGTCTCCGTGATATTCTCCAAACCAGTCAGTCAGACAATGTTCTGTTTGGATCCATGGCTTTCACTGGTTTATTTAAGGAAGTAGACCAGCAGGCCTTTATTTCTAGTCTGTCTTCACCTGGAAGTTTTGTGAAACCTGTGCAGTCTGGGTGTTCCTGCTGGCACTTGAAGTACTGGGGACAGCATCCAGCATCACTGAACAGGCAATCTCCCACCGTAGGACAAACGGATAGACAGGTGGTAGATGTGCTTCTTAGATGTCTGTAAATGGGATCTTAGTGTATCCTCAGTCTCCTGTCTCATGGTCAATGTCTTTGGATAGCCAGGTGTCAGTGCAGAAAGAAATAGTAATAAGGCATTATTCCAATGAACAAAAGTTCCCAAGCTTGTCAGGATTTCACTAGCCAGCCAAGAGACACATAGAAGTGTGAGGAAACAGTCGTGAAATGAAAGCTTCATCTATTTGTTTGTGGAGTTTTTTTTACCCTTGTTTTGTGCCAAGAATTTCCCCAAAGTTATGCTTAATGCTTCTCCATTCTACACACCTCTCTGGGGCTCTAAGAGTGCCCTCAATTTGAAGAATCAGAGAGCCTTCTTCCACTCAAGAAATGTTTTGTGTTTCTATTATTAGTTGAATTTGTAACTATTTCTTCTGTTCCCTGTTTTGGAACTAAAGTTAGGGTTTCTGTCTCTGTGCCTCTTACCTCATCCCACAAAAGTCCCTTCTCCTTGCATTTCTGCTCTGAGTGTCTTTTTGTTTTTTCCCTCTTGGTCTTCCAGGCCACTGACTCAGGTCTCATCTTCTCAGTCAATCTTGCTCATTGAAATTTTTGTTGTCAAACTACGTATTTTGGTCCAATAAGTTATTTGTTATGCCTCAACCTCCTTGCATGGTATAACCAAATCCAAACCCACTGCCATTGAGATTAGAACTTGCATCAACAGGAAATCTAGAGTAGACCAGCACCTTTGGGATTCTAAGATACAATCTGTATGAAAGTAGACAGCCTCATCTTTCTCCTGTCGAGTGACGGGTGGATTTGAACCACTAATCTTGCAGTTAGCAACTCAGTACTTACACCACTACATCACCAGGGATTTTTTGCACTGTGTAGTGTGATGAAAAAATAAAGTCAATTCTGACTCATGTTGGCCATATGTGTTATAGAGGAGAATTGCTTTGTGTGTTTATATGTGGATGTTTTGTTTTACTGCAATTTTTAATAAAAGCAAATATGTTAGATCTCTTTGGTGAGAAATACCTCAGTCCTTGGCATCGCACAAGAAATAATTCACACTGAAGCCTGGTTTGCGATCTAAGTGAGTTTTTATAGAAGAAGAATTGAAAACAGCACCCTGATCACACTGCACACCCCTTGGTGGCTGAGGCCAGAGAGAGAGAGAGAGACTGCAGCCCAGCCCCTCGGAAGGCAGAGAAGCAGGTGGAAAAGAACTGTGGTATCTCTAGGTTATGGGTTTTTAGGGCCTTCCTCTGGGAGGCATGATTGATCATACTGGTTGACCCCACTGGCTGAATTAAGCCCACCTGGCCTAGATTGGGGCCCACCTAGATGTACCAGCCCTCCTGGCTCAGGGTCTGAACTGGAGCATTCCCTTTAGCCTTTATTGGCTTCCAACTTCCTGTAGGGGGCTTCTAGGCATGGAGAAGAACCCCCTATATGGCTACCTAACAGATCCTCGGGCCTTCCTTCCATAGCACCAATGAGTCTTTAAACTATTAATCTTGAGGTTGATAATCTAGCATACACAACCAGGAGCCATGG
>NW_022111309.1:12745449-12746937 GCF_000313985.2 Echinops telfairi | reverse complement strand
GTGATGCGTTGTACGAGACCCCAATAAAATGATTTAAAGAAAAAAGAAGAAGAAGAAGAAGGCAATGAATGATCAGGGTCCATAGTCAAATCCAGGAAAACCCACTGTCATGAAGTCCATTCCAACCCAGAGCAAGCTTGCAGGAGAGGGGAGAACTGCTCCCTAGGATGTGTGAGACTGGGGATATTTACAGGAGCAGACAGGCTCATCCTTTTCCTGCAAAGTGACTGCAGGGTTTGAACCACTGACCTTGTAGTTAGTAAGCCAAAATTAAGCCCCCTGTGCCACCAAGGATGCTTACAGTCCAAGTTAAGGCCTGCTCATAAGTGAGACATCTGAATAGACAAGTGGAGGAAAGGGAATGATCTGGTCGGAAAATACTTCTTGGAAAAACAAAGCAGAGTCCTGCCTTTAAGGGGCTCACAAACTGATTGAAGAGACATTCAGACAAGTACAGACTGGCAAATAGGAAACAGTCCAGGGAATGCAGCAGTTAAGCACACAATTATTAACCAAGGGTTAATGGTTGGAACCCACAAGCAGTTTTGCAATAGAAAACCAAAAAGCAGGCAGTCTGCTGCTATGGAGATGACTGCCCGAGGAGGGCCCCATGAGGGGGTGGGCTTTCCTCAGGCAGTAATCTCCATGCAGCAGGTCTGAACTGTCCTATAGGTTCGCTGTGCGCTGCAATCCATGTGACAGCCCTCGGCAACAACAGCAACCAACGCTAAACTAGAGATAACTAGTTGCCATTGAGCCAGCTCTAACCCATGGCAACCCTACCTGTGTCAGAGTAGGACGGTGCTCCGTAGAGTTTCCAGTGACTGATTTATTAGGACATTGCCAGGCCTCTCTTACAAAATACCTCTGGATGGGCTCACATCTCTGACCTTTTGATTAGCAACAAGCAGGTGTTCTCTGTTGCAACATCAAAGCCAAAATAAAGACCAAAAGGTAAAACGAATACATTGCCATTGAGTTGATTCCAACTCACAGTGACCCAACGGAACAGAGTAGATATGGTAGTCACCTAATCTAGTGCCAGTTTAAGGATTAAGAGTGTAGGGGTGGAGTCTAGGCCGTCAATCTGGGGGTAGCCAATGAGACTTTTGTGTGGGAATGGCCTTCTCCTGAGAATTCTGGAAAATCTAGTACTTCCTCATTGGAGGCGGAAGACACCTCTCTCTGCTACTCCCTGGGAGACATTGAAGAAGACAAACCGTATGGATGCAACCAGACCTCTGAAGCTAGAGAAGCCACAGAGAGACCCCTGCCAGCGCTGAGATGCTTACACCACCACTGGACCTAAAGACGTTCTACCCACTGCTTTGTGATGGTACTGCATTTGGCTTCATTGCATGTGTTTCATGAGTCTGAAAAGGACTTTATAGATTGGTATCAGATATATGGGCTAATATCATACTTATGGCCTTGAACTGGACTGGATTGGGATGTTTTCTCGATGTTCAGTTGCTCTTGTATATAAAA
>NW_022111309.1:12744428-12745349 GCF_000313985.2 Echinops telfairi | reverse complement strand
TTCCAGGGAGCATTAAGTGGCTTTGAACTACTGATGTTTAGATCAGTAGCTGAGTGCTTAATCACTGCACCACCAAGGTTCCAAACTAAAGATAGACACATAATATAGGACCTGGGGGCGTGTAAGTGGGGAGCTCTGAAGTGTCAGGAAGGTTTATGGAGTGAGAGGCACCTGGTCGGTATCTTGAAGGACAAGGAGAGTAGTCATCTGACTGCAGAATGGAGAGGGAGGGAATCGTAGGCTGAAGGAATGACATGTGCAAAGGCACAGAAGCTGGAGAGAAAGCAGCTTCCCTCCCACGCACATCAGGGAGATGAATGTCCTGCTCCCGTGGATTGAAATGGAAGACCTCGCTGCTGCGCTGCAATGACAGAGCTGACCAAGTCACCCTCTGATGAGAAAGCGCCACAGGAAAGTAGAATATGTGCTCAGAGATTGAAGAGTGCCCAGTTTGATTGTCACCTCATTTGGGCAGTTTCCATAAGGGCAGTGGCCTTGGCTAGACAACATTTTCTGCTAGTAAATCTCTATCTGGGAGGATTCTGTCTAATCTCCCAGATAATAAAGCACATTCTTTATTCTCATATTATAGGTGCTTTAGACACACTAGCCCTCAAGTGTGACCCTATGAATGTAATACTCAGTGGTTCTCAACCTTCCTAAAGCCACGACCTTTAATACAGTTCCTCATGTTGTGGTGATCCCCAACCATGAAATTATTTTTGTTGCCACTTCGTCACTGTAATTTTGCTACTCTTATGAATCATCGTGTAAATATCTGATATGCAGGATGTCTTTTCATTGCTATGAATTGAGCATCATTAAAGCATAGTGATTCATCACAAAAACAATATGTAATTCTATATTGTGAAATACTTATTTCTAATGACGAATGAATGAATTTTTGTCTTGAAGCATGGT
>NW_022111309.1:12743178-12744290 GCF_000313985.2 Echinops telfairi | reverse complement strand
TAGCATGGGGAACAGTCTTCACACCGGGTACTCATATGTGGGTATATCTGCATGTGGACAGACCCGCCTGGACACAGAGAGAGGAGCCATGTCTCAGTTCCTAAGACCACCAGAAATATGTGTTTTTAAGGGTCATTCGACCCCTAAAAGGGTCATGACCCACAGGTTGAGAACCGCTGGTAATGCTGAAAGGCTGCCTGTTAGGACTCATAGAAACAGTTCCCTCTGAGCACCAGCTGTTCCTAGATCGTTAGACTGCCACACTTGGAAGTGTGCTTCAAACGTGAGGTCTGCCTCTATCCAGGGGCATTTGTAGACACCGTGCCTTTAGTATCTCAGAAGATGAGCGGGTTACACTTCAGGCTGCTGGCCACAAGGTCAGGGTTCCACAGGACAGAGGTGAGGCTTTTTACTTCCATAAAGAGTTACAGTCTGGGACACACCTCCCCCCCAGGGGCTGTTCTACTCTGTCCTATTGAGTCGCTATGAGTCAGTATCGATCTATGGCCATGAGTGAATGAGTTCAAAAAGTTTAGGGGGAAGATGTAATGAAAAGATAATAAGATTTCTTTTCACGAACTTTCTGAAACCCCTTCATGTAATCAGTTCAGGTTGCCGGAGGCGGCACAATAAAACCTGCAGCTGACTCTTCCCAAGTCCCACAGCCTCGGAATCATGTCTCTTGCAGAGAGAAGGCCAGTCGGCTTCCAGATCCACCTGCACATTTACTCCACTCTGAAGAAGGCAGCTCCCTTTCTCCCAACTTGCTCAAGAGACGTAGGCAAAAAGGCTCAATGAGGGACCTTGATAGAGGGAGAAGGTAGTACAGACACGCCATTGTTTCCATTGTGATATTCTAGATTGGAAGTATATTTTGCACAAACCATCAAAATTCACATCAGCCACTTCTAAATAACCCACACAGCTCTAGCCTAGAAAGTCTCTAATATGAAATCTATTGTTTGAATCAGTCTTCTCTCTACTAATTTCCACTGAGAGACAGTCCAAGAAAAGCCCCCCTTTTGACCTAAAGTAGGGCAGGTTTCAGTTCTCGTCTGTCCTACAGGAGCGCGATGAGCAGGAATTAACTCAGTAGCAGTGGGTTTGGGTTT
>NW_022111309.1:12741524-12742990 GCF_000313985.2 Echinops telfairi | reverse complement strand
TATATATATATATATAAAGAATAGGACTGTGCCCTACAGCGTAAGCAGAAAACAAATGTTTTATATATATATATAAAGAATAGGACTGTGCCCTACAGCGTTTGCAGTGACTAACATTTCAGAAGTAGACTGCCAGACCTTTCTTTTGAGGCTCCTCTAACTTCCAACCCCCTGACGAGCAGTCAGACATATGAACCAGTTGTACCACCCTGGACTCCTTCTCTTGAATTCATCCCATCTTCTTTCTCACCTCACCCCTTCCCAGGCCCGGCTCCCACGTTATCACCAACACTCACTCCATGAGTCTTTGATTTCCCTCTCCATACCCAGTCTCATCTGAGGGATGAGGGTTTCATTAACATCCAGAAAACCTTCCTACTTCCCAGCCATAAGATATACCTTAGGACAGGATTAGAAATACAATGCTCAGAGTGGTCAGGCAGCTGTAATAAATGAGTGAAACACACTACACCCAAGAGAAAGTGAAGATCTCAAGCCTCACCACAAAGGGCTGCACCCTTCCTAATCTCTCAGACAACGAAGCACGTTCAATTCAGAGATTCAAGCGCGGGAGTAATTCCGTGATGGCAATCCAGAGCCACCAGCTCTTGGGGGTTTTGTTTTCAAAAGAAGCCAGTAATATAGATTTAAGTATGAAACTCCCAAAGCATATAACACTACGCAGGGCAAAAAAAATCTAAAGGTCAGTCTCCACCCTTGGACCACCTAACAGTTTTCTTTCTCCTCCCCGTCATTTAACAAGTTCACTCCTGTGAAAAGAGCCAGACCGCCTTCAGTACCTGCAGCTGATTGCCACAAGGTCGGCCATGCCTCCACACCGCAGCCTTTTTTAACCCGATTCGGAGGCCCACCATTTCTCCCACAACCATCTACTTCTGAGGCTGGCTTCAATAATGCACTGCAGTGGCCACACAGAACTCCCAGATGATACTCATGAGTATGGGGTCTATTGGGGAAGGTAACAGATTAAGGTGTGACATTAACAATTAAGGTGTGACATGCTCCGGCTACAACTGTCAATCAGGACAGTTTCTTCTCTGTCATGCCTGCAGGTAGTCCTCTCTCTGGCTCTCAGCCACATGTCCCGACCGATGCTCGGCTCCGGAAATGTTACCAAGCTCTTTTAGGGCTGCTCATAAATGCCTAACATGTATGCCACTCCACTGTAAACCTCAACCTGTTTCTCCTCTGTAGGTCAGCAAGCCCACCTCCCCCAATTAAGTGCCCAGATTCATCGCATTCCACAAGCCAGCCTCCTACACAAGAGCACATAGCTTTACGTGCTCCCGCTGGGAAATCCACCACTCTGTCTCATGCTTTGGCTCCTGGTCCTGCTGCTGCTCCTCCTCTGTTGTCAACCTGTCTCCAGCATCAAGGAGGGTCAAGGCTCAAGCATCTTGGGATGCAAATGATGTACTCTATTCCTGGCTCCTCTCCTATCCGCC
>NW_022111309.1:12736888-12738089 GCF_000313985.2 Echinops telfairi | reverse complement strand
AACAAATGTACAAATGTGCTTGACACAATGGATCGATGGATGGATTGTGATAAGAGTTGTAAGAGCCCCCAATACAATGACTTAAAAAATAAAAAAAGAAGACCTTCAATTTGATGTATTGACACAATGCCTACAACAATGGGCTGAAGCATAGCAAAGATTGTGAGGCTGTTACAGGACCAGCGAGTGCTTCATTCTGTTGTATAGAGTCACTACGAGTAAGAACCCAGTCAGTGTCTCCCAACAATAACAACAACCATGTGAGGTGTGTTGTTTTCCTCTGGGCCTAGTGACTGTCTTACAAGCCGGGCTCTGCATGTGTCCAACTACAGATCTTTTGCACCACTCTCTTCCTGCTGGTGCCAGATTACTCAAGGATCAAAGTAAGCACACACTTACTTGTGCTTACTTACAAGTTTGTAGTGAACAATTTCACATTTTCTCACCACCTTAAAGAGTTTGCTTCTACATATGAATGATGCCCATTTCTCTCCCAACCCTACAACACCTTCCTACAGAATCAAAGCCTCTTTTCAAATTTACAATCCCTGACAGAGGAGCCCTGGTGGCTAGTGGTTACACATTGGGCTGCTAACGCTAAGGTCAGCAGTTTGAAACCATTAGCTGCTCTCTGGGAAAAGGCTGGGGCTTTCTACTCCTGTAAAGATTTACAGTCTTCGAACCCTACAGGGACAGTTCTACCCTGTCCTACAGTGTCGCTATGAGTCAGAATTTTGACTCATGTTAGTGAGAGTTTGGTTTGAGAGGAACAGAGAACCCAATGAGCAAGGTAAGCATAGGCTTACTCAGCTTAATTACTGCTCTACAGTAAACAATCCCACCGGTTTTTCCGACTATGGTGGCTTGTGTGTTGCTGTGATGCTGGAAGGTATATCATTAATATTCCAAATGTCAGCAAAGTTACCCAAAGTGAACAGAGTACAAAGAGCAGACTGCTCTGCTGCCTGCTTGGGAGTAAGCGGCCTCTGAAAACCTTATGCCTCGCTTTGAAGCACTGTCACATGTGGCCGGAGTGCTCCCTAGATGCAAGAATGGCAGGACTCCATGCTTTGGACACGTTGTCAAAAGAAAGTGTTCCTGCAGAAGGACATCATGCTTGGTAAAACAGAGGGACGGTAAAGAAGAGGAAGGCCCTCAAGGAGATGGATTGACACCACGGCTGCCACAATGGGCTCAAGCC
>NW_022111309.1:12733787-12735247 GCF_000313985.2 Echinops telfairi | reverse complement strand
AACTTCACTGAGCCTCAGTATCCTCTCTTGAAGGAAACAGAACAGTGACCTACTTCATACGATTTGTCTTAGTTACCTAGGCCTGCTGGAGCAGAACTGTCACACAAGTTGTGTTTGAAGAGCAAACATTAATCTCATAGATCTGGAAGCTAAAAGTCCAAATCAGAGTCTCGATCCTGTCCTTCCTTGCTCCTTGCTTGTAGACAGACAGCACTCGTGTAGCATCTGTCTCCCTCTGTTTGTAAGTATCTGTGTCTATGCTGTGATTATGTTTAGCATCCCCCCCACGCTGATGTGACCTCAGATTTTTCATTGTGTGCATTGCATTGTATGACACAGGAGCTACATTGCATTAAATTAAGTCACTTCCATGGATAGAGGAGTTAGAATTCCAACACATTTTTCCCCCCGGGGGAACACAATTCAATTCATAATATGGCTCCTGTGTAGTTCAGATAAGATCCACGGAGAAATCTCCTAGCTCCGGGGTAACTTTCAGTGTAAACAACTCCCTCTTTCCTGGCTCTTCATGCCTTTCCACTTCTCTTCTTAGCCCGTTCTTCCCAGTTCAGAATTCCTTCCACACGCAATTCAAGATGCAGGTATCGGTTTCCACCATCACGTGAACTCACTGCCACGAGTGGATTCCAACTCACAGTTTCTGCCACAGAAACAGCCACAGGCATAAAGCGATTATAGCAGGAAGGAAAGGAAACCGATGAGGGGAAACAAGTCTTTGGAGGTGAATCTAATCTGTAGATGGAGTAGGCTTGGCATGCACAGTATTGAAAAACACGAGATTCATAGAACAATTTGACAATGTTTCCATTAAAATGTAAATGCATATACCAGTAAGACACCAATTCAATGTCTAAATATTCATCCTAAACATTTGGTCTATATGCCAAATGAGGCATGAAAAAAGAATACTCGCCCACTCATATCTGTCAAAGCACCTGATGGAAAGCAGTTCCTATGTTATGGTACTTCCTCCTAATGGAATAGTATGCAGTCGTTAAAAATAATGAGGTGACTGTGCACAGATATGAAATGAGATACCAAGGTATCATTTCAAATGAAAACGTAAGGTTCAGAATAATGTTCTCTTATAATTATCAGGGTTGAGAGTAGAAAACACACCCACAAGTCACCACTTATCTATCAGTTTGCCGTACTGTGGTGGCTTATGTGTTGGCGGCCAAACTGGGAACTATATCACTAATATTCCAAATATCCACAGGGTCACCCAAAGTGAACAGGTTCCATCAGAGCTTCCAGACTAAGAACAGACTACAAAGAGGGAAAAAGCTGCCTGCTTCTGAGGAATTCTAAACCTCATGGAGAGCACCGAACATGTCAGAACAGCAGTGTTCTGTTCTGTTGTACATCGGCACCGACTCAGTGGCACCTAGCAACAACAGCAACTTGCATATGTACATGCAATTAATAGTTTCAGAAGG
>NW_022111309.1:12728206-12730104 GCF_000313985.2 Echinops telfairi | reverse complement strand
ATTATCTATAGATGGGCTTTGGGTCTCCACTCCTACCCCCCTTATTTGCATCAACATGGTTGTTTGTTTGGGGTCTTCTGATGCCTGAAATCTGATCCTGTGGACACCTCATGATCACATGGGTCGATGTGCTGCTTCCATGTGGGTTTTATTGCTTCCCTGATAGATGGCTGCTTATTTAACTTCAAGCCTTTAAGACCCCAGATACTACATCTTGTAAGAGCCAAGCACCATTAGCTTTCTTCACCACATTATCTTATACACTCGTTTTGTCTTTCCCAATCATGTCAGGAGGGTGAGTGTCACAGAATTCCACGTTATTGGAACAAAGTGTTCTTGTATTGAGGGGGTATTTGAGTAAAGGCCCAATGTCTGTCTGCTACCTTAATACTAAATCTATAAATATATGTTCATAGACCTATATCCCTATCATTATATAGTAACATATTTACATATGTACATACCTATGTTTATACCTCTATAAATGTCTTTTGGCTCCTAGTTCTCTTCTCTGTTTCCTTTTACTTTCCTCCTGTTTAAATTAACATTATACTATGAATATTGTATGTCCTTAAATGAGAAATGGGCCTTAAAGACAGTGATTTTCCTCTTGAAGTTTTGAAGTTCTCAAATGGAGGCAGGATTGTGACTCTGACTGAGAGGTGAGATTCCGGGTCCATGGTCACCTCTAACTTTCTATAATTCTCTATTTATCTCCCTTGGCCCAGGCCTCTGTGAACTACTTATGGGTGTTTGAAGGGTCTGGTGGATCCTAAGCAACCGGTCAGCTCATAGAAGACCATCCCCTGTATAATCATTTCCTTCCCTTCCTCAGCCTCATAGGAACATTAGCCATTGTTGAGTGTCGACCTCTGTACAATTGTCCAACTGCTGGCACAATCATAGCTACAGGACACAGACAGGAACCCAAGAGCTGCCATAGTTTATTTGTTTCAATGGAGGATATGCTCAGACTTTGATAGCACGACTTACCCCTCAATTCATACCTTCATTTTACCCCTGAACTTAATTCAGAAGCAGCCAAACTGATTAGCATGCTATTTCTTTCACACATATTTTCTCAACCTCATCCCCCATCTGCCCAAGGCTATTTCAAAGCCCTTCTCATCTAAGACGGACTTCCTGGTCCTCTACTTCCTCCTAGAAGCATGCACATATTTTATTGTGCCTTCTTTATCTATAAATGCATACAATATTTGTTTCTACCCTTATTGTGATGTGTATGACATGACCTCTTATCTTGTGACCATCAGCATTCTCATAACAGGTTTCCATAAGACCAACAAAACCCTAAGACAAGGAATTAATTCTTAATCATTTTTGGATCCTCAAGAAACCAGCATATTTCTTAGTTCAAATAAGTCACCTGATAAATGTTGGACTTTATTGCACTTGACAGAGAGACATTGTCTATCAAACTGTTCTTTCTCCGTGGAAATGGAGGTGTGAGTTCCTTCTAATAATTGGTCATTCATTTATTTGACTTAAGTGTTGATGGGTTTTGTTTTGCTCACGAAGTACGAGGAGTACAAAAAAAAAAAAACACAGAAAAAGCTCTGCTAGGCAAAGCTTTCATAGTACACATTTTCCCCCTAGGCGAGCATCCAGCAACTCCCTCTGAGTTAGTGTACCCAGTGGTGTCGACTGGGAAGGTTGTCTCTGGTGTTTCAGTTTCACTGAAACCATATTTTTTAAATTAAATACTTTTATTGGGGGCTCTTACATCTCTTATCACAATCCATTCATCCATGTGACAAGCACATTTGCACATACGCTGCCATCATAATTTTCAAAGCATTCTCTTCGTTGAGCCCCTGATATCAGCTTCCCATTTTCCCCCACCCTCTCCCACCCACCCTCCCTCGTGCACCCTTGAT
>NW_022111309.1:12725289-12726494 GCF_000313985.2 Echinops telfairi | reverse complement strand
AATTTGGTTTTATCTCTCTAGAGAACCCTGTCTAACACAATGAAAAACCTCATTCTAGATGTCCTTCAACTTCCTGACAGATGAAAATATTGACAGAATCCATGCACTTACGCTTGATGATGGAGATGGACCATTGAAGACATGGGGAGGTTATCTGGATTACTTTGGAGCTTGGCTCAGTGAATTTTAACAGATTTGGGAATAAGAAGGGTCACTGCAAAATTTTTGCCTTGAGTTCTGACTGACCAGCAAAAAGATTGTAGAGTAGAAACATGCTGTGCTTTGAAAGAACCGCTCCAAAGCGACTACACATTTTCCCCAAGGTCATTACTGATGATAGGACATGCTGCTATTCTCATGACCCTGAAAGCAAACATCAGTCAAGCCAGTGGAAGACACCATCATCACCTCGCCCCAAAAAAGCTCATCAGGTGAAATCAAAGATCAAGACAATGTTAATTTGGTTTTGCTTTTTTATGTGAGGGGGATGGTGCATCTGGAATTTATTCTGCCAAGTCAGACTGTTAATTAAGATTTCGACTAGAGTTTCTTAAAAGATTCCATAGCAGTGTGTGACCCAAAAAAGGCCAGATTTGAGGCATACGGGGTACTGGTTTTGCCACCACAACAATGCACCTGCTCATACAGCCATCTCAGTGCACCAGTTTTGGGCAAAAAAAAACCAACCTCCATGCCTCTCTCTTGCCCCAAGCACCTGACTCTCCTGACCTCGCTCCATGCGACTTCTTTTTGTTTCAAAGGACAGCAATTTGATGTCGCCATAGAAGAGGTGAAAGAACAGCAACAGAGAAGGAGGTGCTGCCAGCCATCCAAACAGATGATTTTGAAAAATGTTTCCAAGAATGGAATCACAGATTTGATAAAGGTATTAAGTGTAATTGAGAGTACTGTAAAGGTGCTAAGGTTGTTTTGTAAGAAAATATAAATGCATAGCTTTGAAAAAAATCCGTTTTAGGGGGGTTAACCCCTCATATATACTCCACTTTATTCCAAGATAGATTTGGGATGATTTATAAGCATGTACCGTATTTCCTCAGTTCTAGAGTAACATTAATTTTAGGATGCAACATATATTTGGTAATAGCTTTTCAAAACAAAAATGAAAGGAAGGAAGGACCAGAATTGAAAGAAAAGAAGTATTATCACATTAAATATATTCAACTATTGTTGGTCTTATCAGAACT
>NW_022111309.1:12722945-12724785 GCF_000313985.2 Echinops telfairi | reverse complement strand
GAGCAGTGATTTTCAGGGTTAAAGGGGAAGTCATTGGTTTATAGCTCTCTAATGAGGCTGAATCAAGAAACAAAATCTAGAATATTTCACACAGCAGTTTCCAAATACTAGCCACAGGCCAGATGTACTGGAACCATCTGGGGATCCCTTTTAAAAGTACAGATGCCAGACCCCTACCCCTTGGGAAGCTGGTTTCTTGGGCATTTCTAATCCCCAGAACCACTCACCTCAAAAGTGCTAGACTGCATGCCCTCAGGCAAACCTCCTGAGATATAACCTTATTTCTCTCAGTCCGTATTTTGGTAACTCTTGAGCAGATAAGTCAAGGGAAACCTCTCCATTCATATTTGATTTCTTACATATATTACAGTAGCCCTGCTGACATAATAGGGTGGGTGTTGGACTGGTAATTATCAGGACAGCCAACCAGCCACTCTGAAGGAGAAAAAGGAGGCTTTCAACTCCTATAAAATTTTACAGGCTCAGAAGCTGAAATGTGCAGTTCTATTTTGCTCTAAAGGGTCACTATGAGTCATATCAACTTAATGGCAAGAAATTTAGGTTTCAGGGGTGCAGTTGAGTTTTGGAAGCACACTAGTGGTGTCCTTCATTGGTACAAACAATTAAATACTTGACTATGAACTGCTTTAAACCCAACCAGGTTATCTACTTCAAAGGGTCCCTGTCAATGAAAACCTCAGGAAGCAGTTCTGTTCTGTAGCACACTGGTCATTATAAGTTTCAATCAACTTGATGGCAACTGTCTCACGTTTGGGCAAGTGCACCAATGGGAAAAAATCATTAACACATCACCCCAAAGAAATGTGTTCCAGACTGAAAGCGAGTCGTCCCACCATTTCCCTAGTGTGCCAGAAAAATTGTGGAAACTATGTGGATCAAGAGGCAGTTGTGCAAACAGAACTAAGGAATGCTACATAGTTTCAAACCAGGAAAGGTGTGTGTCAAGGTTGCATCCTCTCACCATACTTATTCAATCTCTTTACTGAGCAAATAATCAGAAAATCTGGGTCATATGAAGAAGAATGTGGCATCAAGATTGGAGGAAGGCTGATCAACAACCTGCTGTATGTAGAAGGCCCAAACTTGCCTGCTGAAAATGAGGCTCTTGCTGAAAAAGAGCAAGTACTTGCTTGAAGCACTTGCTTAAGAAGATCAAGGGGTACACCCTGTGTGGATTACAACCCAAGGTAAAGAAAACCAAAATCCTCACTCGTGGACCATAAGCAACATCATGATAAATGGAGAAAAGATTAAAGTTTTCAAGGATTTCATCTTGCTTGTATCCATAATGAATGCTTGTGGAAATAGCAACCAAGAGATGAAAAAAAGCATTGCATTGAATAAATCTGCTGTATAAGACCTCTTTAAAAGTTTGAAAAGCAGGGAAGTTACTTTGAGGATGAAGGTGTGCCTGGCCCAAGCCATGGCATTTTCAATTGCCTTGTATATATGTGAAAGTTGGGCAATCAATAAGGAAGACCGAAGAAAACTTGATGCATTTGAACTATGGCCTTGGCCAAGAATTTTGAAAATACCATGGACTGCCAAAAGAACAAACAGACCTGTCTTGGAAGAAGTACAGCCTGAATGTTCCTTAGGGTCAAAGGCTTTGTCTTTCATACTTCAGATTGTTAGCTTGAGAGACCAGTCCCTAAAGAAGGACATCAGGCATGATAAAGTGGAGGGACAGCACAAAAGAAGAAGCCCCTTGACAGGATGGATTGACACAGTAGCTGAAACAATGAGCTCAAACATAAGAACAATTGTGAGCATGGCTCAGACCAGCTGGTGTTCCCTTCTGTTGGACCCAGGGTCTCTC
>NW_022111309.1:12716873-12718536 GCF_000313985.2 Echinops telfairi | reverse complement strand
GCTTTTTCCCTATGCCCCTTTTGCATTTTTTTTAAGCTTACCTCAGCGGACTCGTGTTGTACTTGTCCTTTTGTGCTTGGCTTACTTCACTTAGCATAATTACCTCCAGTTCTTCCTATGTGGTGATGTGCTTCATGCGTTCATCATTGCTTTTTAACGATGCATAGTACTCCATTGTATGTATGTACCACAATTTTTCAATCCATTCATCTGTTGATGGGACCAACATACTTTTACCTGGGCACTGGTAGTTAGAGCTTTTTCTAGTACTGCTTTATATTTTTTTTCTTAATGACCATACTTTTGTTTTTCCCAGTGAAGGACATTATGTCTCTATTTTTTTTAAATAAATTACCTTCACATGTGACTTGTAAGCAAACACCAGAGGGACAGGCCTCAAACACTAGATAGGATCTGCCAGCAGGCTCAGACTCCTGCCTGGGGTGTCTGGCCGGAATGATGGCATTCCTGCTATGTGATCTGCTGAGGGCTGCTCTGCTACGCACCTGAGACTTGAGTTCTCTAGACTTCTATTCTTTCTTCTTTGTGCTCCCTAATGCCAGCTGGCACCAGGCAGATGCAGAATGCTTGCAAGGCCAAGATCTCCAACATCTTCAAAGCCCTTCTGCAACTGTACAGGGTCCCTGTGCTTCCACGATTAGTCAGCACAACGTGGTGGCCTCCAACAGTAGAAACGTATACTCTCCCAGTTCTGAAGGCCCGAAGTCCAAATTTCGAAGTGATAGCAGGATCAAGCTTTCTCCAAAGACTCTAGAAGAGGTTCCTTTTCTTGGATCTTCCCGTTTCTCACAGATCCAAGAGTTCTTTGGCTTGTGGCTGCATTGCTTCAACTCTTCCTCCATTTTATTTACTTGTTTGTATGTTTGTTTGTCGATTTTATATATTTTGTTGTTATTGAGCCTATACGCAGCAGAACTTTCACCAACTCAATAATTTCTAAATGTACAATTCAGTGACATGAGTTACATTCTTTGAGGGGTGCCTGCTCACCCTCCTTGTCCAAATTGTTCTTCCTCTATTGACATAAACTCCTCGACTCCTAAGGTTTCTCTGCAGTCTTTTAAGTTGCTGCTGTCATTTTGACCTCACACAGGTAGTTCATAAAAACGTTTAATGTTCAGGCAGATATTTTTACTAGTTAAACTCCACTATCATTTGATCTTTAAAAAGACTTCAGGGATATTTTTGGCTAAAGATTTGAGGATTATCTTCAGGAAATCGTTTTAGGAGTTCATCCAGCCTTCGTGGTTCTAGAAAGTGTGTATTCTGTGACAATTTGAAATTCTCTTCTGCATTTCCCCCTCGATCTCCTTGATCCAAATTATCAGTGTTGGTAACCAGCACTGTTTTAGACTCATTCTGCCTCCATCTTCACATGGCCTTCTCCTCTCTTGTCTGTGTCTTCTGTCTCTTGTTGAATTCAAGGACACTGATGATGGAATGTAAGGAGCCCTGGTGGTGTAGTGCATTACACACAGTGGACTGCTAACCACAAGGTCAGCAGTTCAAACCTACCAGCCATTCCTTAGGGAAACTGTAAGGCTCTCTACAACCTCAGAAACCCAAAGGGGCAGAGACTTTTTGGTTTTATCATTGAATACAAGGCTCACTTGAATAATTCAAGATGATCTTACATCAAGAT
>NW_022111309.1:12713308-12715354 GCF_000313985.2 Echinops telfairi | reverse complement strand
TGAAATGACCTCATGGGTTCAGCCCTTTACCAGGTCAGGGAGGTGCTGTGGGGGAAGTCATCCCCCACAACTAGTCTCAGGTTCGGTAAGCTTAATTGTATGGTTAAAATATATATATAAGGGTGATAATAAAGTCATAGAGAAATAGGAGAGATAGAAGAGAGGGTAAAATAAAGAAATCTGACACATTTCATGGTAGCATGCTAACCTTCTGACGGCCATGATCTCACCAGCCAGGTACAACACAGGCAGAGAGGGCAGGAGAGAGAGAGATTTCTTTCTAATCAAGGTTTAGATATCTTTTAGGGCATACAAGCCCCCTAATTACAGGTAAAGACATGCGTCGCAGGAAGGGGTTGTACTATAGGTAATACAGTAATGGGAGGGGGCGATATAGGGGTATATACACTATAGGAAGAGGAGGGATTAGGGGTATGCATGTGAGAAGATGGGCGGATCCTAGATTCATGATGCCGACCTAATCTTGATTGCCCTTGAGCTGGAGACTTTATTTAGTGTAGGCTTTCAGGGGAAGCAACCCACTGTCCCTAACAGCAGAGAGTGAGCCCCGCCTGTGGTGGGACAGACAATAGGGTCTGTTTGCTCTGGATGGCTGACGCCTTCAGGGAGATAACTTGAGGATCGTTTACCATTAGTTGCAAGCAGTTAGGTTTGGCATATTTGGGGGGAAGACAACTTGGGAGAAATCTTTCTGTATCCCACAAGGTGCCACTGCAGCCCAGCTCCAGCACAGAGCAGGACATCTGGGCTAGTGTCTCCATCTTCTCAGAGAACGTACTGCAGAGGAATGACAGTCACTGTGTTTTTTCTTTCCCAGAGGTGGTAACCGGGAGCGCACATTGTTGGTATAAAAGCCTTAAGTAGAGCAATAGCTCTGTTTCAGCACATGAGCGATAAGCATAAGCAGCCTCACAGTCCCATGAAGACAGGAACTTTACTTGCCTTGTTGCTTACCTTAGGGTCAATGCCATCCCTGGAATGTCGTAAAGCTCAATAAATATACTTTGCATGGATAAACTTATTAAATAATTGGTAAGCATCTGTTATAGGGACACAAATACTCCAATGGTAGAATGCCTCACCTTCCATGAAGGAGACCTGAATTCAATTTCCAATAAATGTGCCTCATGTGAGGTCACCAACAGTCTGTCAGTGGAGGTTGCTATGATACCAAGCAGGTTTCAGGGAAGCTTCCAAATCAACTACAGGATGGATTAGTGATGTCTGCCAGGGATGTTGCTGGGAGAAGGGAAGCACTTAAGCCACATGTTTATCTCTAACATAGACAGTAAGATTCTACAAATTGAGGCCAGGCTCAGAAAACGTCAGAGCCAGATGAAAGCCAGTCAGTGAGACCAGAAAACCAGCTCAGAATGTAAAGCAGACAAATATATCTTTTTCTCAAATTGAGGAGCCCAATAGAGAAAGGAGAAATGATATTCTTATAAAAATTTTAAAACTACAGGTCAGGAAGCCTTGCTTCTAGTGTCAGGTGCCTTTAAGTAATTATAGAAACAGATCCCATTGCTTCCCCTCTCTAGATTTCTGTTTCCTCACCTGTAAAATGAAAGCATATGCACAGTAAATGCCAAAACCACTCTATATGCAGAATGGTCTCCAAGTCAACACGTCAGGCAAAGGCATGGGTGGTTCAGTGGCACAATCACTGCATTCTGTATGGGAGACCTAAAGTCTATTCCCAGTCAATGCTCCTCGTCAGCAGCACTCAGCTATCAGGGCAGGCTTGCATGCCATGATGCTGAATAGTTTTCAGTAGAACTTGCAGACTAAAACAGAATAGGAAGAAAAGTCTGGTTACTTCTAAAAACAATGCAATGGAAACACAAAAGTCGGGGCCAGCCCAACCCTGATTACGTGGATACCTGTCCCTCCCCCCAGAAGAATTTATTTCAGAGGACAGCACTGAAGCTGCAGCTCAGGGAGAGGGACATGTCTGATCAGAGCACACGGGAGCAAATGAAGGGGGAGGAAGAGAGAGTGGAGCACATCCTGGTCCACCAAGCC
>NW_022111309.1:12710555-12712193 GCF_000313985.2 Echinops telfairi | reverse complement strand
CAGGGAGGAGATGAGCCAGTCAGGGTGCAGTATAGCAGCAAGGAAACATACAACTTTCCTCTAGTTCCTAAATGCTTCCCCTCACCACCACTATCATGATCCTAATTCTACCTTACAAATCTGGATAGACCACAGGATGTACACTGGTACAGATAGGAACTGGAAACACAGGGAATCCAGGATGGATGATCCCTTCAGGACCAGTAGTGAGAGTGGTGATACCGGGAAAGTGGAAGGTGGGTGGGCTAGAAAGGGGGAACCAATTACAAGGATCTACATATAGCCTCCTCCCTGGGGGATGGACAACAAAAAAGTGGGTGAAGGGAGACATTGGACAGTGTAAGAGATGACAAAATAATAATAATTTATAAATTATCAAGGGTTCATGAGGGAGGGGGGACCGGGGAGGGAGGGGAAAAATTGAGGAGATGATGCCAAGGGCTCAAGTAGAAAGAAAAAGTTTTGAAAATGATGATGGCAACAAATGTACAAATGTGCTTGAGACAATGGATGTATGTATGGGTTGTGTTAAGTGTTGTATGAGCCCCCAACAAAGTTATTTTTTTTTAAAGAAAGAAAGAAAAGAAAACAGAATCTTACCTCAAATCAATCATGGATTTGGTGGAACACCAGGCATCATTTCATTTCATTATGCTTTGAGTCGCCATGAGTCATCTAATGTAATAGAAGATGATTGAGAAATGGTTTAAATGAGGTGGCCAGGAAGGCTTTTCTGAAGGAACATGAATTAAGTGAGGCCTGAATGCTGACAGGACACCATCATTTGAAATGTTGGGGGAAAGAGTGTGCCAGGCTAAAAGAACCAAACCAAAAACCAAGCTCTGACACAGCAGGTGCTTTGTGTGCCTAGAGCACCCTGAGAGAAGGAGAATGGAGAGGCTTCATATCATGTAAGACTCTAGAAACCATCATAAGAAGTTTTCTTTTTATTTCATTTTCCATTTAAAACATTGGAAGGTTTTAATCAGGGAGAGCAATGTGGTTATACATCAGACTAAACGGTCTACACATCAAGAATAGACCATAACAAAAGCAGTAAGGTAAGGAGGAAATCAGGTGAAGGCTCAGGTTGAGGGTTGCAGCAAGGAGAATGAAGCACTCTGGTTAGTTTGGGAGATACAGCCAGGAGCACTTAGTTGTCTAGCTATGGGGCATGATGCAAAGAAGATAAATTGGTAATGACTTTTGAGTTTGGATCTCTAGCAATTAGGAAAGACAATGATAGCCATTTACTGATGAGAAAAAAATTGAAAGGGTATCAGATATGAGGGTGTAAATCAATGCTTCCATTTTGGCCACACAAAAAACTGAGAAATCCAGGGAGGAGACAAGTCAGTCAGGGTGCAGTATAGCACCGATGAAACATAAAACTTTCCTCTAGTTCATTAATGCTTCCTCTCCCCCACCCCTACCCCCACTATCATGACCCCAATTCTACCTTACAAATCCGGCTAGACCAAAGTCGGTAACTCTCTACACTGGTACAGATAAGAGCTGGAAACCCAAGGAATCCAGAACACATAAACCCCTCAGAACGAGTAATGAGAGTAGTGATACCAGGAGGGTAAGGGAAAGGTAGGGAGAGAAAGGGTGAGCCAATCACAATGATCTACATAT
>NW_022111309.1:12706957-12708707 GCF_000313985.2 Echinops telfairi | reverse complement strand
CTCGATTTCCTTTCACCTTCCTCCTGTTCCACTATCATGCTCACCCTCCACTCAACTCTAAGTAATTCCTCTTAGATACATTGCACTTAATCAAACCCCACCAGGCATTCTTGCCATCATTGTTAGATCTCATGTGGTGCCCTTATTCCTGAGTTTGTGGGCTCCCCACTACCCCTCCCGGCCCCATCCTCTCCCATGTCCCGCCATGACCACTTGTCCCATTGTTTTCTCCTCAGGGTTGTTTGCCCTGCCTATCTTATATAGAGAGACATAGGGTGAAAGAAAGTAAAAACACAAAACCCGATAGATAGTTCCAGGTCTGTCTGCTGACCCGTATGAGTATTTTCCAGTCACGTCTGATGAGGTGTCAAGCCCTGTTCCCCGAGTCAGAAGTCTATTTTCAGGATTCCTCGGGGACTTGAATGCTTTGCTCTCCTTGCTGCCCTTTTGCATCTCCTTTGTGTTTCACCCCTCATTGTGTGGAGCAGACTGGGCACACTTTCCGCATAGTGTCTCCAGTGCTGTCCCCATAGGGTCAGTGAGGGAACATCATGTCTTGTGTCTCATTGGGGAGCCGGCCCTAAGATCCTCTCTGTACATTGACTACTCTGAGCAGGGATGTTGTCCTCAGGGCTTGATGGGCCATAAGGAGGTTTATCTATCTCTATCTCTATCTCTCTCTCTCTCTCTCTCTCTCTCTCTCTCTCTCCCTCTTGGTTGGTACCTGAGTGATCTGTGCACACCTGCCATTCTCCTCGGGTTACATCTTCGGTGCTGTTCCCTGTATTGTCTTCTTCTGGGGAGGGGCTCACCACAGCTTGGCTTGGACCCAGCCCGGTCTGCCTCTCTGTTAGTTCGCTGCTCTA
Organism: Echinops telfairi; assembly: GCF_000313985.2. Lineage (NCBI taxonomy): Eukaryota > Metazoa > Chordata > Mammalia > Afrosoricida > Tenrecidae > Echinops > Echinops telfairi. The sequence goes on along the minus strand of NW_022111309.1, from coordinate 12,707,841 downwards.
TGCCAGTGTATTGCCCTCAAGGCGTGGTGCTCCAGGATGGGATCTGGTCCTTCTCTCCCTTTCCTGTGGAGACATAAACAGTACCCTCCCCATGCATGTATTAGTGCCCTGTTCCCCTATCACCCTCATTTTTGTTTTTGTTTTTTTTTTTCCATTCCAATGGAAAAATTCCTTCTTAAAACCCTATCATCCCTGTGGTTTCACAGCAGTCACCTGGTGCTCTTCCTACCTCCCAGCACATTTCTTCTTAATCATCATTGTTGGGCCACCCATCTAATTCTAAATCAGAATTTAGGTATAAAGGATGGTCCAACAACGAAGATTAAGAAGAAAGGTGCTGGGAGGTAGGAAGACCACCAGGTGATGGCCATGAAACCACAGGGATGATAGGGTTTTAAGGAGGAAATTTTCCATTGGAGTCAATGCTGCTGAGAAATGGAGTTATATGAGGAAGAAGAATTACTTTTGTCACGTTATGCCATTGGTGATCTTAATAAAAACTATTCAAGGAGTGATGGAGACAAATATCTGTGATAGTAATGAGGAGAAGAGACATTGGTAGATACGTAAATGGAAACAGAAACTATAGACCAAATACCTGACTTCATGGGTCAGATAAACCACAGGTCATTGTGGGCTTATACAATTTTTGAGACTGTATATTAAAGAGATCTTGAGTCTACGAGTACTCCCTCAACACAAGAACACTTTGTTCTAATAATCTGGCACTCTGAGATGCTCACCTTTCTGACACAATCACTGAAGACAAAGCAGGTGCATAAGCAAATGTGGTGAAGAAAGCTGATGGTGGCCAGCTATCAAAAGATATAGCATCTTGGGTCTTAAAGGCTTGAAGATAAACAAGCGGCCATCTAGCTGAGAAG
>NW_022111309.1:12704241-12706044 GCF_000313985.2 Echinops telfairi | reverse complement strand
TAAAAGTAATGTAACTAAATGAGGAATAAAGCAGTATAACTAATAAAACCGAGAAAAGAATGAAATCACAACCCATAATTCTTATTTAATAAATTATTTCATTAGTTAAAAAAGAGAGAGAGAGAGACCTTGAGTCTAATACCATTAGTTTTCACAAAATAAGCAATTCTTGCTCTTTAAATCTACCTACATTTCATCAATATGTCATTTTTTAGAGAGGAAGGTTCCGTCACAACTTGTCAGATTGCAACATCAGATCCCTCAGATTCCAGTATTAAAGGTCACTTATATTGACCTTGGTTAGGGGGAACCTGATAAACCTATGTAGGCTTGCCTGTTCATCCTTTAATCTCCCACAACCTTATCAAATTAATGTCTCATCAGGTAAGACACTAATAAAGCCAGAATGACACTTCATTCAAGGAGATAAAATGTATCCTGTACAAACAACTTCTAAATCGCGCCAGCCAGAGAGGTTATATGAGAACCCTATAAACATTTCCAGGAGGGCTGCTTCCCTCAGTCACAATTCTGTTGTCCCTCCTGTAGGAACTTTATACTCAATATTCTAGTATGATCCAATAAGTGTGTTACTGATCAGATATTTATCTTGCCTTTTTGCAACAAAAACACTAGACTGTCTACATGGGCGGGAATGGCTTTCTACCCCTGTAAACAGTTACAGCCACAAAACCCACAGTGGGCCACTATCAAGTCAGCATTGACTTCATAGCAGCAAGTTTGTTTTCGTTTTAGAGTTTATTGTTTTGTTTACTGTAGCTGGGTAGTAGAATTTTAAATCAGAAAGTGTAGGATGTGCTGCTTTGTTCTCTTTTTCAGTACTACTTTTCTTATCCTGTCTCTCTCTCTTTTCTGTGTGAAGGTAGTGAATGGGTTTTCCAATTTCTTAAAGAATATTGGGGTCTGGATCAGGATTGAGCAACATCCATGTATCACTTTGGGTGGTTTTGACATCTTCACAATGTTGAGTCTTCCTATTCATGACCATGCTATGAGAGGAAACCCCCTCCAAAAAACAGAATTTTTTTCAAAGTTACATATTTAATTTTTTTTTAGAAAGCAACCTTATTAATTTCAAAGTACTCTCCATTACACTCAATACATTTGTGAAATCTGTTATTCCATCTTGGAAACATTTTTCAAATTCATCTATTTGGATGACTGACACCACCTCCCTCATTTTTTTTTTCTTCACCTCTTCGACGTAGTTAAATAACTGTCCTTTCATGTCCTTCAGCATTCATGGAAATAAAAAGAATCACGTGGAGTGAATTTAGGTGAGTCAGGGGTATGGGGCAAGAGAGTCACGCTGTTTTTTGCCAAAAACTGGCACCCTGAGTGGCTTCTTGAGCCAGTGCATTGTCATAGTGGCAAAACCAGTCCCCTGTCTACCACAAATCAGTTGGGGTTTTTTTTAATCACAGACCGTTGCGCAATCTTTTCAGAACCTCTAAACAGAAATATTGATTAGCAGTTTGACCTGGTGGAATAAACTTCAAATGCACTGCAAGTCGACATTTCCATCCCTTCGGGAAGTTGACAGACGTCCAGAATGAGGTTTGTCATCAATCTACATTTCACCTTTTTTGAAATGAGAAACAAGTACACTTGAGGTTTTTTCCCATAGTGCTGTCCTTCTAAGCTGTGTTCAACATCACAACAGTTTCTAAGGCATTCATCCCCGAGCAGGAAAGAAAATTCCCAAACCACACACTCTTAAATCAGCCATCACCAAAAAAAAAAAAACAAACAAAAAAATGAGGTTGAAGCGAAACTGCTTCT
>NW_022111309.1:12701065-12702736 GCF_000313985.2 Echinops telfairi | reverse complement strand
AAGGACTGCCAGTGCCTCACAACTGTCTCACGGGAGTGAGTTGCACTGAGCCAATTGTACTGCTTTATAATTCAATTAACAGTTTATTTCTTATGTTATATATCTATCTATCAGTATAAATATATATAAAATTATTAGCGTTCTGGTTTTGTTTCTCTAGAGAACCCTGTCTAACACAGGATCTGTTCAAATTTCCTACCTATGGCAGTATACATTAGATTGCTAACCAAAAAGTCTGCTGTTCAAACCCATCATTGGCTCCTTGGGAGAAATATGAGATATTCTGTTCCCATAAAGATTTACAGCTTCAGAAACCAAACAGGGGTGATTCTACCTTCCTATCAAGTCACAAGGAGTCATAGCTGACTCTCAATGAAAGGTAGAAGTGCCGATATTAGATTACATAAGTCATGTACTTCATGAAATTTGTCCATTTCTTGCAGGTTTTCAAATTTGTTGTAGTACATTTCCCCATAATGTTCTCTTATTTTCTTTCTTTTAATTGACTCTGTTGTAATGCAATCTTTTTCATTTTTTATTGATAGTTGTTTGGTGTTGCTTTTGCATAATCTTTTTCTTATTCTCGATTGAATTTGTCAGTGTTTGTCAATTTTATTAATCTTTCAGAAAAGCCAACTTCTAGTCTTTTAATTCTTTATATTATTTCTCCTCTGATCTTTAACATTCATTTTTTTCTGGGGACTGTAGGGCTTTTTGCTTTTCTTTTTCTAATTGTTTGCATTGTTTTGTTCTTTTCTCTTGGTGTGTGTTGATTTCTTAGTACTACTTTAGCTGTGTCGCAAAGACTTTAGTAAGTTGTGTCCTCATTCTCATTGCTTCTAGAATTTCTTTTTTAATTTCTCATCTTATTTTTTCTATTACCTGGAAATTTTAAAGTTGGGTGGTATCCAGTTACCATGTATTTAATACCCCCCCCTTCTTATTATTTATTTCTAATTTTAGAGTATTGTGATCTGAGAAGATGTTTTATATTATTTCATTGTTTTCAGACTTATTGAGACTAGCTTTGTGGCCTACGATATGATCTATTCTGAAGAATGGCCTATGTACATTGTAAAAGAAGGCCTATTGAAATTTTATTGGGTAGAATATTTATTCTCTGTGCCGGTGAAGTCAGGTTGGTTGCTGGTGTTAGTGATATATTCTCTACTTTTCCTGAGTTTCTCTCTAGTTGTTCTGTCCTTCTTCACATGTGGTGTGTTAAAAGTCTGACACTATTATTGTGAATGTGTCTACTTCTCTTTTCACTTATGTTCATATTTATTGTATGTATTTTAAGGTTCTTCCATTAGGTGTGTAAATACTTATTATAGTTACATTCTTTTGCTAAATTGACCTTTTAATCATATGTAATGTCCTTCTTTTTCCCTAATGCTGGTTTTTTCCTTGAAGCCACCTATATTATAAATTAATATTCCCACTTTCTGCTCTTTTTGGTTGCTACTAGGTTGATAATGTTTCCAGCTTTTAATTAATTAATTATGTTTGTGTGTGTGTCTAAGATGAGTTTCTTATAGGCAGCATACAGATGAATCCTCTTTCACTTATCCATTCTGCCAGTCTTTTTTAAAAATCATTTTATTGGGGGCTGATACAACTCTTATCACAAACCATGCATATATCCATCGTGTCAAGCACATTTGTGCATTT
>NW_022111309.1:12698244-12699754 GCF_000313985.2 Echinops telfairi | reverse complement strand
TTCCTCCACCCTCCACCACCCTCCCAACCCTCATGCCCCCTTGATAAATTATAAATTATTATTGTTTCCACATTTTACACCGTCCGCTGTCTCCCTTCATCCTCCTTTCTGTTGTTCATCCCCCTGAGGGCAGGGATGTTATACACTGAACATTGTGATCAGTTCCCCCTTTGTTCCCTTTCTCCCCCAAACTTCCCCCTATACTCATGGTATTGTTACCCCCATTATTGTTCCTGTGGGGGTTATCTGTCCTGGATTCCATGTGCTGAGACCTCTTATCTGTACCAGTGTACATGCTCTAGTCTAGCCCGATTTGTAAGGTAGAACTGGGGTCATGATAGTGGGGAGGGACAGGGGGGGCAATAAAAAACTGGAAGAATGTTGGCTGTTTCATTGGTACTATACTGAAACCCAGCTGACTCATCCCTTCCTTGTGACCCTTTTGTGAGAGATGTCTAGTTGTCTACAGATGGGCTTTGGGTGTCCACTCCTATCCCCCATCCCCCACCGTCCCGCTGTCAGTGCCATCAATATGATAGTTTTGGGTTTTTGGATGCCTGATACCTGATCCCAAGGACACCTCATGATTGCACAGGCTAATGTGCTTCTTCCATGTTCCCTTTATTTCTTTCTTGTCAGGTTGGTCTAGTTTTACTAAAGGCCCTTAACTTTTGTTGATCTGAAAATGTTCTAATTCACCATCATATTGGTGAGACCGTTTTACTATATATACAAAATATTTGGTTGGTTTTTTGTTTATGTTTTTTTACTTTTTAAAGTTTTATACATGCTATAAACATGCCTTCTAGTTTGCATGTTTTCTCCAAAGAAATTTAGAGCTTTATCTTATTAGTTGCCCTTTCTAAGTAACATTTCATTTTTCCCAAGCTGCTCTCAAGATTTTTGCTGTTTTTGACTTTGGAGAGTTTGATTATGGCATGTCATGGTGGTTTTCTTTTAAATTCTAATTTTTATGAGATTTGTTGAGCTCCTTGGATGAATTTTTCTTTTCCACCTCCTGCTCTGAAATTCTGATTACAGATGAATTGTTCCTCTTGATATTATCCCACATCATTTTAAGATTTTCTCCCATCTGTTTTGTTACTTTTACAAATTATTTCAAAGGATTTGTCTTCTAATTTGCCAAAACATTCTTCAATTGATTTGATTCCACTCTTTTGCCCTTCCAATGTCTTACCGATCTTGGAAATTTTACTGTTGATCTTCTGAATTTCTAATGGGTATTTTCAATGGTTTCTACTTGTCTGTTTTGTCATTTTGCTCATATATTGTTAGTTGTGAATTATTCGATGATATTGCTGGTGTTTCCTCAATTTTGCTTGTGATTTCCTTGAATTCTTCTAAGATTATATGTAAATATGTGTATATACATATATTGCCTTATCAGGTAGTTCTATCACCTAGTCGTTAATTTTGTTTTATTGCTCTTTTTAAATCATTTTATTGAGGGCTCATACATCTTTTATCAAAATCCATAGAACAGTTGAAT
>NW_022111309.1:12695523-12696753 GCF_000313985.2 Echinops telfairi | reverse complement strand
AGCAAAACAAAGCAACACAAGAAAACAAAACAACAAAAAAAAAGAACAAGTAAATCTATGTCAAAAGAGAAAAGCCTGTAAATAATTCAAGGTCTGTTTGTTGACCTTTAGGAATGTTTTCCAGTTGAGTCTGATGGGATGGCACGCCCTGGCCCCAAAGTTTATTTTTGGTACTCCCTCAGTACTCCTTGCTCTGTTCCCCTTGCTGCTCTGTTGCACACCCTTAGTGTTTTGCCTCGGTGTGGTGGAGTCAGATCGGACACAATTCCCACAGTGTCTCCAGTGTTGTCCCCCATAGGGCTATGGGTCAGAGAGGAATGTCGTGCCTCATAGTGGGGGTAGCCATATGGTCCTCTCTGTGCATTGGCTGCTCTAAGCAGGGATATCCTCCTCAAAGCTTGGTGGGCCAAGATGTGCTCCTCTCTCTCTTCCTCCCCTTTCATTTGCTCCTGTGTGCTCTGATCAAACGTGTCCCTCTCCCTGGGCTGTAGCTTCAGTGCTGCCCTCTGAAGTAAATTCTTCTAGGGGGAGGGGCAGCTGCCAACGTAGTTGGGATTGGGGCCGACCCCACAGATCTCTCTACTGGTTGTCTGCTTCATGCTGGCATGTTGCATTCACATCTTGGAGCACCGGGTTGAAGTTGGGTCCCTTTTTCCCTGTGGAGATATAAACAATACCCTCCCTTTGGGTGGGTTTGTACACTAATTCCCTGGTACCCGTTTCTTTTTTTCTTTTTTCCCCTTCATTTTTAGTTGGCTATCATATGTATGCCAGGATTTCGTCTGGCCCCTGCCATACTACCTGGACCTCACCCCAGGAAGGTTTGTATAGAGTAGCTTTTCCCCTATGCCCCTTTTGCATTTTTTTAAGCTCACCTCAGCAGACTCATGGTGTACTTATCCTTTTGTGTTTGGCTTACTTCGCTTAGCATAATTTCCTCCAGTTCTTCCCATGTGGCAATGTGCTTCATGTGTCACCACTGCTTTTTAGGTATGTGTATTACTCCATTATATGTATGTACCACAGTTTTTTGTTAATCCATTGGTCTGTTGATGGAAATCTGGGTTGTTTCCAGCTCCTTGCAATTGTGAACTGTGCCATGATGAACATTGGAGCACAGATATCTGGCTGTGATCTGTTTCTTGCCTCTCCTGGGTACATGCCCAGTAGGGGGATTGCTGGATCATATGGTAACTCGATTTCCATCTGTTTTAGATATCGCCAAATTGA
>NW_022111309.1:12690821-12693638 GCF_000313985.2 Echinops telfairi | reverse complement strand
GGTCTCCCCTCTGCACTCCCCCCTCATTCACTATGGTAAGATTTTTTATTCTGATGATGCCTGATACCTGATCCCTTCAACACTTCGTGATTGCACGTGCTGTGTGCTTCTCCCATGTGGGCTTTGTTGCTTCTGAGCTAGATGGCTGCTTGTTTACCTTCAAGCCGTTAAGACCCCACAGGCTATATCTTTTGATAGCCAGGCACCATCAGTTTTCTTATTCACCTGCTTATTTACCTGCTTTGTCTTCAACAGTTGTGTCGGGAAGGTGAGCATCATCGAATGCCAATTTAATGGAAGAAAGTATTCTTGCATTGAGGGATTACTTGAGTGGAGGCCCAATGTAAGGGCACCACCGTTTTTATCTCCCCTTCTGTGGTCTTATCCGCTGTGAATAGAATTCTGATAGACTTCTGTTAGTTGATATTGTATCTTGCCACTCTGCCATATTCCTCTATTGCTTCCAGAAGTCCCCTTGTGGAACTTTTGGGATTTTCCATTTATAAAATCATATATTCTGTAAATAACGATTGTTTCACCTCTTCCTTCCCAGGCAAATACCTTTGATGTCTTTTCCTTTCCATATCCTGTTAGCTAAAACCTCCAGTACGATGTTAAATAAGAGTGGGGACAAGGGGAAACCTTGTCTGGTCCCCTTTTTCAGTGGGATTGTTTTAGTCTTTTCTACATGGACTGCCACACTGGCTGCTGGTTTTTCATATATAGCTTGTGTTATCTTGAGGAATTTTCCTTCCTTTCCTATCTTCTTAAGTGTCTTAAATAGGAATTGGTATTGGATGTTGTCGAATGCTTTTTCCACATCTATCAATATTATCATGTTGTTCTTATAGTGCTTCAAGTCAATGTGGCGAATGATACTAATGGTCTTTCATATTTTGAACCATCCCTGCATCCCTGGTATGAATCCCATTTGGTCATGGTGAATTATTTGTTTTATATACTTTTGTATTCTGTTGGTTAGTATTTTGTTAAGGATTTTTGCATCGATGTTCATTAGGGATATTGGTCTGTAGTTCTCGATTCTTGGGGATCCCGGCCCAGTTTCAGTATCAGAGCTATACTAGCTTCTTAGAAGGCTTTTGGGAGTTTGCCATCTTTTTCTATGTTCTGGAAGGGTTTGTGTAGGATTAGTGTCAGTTCTTCCCTGAATGCTTGGTAGAATTCTCCTGTGAAGTCATCTGGTCCAGGGGATTTTTTGGTTGGTAATCCCTTGATAACCTTGTCTATTTCTTCTATTGCTATGGGTCTGTTGAGATTCTTGATGTCCTTTTGGGATAGTCTAATGAGGGATTGTTTTTCCAATAATTTGTCCATGTCTTCAAAGTTGTTGAATTCATTGGAGTACAGTCCTTCGTAGTACTGTGTAATTATCCTTTTGATTTCAGTAGGGTCTCTTGTAATGTCCACTCTTTTATCCCTCATCCTTACTATTGAAATTGGTTCCCTCCTTTCTTTGGTTAGGTTTTCCAGTAGTCTGTTGACTCTGTTTAACCTTTCAAAGAACCAACTTTTAGCAGTATTACGTTTTTCCATAGTGTTTCTTTGTCTGGGAAGACTCTTACTTCTCCATCTATCTTGATAGATAATTTGGCTGGATAGAGTATTTGGTTTGCATTGTTTTCCTTCAATTTTTAGAATATATTACTCCACTCTCTTCTCTTCTTCATAATGTCTGCTGACAGGTCTGATCAGATTCTTATTTGGGAACCTTTATATATGATTGCTTGGTTTTCCCTAACTGCTCTCATGATTTTCTCCTTTTCCTCAAAGTTAGATAGTGTATCTGTTATGTGCCTTGATGACTTCTGCTTAGGATTCAGTCTAGCTGGTGTTCTTTCAGACTCCTGAATGGTTGCCTGGTTTTCATTCTGGGGAAGTTTTCCTCCAATAATTCTCTCACTGTTGTTGCAGATGACTTCTTTGTTTTGCCTTCCTTGGGTAATCCAATTATTCTGATGTTGTTTCTATTCATAGCATCAGACATAGCTCTTTGGTTTTCTTCAGCTTCTCTGATGATCTTATGAGATTTTGTTCGCGTTAGTTAAAGACTGCTTGGCTGTCCTCCAGGTAACTGGTGTGGTTCTCTGCCTCCTCCAGTCAATTGGCAAAGTCCGTGAGTCTGCTACTGGTTTTCATTATCTTGTCCCTAAGCTCTTGTATCTCCCTTTGGTGTATGGTCTTTATCTCCTCTATCATTTCATCCATTTTCTGTATTGTTTTCCTCATATCCTGTATGACTCCAAGCAGCATTCTAAAAATGTCTTTCTGTGGCAGATCAGTGTCTGCTTCTTCTATGCACATTGTTAGGTTCAGGACAGCTTCCATTGACTTTTGTCTGTCCTGTTTTTTCATTGAGGTTGTTGGGGCTGATGGCTGTTTGCATTGCGTTGTTTTAGAGGAGCCAGGTGCAATTTTCCAGGGAGTTGAAGAACACTGGCTTTCTCTAGGAGACTTGTAGGAATGCTTCTTCAAACTGCCTGCAGCTAATTTCACTATGGAATTAGCCTACCACTTTATCCTCCTTTGGCTTCACTCTTTCCCTAGTCAACCAGTATTCTGTTATTTGGAAGGCAAGTTGGATGGTCCTCTCAGGGGGCGCTGGTTGGGTTTTGTTGTTGACACACGAGTATGGTACTGTACTGGGTGATCTCATAAGAAGCCATGAGTGTGGCCCATGGCAGCTTGGGTGCCACAGAGGGTGTGCAGAGGTGCCTGCTGCAACAGGAGTGGCACAGGAGGCTGGTGGGTTGCCCGCTTTGGTGTAGAGCACCATGAATGATGGGTGGAATTGCCCTG
>NW_022111309.1:12687738-12689683 GCF_000313985.2 Echinops telfairi | reverse complement strand
CTCCTTAGAGGCAAGGATGGCAACACTTTGTCTCACGTATTTTGGACATGCTGTCAAGTGAGACCAGTCCCTGCAGAAGGACAGTATGTGTGGTAAATTAGATGGGTAGCCAAAAAGAGAAAGGCCCTCACGTAGCTGGATTCACACAGTGGCTGCAATAATGGGCTCAAATGTAAGCACAATTGGGTGGATGGCACAGACTGAACAGTGCTTGTAACAGTGCTTGTAAGAGTTGCTGTGAGTCCGTACTGACTCAAAGGCATCTACCAACAACAAGGTTTTCAGAGCAGTGACCTTTCCAAAGTGTATCGCCAGGGCTTTCTTTTGAAATAACTTTGAATAGGTTCAAACCATTAACTTTTTGAGGTAGCAGATGTGGTAGTTATACAATTGTTTGTCAATTTGAGAGGATTATGAGTGAATGGGGTGGAATCTAGCCTGTCAATCAGGCCATAGCCAATGAGGCCTCCGTGTGGGCATTGCCTTCTCCTGAGGATTCTGGGAACTCCTGTAATCCCTCCTAGGAGGCGGGAGACACTCTCTGTCTCTCTGCTCACTCCCTTGGAGACTCTCTGCTGACAAGGCTCACTCCCTGTGACACATTTCTGAGAAGAAGCCACATGCAGATACACTGAGGCAGTCAGAGTTTGGGAGCTGAAGGAATCACATGGAGACCCCTGCCAATGCTGAGATGCTTACAACACCACTGGATCCACAAGATTTTCCACCCGCTGGCCTGTCATCTTCCTGTATCTGGCATCATTGCACGTGTTTCATGACTCTGGAGAAGACTTTATAAATTTGTATTGGACATATGGGCTAATATCGGACTTATGGACTTGATCTGGACTGGGCTGGGATGTTTTCTCAATATTCTATTGCTCATGTATATAGAGCTCTTTCCTATACACATATGAGTGTACGTGAATTTGTTTCTCTAGTCTATCCAGACTAACATAGCCACCCAGCATTTAGCTGTTTACACCATGCAAGAAACACCACACACACACACACACACACACATACACACCACCAAAATCATTACAACCTACAGCATTATGGTAGACCAACCCCCTTTCAATGTAACCATCCAATCATAATCCCAGATCTGAAACTATTTAGATTATTCACCACCCTATTCCCTTGCCTTCCCTAATCAAATCCACTGCCATAGAGAATCTCACTCATAGCAATCCTATATAGGACAGAGTAGAACTTATGCTCCCTAGGGTTTCTGAGACTGAAAATCACTACAGGTGCTGACAGTTCTTCTTTCTCCCATGGAAAATCTGAAAGGTTTAAACCCCTAATTTTGTGGTTAACAGTACAAGGCTTTTGCCCACTGTGCCAACAGGGATCCTTACTCACACATAAATATACACACGGTTCACCACAGGCATCTCCCTAGACCTCACCTTGTTTCCACCTTGAACCTGGTAAGGCTACTCCCATTGTTCCAAGCACACACACAGAATCTCCATAACAAGGCTCCAACAATGCACTGCTTCCCCAAACACCCACTCCACTCACTGGGTAGAAAGTGCGAACATAAATACCCTGGTGTTACTGAAGCAGTGAAGGCAGTGCCAGCTGGCTGTTTCTCTTGAGTTCAACCAAACTACTCACAGTCAAAAAAAATGAAAGAAAAGGAGAGAAAGTATGTTGAAGTTATAGATTTGAGAGAGAGCGAGAGCAAAGTGTAATTAGGACAAAGAACAGATGCCAAAACAACCGTATAAGATGGATTTAAGTTCTGCTACCCCAAAGCCTACTCCTTGCCATATGTTTGTTTCCCATCCATGCTGGCATCCCGGGTACACTCACTGGAAGGCCTTTAGCTTTCTCCCTCACTTCCTATTCCCAGGTGCTTTTCTCTCAGCATCCCCTTTTTACCCAGAGAAGCCAAGAAAAATAAATTTAGAAAATCTGTGTATCCCCAGGGTTT
>NW_022111309.1:12686637-12687638 GCF_000313985.2 Echinops telfairi | reverse complement strand
AAAAACACCAACATTGATTCTCTTAAGAATTTAGAAAAATATGATATTATCCTACTAGTTTCCAACAAGGCAATTCTGACCCACGATGAACTACTCTGTGTTAGACAAGAACTGGACACCATTGAGTGCTTATGGTTGTGCCACAGAACACCAGAACTTTCTTCCCAGATCCCACCAATCATTCAGTTAGTAGCCAATTGCAAACCACTTGCACCACCCAGAGACTTTTTTGAATATTACACTAACCCTCTGTCCATAAGCAAATTGAAACTATTTTAAGAATTAGACACAAATAACTGTCTCTCAAAAACTGGGCCGAATCCACCATTTGCTGCAGCAAAAGGCTCTAGCACCTACCACATAGAGACGTCCTGACTTGACCGAGTAGCATATTCATCAGCCTCTAGGTGGCTAGGAAATGGGAGTCCCTTAAGGTAAACAACTTCTCCCATTTTGCCTGAGACTTTGGGGTGGGGGGGGTTGTTTTTGTCCGGTGTACCAAGAATCCCTCAATCCAGAACAAACTGGGACAGTTGGTCAACCTCATCCCATCCAAGTTGAGTTCGATTGTGAGAAGCCTCACCTTCTGGATAACAGGCCTTCAATCTTCTTTTACAGTTGAAGCTCCCCAAATAAGGGTGTAAGAAGACCAAAATTTACCTTAGTATCAGACTGTTTTCAAAAGAGTGACTTGCCTTCCAGATTGACCAAAGTAAGACGGTACACCACTTTCTTCCTGATACTGACTGAGCAGTTTCTCTTGCACCCATTTTAAATCTTTAGATTTCAACTCTAAATAGTCCAGGTTGGACCCTAGTGAGGAGCAGGGTAAAGCATTGTATTTCTCTTTTTTTTTACCAACAGATAAATCAATTTATTAAAATAGTTCATTTAAGCATCTGCAATGGTGACTTCAACCTCTACTCCAGGTTCAATACTTATGGAAGTGATCTGCTTAACTATCTCTCCTTAGAGGCAAGGATGGCAACACTTTGTCTCAC
>NW_022111309.1:12684680-12685990 GCF_000313985.2 Echinops telfairi | reverse complement strand
TTTCTGTAGAGAAGCCAGGTGTCCCAAGGACTGCCCGGCAAGAGCAGCAAGCAGAGCAGGCATCCCTGAGAGAGGGTTCTGAGCACCTCCAAGCACAAACAACCTGGAGGCTGCATGGACAACTTTATTCACATTTCTCATAGATCTCAGTTACTCTCCTCCTTTCGTCTCAGTCCTACTTTTCAATCATGATCTCAGATTCCCCTAAGGGTTTCACCTGTGAACAAATATGACAATTCACCTGACTTAACCTAAACCTAGACCCATCTGTGGGGAAAAGCACTCAGAAATTGGGGGAAACTTGGGTCACATCTCTTGGACTTGGAAAGCAAGCCTATAAACATTAAAAACTAGGATTACAAAGTTATAATACTTTTAACACAAAAAAGTATAGTATCATGAGATCAAACTGCTTTGATGATCATATCACAAGAGAACAATGATCAGAGTCACATAGCCCCTGATTTACTGCATCCCACATCTTCATCTCAGACTCCCAGTGTCTCTTCCCAGCCAATGGGGTTTATTTTGTGCTGCACTATTCCTGCACTCAAGAGTCAGCCTGCCTCCTCTCAGAGTGCAAAAACCCCCAGATTTCAGATGCACAAAAAAGGAGAAGAGAACTTAAAGCTATGGGAGATCTCAGTGGAGGAGAAGAAAGGCTACGGAGATACTGACCCTTGCCTCTCAAAATTAGCTTGGAACAGAGCCAAGAGGTAACTGCTATGGATTGAATTGTGTTCCCCCCAAAGTTTTATTGACATAATAACCCCTGTAAGTAGGAACTCTAGGGGAAAATGTTAGGCTGCTAACCACAAGTTCAGTAGTTCGAAACCACCAGATGCTCCTTGGGAGATAGAGGCTGCCTTCCCCCATAATGATTTATAGTCATAGAAGCCCAATGGAATAATTCTCTTCTATCTTATAGAGTTGCTATGGGTTGGAATCTACCCTGTGGTTTAACTTTGTGGATTTAATCCACATGTGATCTTTTGGGTAAAATAGGGTCTTGGAAAATGGTATCAGCTAACATGAGATCCTTCTGGAGCACTGTTGATCCTAATCTTACATGATTGGGCCCTTATAAAACACAAAGCACCAAGACTGGGAGACAGGGGAAGGATGGCCATTTGACACTGAAGGCTGAAAAAACTGTAAGCCAAGGAACATGGAGACGTGCCTGAAACTTCTAGAAGCAAGGAGAAAGGAATGGAAATAATTTTCCTCAGAAGGAATTAATATGTTCACCCTCCTGATTTGGATGTTTGGTCTCCAGAGCTCTGAAACAATATTTTTCGTCTTATAACACA
>NW_022111309.1:12683703-12684580 GCF_000313985.2 Echinops telfairi | reverse complement strand
TTTCTTCCCAGATCCCACCAATCATTCAGTTAGTAGCCAATTGCAAACCACTTGCACCACCCAGAGACTTTTTTGAATATTACACTAACCCTCTGAATTTCTCTAATATCATATCTCTTTCCAACCCTCTCAGACCCTTCAAACTACGATGAACTGAACTTCTCAGCATGTCCTGATCTCTCTATGTAACACATGTTGTCGATAAAAATAGTAATATTCACAACTATCAGTGGTTTGCAGAGCCAGAATTTGGACCCACCCTATCTGATTGGTAAAGTGTCTCATGTCCCAGGCTTCTTACTCTACCTCAACCCCCAAGAATTCATTCTGATCTTCTAGCTCTGGGAGTAGCTGCATGGTCCTCCTCAGGTTGGGTTCCTCCGCTCCTAGCATCTCTGATTTCTCCTATGCTTATCTCTCCCAGTCCCTATAATGTTGCAGTGGACGTATAGATTAATTGTCTCCCTCCTCATGTCCCCAGGTGTTGAGAGCCTAAAAGCTGTAGAAGATGCTTTAATTATCCTTGTGTGTCCAGAGGCAGCAGATGCAACCTCAGGGAGGCTCCATGGGATGCCTGTGAGGTCAGGGTCTGTGCCCACATTGCTCACCCTAGCATCCCCCTTACAGAGGGCAGGACACAGAGGAATTGCTCACCGAAGAGTTGTCCAATGCATGTTAATTGAGTGAAGATTCCAACTGGATTGAGACTCCCTTATTCATAACCTAAATATCCTCAGTCATGATTGAAACACACTTTTAAAGCCCCTTTCTTCTTTACCTGTTCTCTCTGTAGTCTATAAAAATTAGAAGGGTGAGAGTGGGGGTCATTGGATCAACAGAACTCTAAATGGCTGTGATAAGCCAGTGACATTGATTG
>NW_022111309.1:12680643-12681583 GCF_000313985.2 Echinops telfairi | reverse complement strand
AGCACAGCAAAGCCTTCTTCCCAGTTGCCCCGGCTTGTGTCTGCCTGGCCCAGAGGACAGATGGAACTTGAGACTTGTCCCTCCTCAGCAGTGAGCAACCCGAAAGTGAAGAGTGGCCTTGAAGTGGCTGTGAGTCATTTACATTTTATGGAGAGGCTCTGGCTTCCTTTCTCCAATTTCCTTCCCCCTCTTGGAGGTCTTTCCAAGCCAGCACTTGAGCCCCATTGAAGAGGAAGCAGGCAGCACTATAAAGGACTCTGGCGGTAGAATGTACTTCAGATCAATTGCAAAGTCAGTCTCAGGGCATGGGAGCTTAGCCAAGGGAACAACAGCTACTGTCTGCCCACTCAATACTTTCATTGTCCCTCTTTGCTCAATACGCTTTTAAACACCCTCAGAAGGGATGAAGCAGAAAAATAAATGTATTGTTACAGGGGGTTCAGCTTGAACGGAAGCTGTGTTTACTCAGGCTTCAACTAGGACTAGGGAGGTCTGAGGAGCCAGCGCAGGAGGTACCTCCACTTTTTTGTGAGGGGCTAGCAGGGGCTGAGACCCTCCTAGGACCAGCCGCCCTCAGCAATGAATGCAAGTAGGTACACAGGCAAAGAAGGATAAATAATTCAAAATAGTCCTCCGAGGTGCTCACGCAGAGGTCCTGTGTTCCAGCCCCCTCATCAAGACTGGAGTCTTACTGCCTGAGAGCTGCAATAAAGGAGGGCGGGAAGCCAGGAGAAGGGTTTTTTGACATGTCTGCGAGAACCAGCAGCAGAGACGTCTCTCTGGGTGTGAAGGAGGACAGAGTGTCCACAGGAGAGGGGGACTCAGTAATCCGAAGACCATATTCTCGAGCCAACCGTGGACAGCCCACCTCTTCCTACTACCACGTCAAAGGGACTGAATTTCTCTGTAAGCAGAAGAGGGTATAACCCGAAGACTATGG
>NW_022111309.1:12678297-12679254 GCF_000313985.2 Echinops telfairi | reverse complement strand
TCTTCTACTCTTTTTATCGTTCAGAAGTAGTTAGGTTTAGTATCCATCCTACACTGTTATGAACTTAGCTTTACATTAAATTCAATCAACAAAGGAATCAAAAACATTCACTGCCATTGAGTTGATTTTGAATAATAGCAACCCTATAGGATAGGGTAAAACTATCCTTGCAGGCTTCTGAGACTTTAATTCATTATAGGAGTAGGAACCCTTGTTTTTCTCCCTCGAAGTGGCTTGTGGTTCCAAACTGTTGACCTTGGTGTTCGCAGTCCAACTGGTAATCCACTACCCTACTTTTGCTCCTTTAACAGAGGTATGGGAGTTAGTGTTTCAGAATATATTTTGGGGGAACACAATTCCATCCATAACAGGAGAGCACACAGCAGATCCCCTCTGTATGATACCTTGGGAAGACTTAGAGTATCATTGTAGCCAACACATCCTCTTTCCAGGTGCTATTATTCCAGAGGGGGTCAATAAAATTTAGTTCTCCTGGCCCCTCTTTATCTGAACAGCTCGTCTTGTTTTGTGACTTGCTGGACTCTGTAACATGTCTGTTGTCGATAAAGCTAGTTATTTCTAGTTAAGAACCAGCAAGAAGAAATGGTTTGTCCAAAATCACACAGTCCACCAACACAGCACCTGCTGGAAAATGCTTTTCCTGACAAATCCCCCACACCCTCATTATTGATCTAGATGGCAAGCTGCTTAAGGACAAATGCAGCGAACAGACGTGTGTGAGCACCGGCTTTGTGGCAGCCAGTGTGCTGGGTGCAAGAGACATTGGAGGTACAGGACAAGCAAATTCCTCTTGCTGTCAAAGAGAAGACATATTGGGAAATTTGGGGGAAGAGGGATGCAAGTACTTAAAAAATACAGTATCATGATGGAAATTATCTAATAGAATAGCAAGAAGACCATGTGTAGTAAGGCCAATTGATCTGACACCTGCACAAG
>NW_022111309.1:12675215-12676877 GCF_000313985.2 Echinops telfairi | reverse complement strand
TCTTACCAAATATAACAGCTCTACCAAAAAAAAAAAAGTCACCTTGTTAGCTCAAAAAGACCTGGCTGCTTATGGTGTCACCCCTGTAAACATCTCCTTCAGGTGTCTCATCTTAAGTGAATGTCTTAAAGCAACTCGGACTTTCAAGTCTTTTGGTCAACACTTGTCTCTGAAAACAAAAGCTACAAAGAGTGGCAAGCAGAGACAGGTTAGGATCAACCTAGGCTGGCAGGGATGGGCAATTTGAATATTATTCATTGAAACGCGTTCAACAAAAGAGTGACATGATCATATAGACATCATTAAAAACCGCATCATTTCTAGCACTGCACAAGGGAAGGAATGAAATGAGGAGAGTAATGGTTTTATAAAACACTCTAACAAGGATTTCTTGGACTAGGGTAACAGAAATGGAGATGGGGGCAAAATGAATAGAATTCAACTATGTGATAGAGTTGCAGGGGAGTGAATTATAGTGAAATAAAAAGAGGCATCCACAACCCAAATATTTGTGACCCAATTACTGGGTGGCTGATGGTGCCATTTATAAAATCAGACGGGTCAGAGAGGGTGTGCACAGGCTTAATGAAACCAAGATGTAGACATCTCAAGATGTCAATAGCAAATATTTGAGCGAAAATATCAAGGGTTCAGGTTACAAGAGCCTGGAGCCTAGAGATGAGATCTTCCTGGAAATATACATTTGAAATCTTCATCTGAATGATGGTATCAAGTCCTGAAAAGTGGTCGATGCCATCTAAGGAAAGAATGGCGAGAAAACAGGAATCTCGGGGTCACACCCCAAAGAAACTCTCAAACTTTAAAGGTTTGGCATAGAAGAAGATAGGCAGAGAAGGACCCACCCGTGGATTTGGAGTAAAACTATGAGAGAAAAAGCCAGGAGATGTATGAGCCCCTAATAAAATGATTTTTAAGAGCAAAGAAACAAGAAACAGGAAAAGAAAAGAAAAAAGCCAGGAGAGCAGAATGTTTCAAGGAGACAGCGATTGCTGCAAGAGGTTACTTACAATGATGAGAGCCATATCTCTAGTGTGTGATAATGTGGTAATTGCAATGTGGAGACCCTAGGAGCTGTCCTACTGGAGACTCTGATGAGAGACCGCCACTTGTCCATCAGTTTGTCACACTGCAGTGACTTGTATGTTGCCCTCGTGCTGGAAGCTATAGCACTGGTATTTCCAATGCCAGCAAGGTCATCCGAAGTGAATAGGTTTCGGTGAACTTCCAGACTAAGAACAGCCAAGGAAGAAGGAATGGGCTCCCAATTTTAAAGGAAGTAGCCACTGAAAACTTTATGCATAGCTTTGAAACATTGTCAGATATGGCTGAATGAATGGAAGCAGAATTTGTCAGACATAGTGCCAAAGGATGGGACCCCCAGATCAGAGGATACTCAAAATGTGACGGAGGATGAACTGATTTCCCACAGCAGATTTGACTATGGTGACAAGAGTTGGGAAAAGCCTATGGGAATGGAGCCTTAGGAATCGTCATTTGTTGATGGGGCACCACTCAAAGTAAGGAGAAACAGCTGCAAAAATCTGCTAATGATCAGGCCTAGGAAGGTGCAAAGTATGAATCTAGGAAAACTGGAAGTTATCAAAATGGAAATGGAATGCAAAAAGTCAATAACCTGGGCAT
>NW_022111309.1:12667539-12668786 GCF_000313985.2 Echinops telfairi | reverse complement strand
AGCATTGCTGGTGTCAGATCTGGGTTGAAAGCAGAGAATACCAGAAAGATATTTACTTGTGTTTTATTGACTATGCAAAGGTATTTGACTGTGACTGTAGATCATAACAAACTATGGATAACCTTGGGAAGAATGGGAATTCCAGAACACTTCATTGTGTTAACGTGGAACTTGTACCTGAATCAAGAGGCAGTTGTGAGAATAAAATAAGGGTATACTTCATGGTTTCAAATCAAGAAAAGTGTGTGTCACGGTTGTATCCTCTCTCCATATTCATTCAATCTGTCTACTTAGCAAAATAATCAGAGAAACTGGATTATATAAAGAATAATGTGGCATCAAGATTGGAGGAAGTCTTATTAACAATCTGTGATATGCAGATGATACAACCTTGCTTGCTAAAAGTGAGGAGGGCTTGAGGCACTTGTTGATGGAGATCAAGGATTGCATCCTTCAGTGTGGATTACAACACAATGTCAAAAAGACCAAAATACTCACAACTGGACCAATAGGTACTATGATAAATGGGAAATAAAAGATTAAAGCTGTCAAAGATTTTGTCTTCCTTGGATCCACAATAATGTTCAAGGAAGCAGCAATCAAAATATCAAAAGACAGGTTGCATTACATAAATCTGCTGCACAAACCTCTTTAGAGCATTGAAAAGCAAGCATGTTCCTTTGAGGACTAAGGCACACGTGACCCAAGCCATAGCATCTTAAATTGCCTCATATGCATGTGAAAGTTAGAAAATTAAATCAAGAAGATCGAAGAAGAATGCATACATTTGAATTGTGGTGCTGGCAAAGAATAATAAAAATACCATCAACTGCTCAAAGAATACACAGATCTGTCTTAGAAGAAGTATGACCAGCGTGTCCTTAGAGGCAAGGATGTGAGACTTTGTCTTACGTATTTTGGATATGTTGTCTGGAGAGACCAATCCCGGGAGAAGGATGTCATATTTGGTAGAGGGGCAGCTAAAAAGAGGGAGACCTTCAAGGAGATGAATTGACACCGTGGCTGCCACAATGGGGTGAAGCATAAAATCAATGGTGAGGATGGCACAGGATGGGCAGAGGTTGTTCTGTTGGACATCGGGTCATTAGGAATTCAATCGACTCAATGGCACCTAACAACAAAAACAGCTGGAGAGCGAGAAAGGCAGAGGCCTCTCTAGAGTCATTGATATATGAGGACATCAGTAAAGAAGCTTTCCAACAACAGAAAAGTAGGTGAAGGGAGAC
>NW_022111309.1:12662718-12666382 GCF_000313985.2 Echinops telfairi | reverse complement strand
GGTTCTCAACCTTCCTAATGCCGCAACCCTTTCATACAGTTCCTCATGTGGTGGTGACCCCCCAACCATAAAATTATTTTTGTTGCCACTTCATAACTGTAATTTTGCTAACTGTTATGAATCAGGCGACCCTGGTGAAAGGTTCATTCGGCTCCCAAAAAGGTCAAGAACACAGGTTGAGAACCACTGATCTAGACCAACCATACCCACTGTCCGTGAGTGTATGCCAACTCATAGTGACCCCTATGCAATAAGATAAAACTGCCCTGTGTTTCTGAGACTGTAACTTTTTACAGGTGTTGTGAGAGGGAGGTTTACTGTGCCCACCTGCCCAATAGGAGCATGTGGGACTAATAATGTCGCAGTTTGATTGGAGGGCAAAGAGATAAATGGCTCAGTAAGCCCCACCCCTCTCTCTCTCTCTTGCTCTCTGGTGATTGGATCAGCATGTGGCTGCTTTACCTAGTTCTCTGCCTCAACATATGAGCTATACTGCCTGTGGGACAGCCAACTCGTGGATCGTGTCACTAGAGCTTGAGGTTCTTTGGAGACCTGCTTCACCTTGCTGCTGGTGTATGCTTGAGGCTGAGGCTGTCAGATCCTGTCATCTTGCATTGCTTGAATTTGATATCTCATTTGGCCTACGTTGCTAAGTTCCTGAGCTACTGACTTCTGGTGACCCGCCATGCTGCCTTTGGCCAGACTGCCTGAATTATCCTAGGGAAGAATCAGCTATCTGCTTCCTTGACCTTGGACCCAGGAGCCCTGGTGAGTTGAAGGACTTCCAGTATATTAACTGTTCCACAGAAGTGAATTGAACTGAGCCCTCTGTACTGTTGTGTGGACTAATTAGCTGTAATAGTCCTTCATGCTGTATCTAGCTATACAAAATCATAATTGTCCTGGTTTTGTTTGTCTAGAGAACCTTATCTAACACAGGTGTAGAAAGTCCCATCTTTCTCATTCACAGGAACTGGTGGTTTCAAACTGCTAACCTCAAAGTTTGCAACCCACCTAGTAACCCCTGTGCCACTCGGGCTCTTAGTAGAACAACTGGAGAGCAATAAAATAGTCATGCTAGCAAGAGAGTTCTGGCCAGTCTTTCAGATGTCTTTTTAGTCTATCAGTCTTGACAATTTTTCAGATTCACCAAACATTTCCTGAAAGATAATCACATCCAGCAAAGTAGCCACCTTTCTTGATGCCCTCACCACCTCTCCATGACCTTCTGTTCTGTCTTTTGTTCTACACACCTGTGCCCCCAACAGCCCTGGATGAACTGAAATCTGACCTGCAGAATCAATAGGTAAGAATATCGCGTGGGACCCAGAGATGTGCTTAACAAATGCAGGGAGGTCCAACCTCAGAGACCAAAGGCCTTTCCACAGCCATTCTAAATAACCCAGGAGTCAGATGCAGCCTCTAGCTGACCCCTAAGAATAAGAGCTACCTGTAAGCACCAATTCACTGGGAAAAAACGGTCATGATTTAGGAGTAGAAAGGGCTTTTTCCTCGCCCTTGTTGCCTGAGCAACTGCTCGTTTTACAGATGTCTCCATGGTACCACTGGGGCCTGAATATGAAGCTAGCTGATTCCACTTTACAGATGGAGGATCCACCGCAGAAGATGGCAGGGTCATGCCTGGTTTCTGATAGCCAAAGAAAGTGGAAATGAAGCAAGGACATTTTCCGAGTGCCACTATGTGCTAAGAACTGGGCTACATATTTTATGTACCATACTAATTTATGATATACTTCTTATGTGCTAGAACAGGTCAGAGCAATTTCCTTTACCATAGAAATTATTTCACTTCTTCTCCTGAATGACACTATGTAATAAGTTCTATCACTATCTCCACTTTTCTGTTGCATATTGAGGTGTTCCTGATTATCAATGTAGAAATACATTCCTATGGGTTTTCAATGGCCGGTATTTTCAAAAGTGAATCCCAAGGCCTTCCGCAAAAGATACCTCTGAGTGGACTCAAAATGTCAACCTTCTGGTCAGCAGCCAAGGATTTAATCCTTTGTGCCACCCAGGGATGCCATATGCACTTTCAGACTCAGAAATTGAACTTTAAGCAGCTTCATTAAGGTCACACAGCTAGCATGTTGTAAGGGTTTCAAATCAGCAACGCCAGCCCCAAATTCTTCATTCATTGCATTAGACTACCTTTCCTATAATATTTGTTACCCCATCTATTCCTAAAGCCTGAACTCCATCTAATGCAAGAGTAGGAGTGGCTATTTTAAAAGAAGTAGTATTCTTCACTACTAATATCTCATAGAAGCAACCTTGTGTCATCGAGTTATGTGGGGGGGGGGGGGTTCAAAAGTTTGTGGGGAAAGTGTGTTGTCTTTTAATTCTACTTGTCCATGAATTTTCTGCACAATTTTTTAACTTCTACATTATGTTTCCTAAAAGGTAATATAGAAATTCAGGAACTGTAAATGCCTGCCCCAGCATTTCCCCACAACACTTAGCAGACAGCCCCAATTAATCAGGATACTTTCTCCTTCTTAGCCTGAATGCAACCTCAGAGTCCTTCTCTACCAGAGCTTAACTACACGACTAAAACCAATCAGCATTTGCAAAAGATAAAGCCGATTATCTTTGCACAGATATTTGAAGAAAGAAGTGACAGAGGAGCAATGGAAAGGGTGAGCTATTTGGAGGCAGAAGTCCTGGGAACAGACGCTTGTTCTATTGGTCACTAGCTGAGCATAAGCAAGGAAACTGAACTCACGTATTGTCTTTATCTAAAATGGAAAAGAGAATAAGACTTTACTTCTGTCATAGAATTGTTGGGCCCAAGACTTGTTGGGAACACAGAGAAAGTAAAAGCAGTATGGTCGTTTCTTCAGACTGCTTTAACAAAATGCCACAAACTGGGGGCTTCTAAGAACAGAAACATATTGACTCACACATCTGGAGGCTAAAAGTACCAAAGCACTTTTTTTTTTTTAGACTTTATCACTGTATAAAAATGTGCAGTGGTTTTATTTACATTTATATTCCAATATGTTTACAGTTGCAAGATAATGAGGCACACTCAGTATTGCACTTCATTAAAATTTCAGGCTCAAACTTAACCTAGAGGTTTAAATAAAATTGCATTTGTAATTTAGTAATTCTTATACAGGACAAACATTGATATCTTTATATACTTGTTGGGAACACAGAGAAAGTAAAAGCAGTATGGTCGTTTCTTCAGACTGCTTTCACAAAATGCCACAAACTGGGGGCTTCTAAGAACAGAAACATATTGACTCACACTTCTGGAGGCTAAAAGTACCAAAGCACTTGTCAAGTGGGACACGGTCTCTCTGACATCACCAAAGGAAGATCCTTTCTTCCCTCCTGTAGCCCCGGTGTTAATTGGCTTGTAGATGTTAGTTTCTCTCTCTTCCAATTTATAAGAACAGCACTGGTGTGTGTGTTGGGGAGGGGGGATAACCAACAAACCCAGGGACAAGGGAACATCAAGTAATCTAAAATTGATGGTGTGTTAGACAGGGTTCTCTAGAGAGATAAAACCAAATTGCTGATAATTTAATATATTTATTTATAAAGATAATTAGATATATAACAAGAAATGAACTGTTAAATCATATACAGATAAATATATAATACAAGAAATAAACAGGTAAATTATAAAGCACTA
>NW_022111309.1:12632415-12652581 GCF_000313985.2 Echinops telfairi | reverse complement strand
CACCAACTACAGTACTAAACGTCATACAGGCACTTAGCAAACAGGTCCGTTTTTGTCACCATTTCCTTCCTTTTATACATCATTCCCTATTCTGCCCATTTAGAGCTAACTGATTGAGAAATACGAGCACAGCCCAAAGCTAGCTATCACCCCTCTTGGATCATCTGTTTCTCAGAGGCTAAGACAGAGTGATAGGGAGGAAGGGGGGAAGAGGGGGCAGACGTTTATCATTCTCAGACCTGCTCACAGCTCACGGTCATGTTTATCCAGTCTGCCTGATCAACCTGTACCAAACTTGCTGTTCTTGGGTTTATTTACACCTCTCTGTTGCCATTGAAAAGAGCCCGGATGGCCCAGTGAATTCAGGATTGGGATAGTAACGGCAAAACAGGCAACTCCCATGGGGGAATGGGGAGGCATTCCGCTCCTGGTCAGACTGATAGTCTCAGAAACTTTTAGGACTAGTTCTACCCTCTCCTGTAGGATTGCAACAAATCAACTTGATCACAGTGGGTTTGGAGTATCGAGGGAGGTTGTTTTGTCTTAGTTGGTGCCCATTGGACATCTTGCTCTGGCACAAGGAGATGAGGTCTCCTCTTATAAGGAGATGCAGTCACCCACTTAGCCAGACTGCACTGTCAACCTCCTCCAGCATCGCTGGGTATCTTCATTCCCTGCTCGACTTACCACAAACTTGGTGACATAAAATACCAGGCATTCAGTTTCTCACCTGTCCTATTTTCTCACGTCAGTCTCTCAACAAACATGTATATGGAGGCCAGAATCTGATATCAAGGTGTCAATCAAGGATTAGTTCCTTCTGGAAGCTCTGAAACAATCAGGGCCTTTCTCCTAGCTCCGGGTGGCTGCTAGCAATGCGTAGTTGCTGTGGTCTGTGGACACATTATCCCTCCAGGCTCTGACTCCATCTTCACGTGGCATTCCCCTCTGTGTCTCTATGTACCTTCTTTTCTTGTTTATAAGGACATCTACCCACGATGGCATTAAAGTCCCACCTAAGCCAATATGACCTCAGCTCATGCTATCAACCTTACTTACATTCTTATTCCAAACAAGAGAACTCTGAGTTTTCAGGTAGAGTGGAGAAGGACATGGGGCGTGGAGAAGAATAAGGAGGGACCATTGAACTAACACACTACCCTGGGCTCTGCCTCTCTTCCTTCATGTGAAGAGCATGCTAGCCACCCCAAGGTGCATCACTGAGCTACTGAGTCACGTGGATCAACTGGAGAGAGGCTTCAGACGCACAGACTAGTTCAGGAAAGAGACCCTGAGGCAAGTCTATTCGAACCAGCACTGAAATTCCAGGTTTGGTTTGTTTGCATCTGCACCTGAGGGAATTTCTACTTCCGGTCATTGTGAGCAAGCATGGGACCATCGGGCTCTCCTGAAAACAACTAGAGTCGCTAAGCAAGAGATATTGCAAGTATCTATTCTGAAGGCATGGGAGAGCTCCGAGGAAGCAAAGACATGAGGGACTCAGACCCCAGAAAGACGAGAAGCTCCAAGGTATGTCAGAATTCGCCATCACCTTTTTCCTCATGGCATGACTGAGACTGGAAAGCTGGACCCCCAAAAAAATAATCTTAGGCCTTCCTTTATTTTTCCAGAACAAAATACCACAAACTATTCTTTGTTGTGAGTCAATCCCAGTGCCTGACAAGTCTATATGTGCAAAGTAGGACTGCCCAGTGGGGTTTCCAAAGACCTTTCAGAAGCTGATTTTCAGGCCTGTCTTCTGAGATTTGAAGCACCAACCTTCCCACTAGGAGCAGAGCATGTAATCATTTGTGTCATCCAGAGACACACCACCACACACTGGGCTGACTTAAAACAGCAATAGTATATTTCCTCACGGTTCAGGAGACCAGAAGGCCACCTCTGTCCTAGATTCTGGTTGAATCTCTGCCTTTAGAGTTTCATCGCATTCTCCCTGTGTGTCTGTGTCTGTATCTAAAATTCCCTCTCCGTTTAATGACACTAGTCATGGAATGAGGGACCACCTTAAAATTTTATGATCACATCCCAACTTCATTCCATCTGCAAAGATCTTATTTCCAAATAAGAGTTAAGATTTGTATCTATCTCATGGGTAGATGCATTTCTACTCACTGCAGCTTCAAAGAACAAAACTGAGAGTCAGAGAGCCCACTGAACAGGAACATCTCTGGTGAGCAATCCAGGCTTCCCATTGACATCTTAGAATGCTTCTATCCCAGGAGTTAGAAGAACGAGTTACAGACCAGGTTGACATAGTCTCAGCTCAGTCCTTGAATCATCTGGGCACCCGCTGTCAACAACTGCAGTTGGCACAGAGAATGTCTTGGTAAACAGCTTAAACTTCGGAACTGAAATCATCGGTAAGCTCTACCATGGACAGTTGTACAAATAATTTCCTTACCCATTTTTCCCTAGTGATCTTCTCCTAACATGTGAGAAGAACATAAGCTCCAGGAATATGCGAATCACTCAGAAAGAGAAGATGAGAAATGTAGATAAAAGCAGGACATTGGAAGTCAGGACTGGGAACTGACCCAGCTCTGCCACAGCCACACTGTGTAATTTTGAGCTAATCACTTGGCATTCCTGGGCTTTGGTTTTTCTAATTTATTAAATCAGGGGATTGGATGAAAATCTCTAGGCCCACTTACAACTCCAAATTCTGTTATGGGTCTGTAAAATCAGATGATAGAAAGATAGTTTTTAGTCTTTTTATTAAGTTTCCTTTGGGAAAATGTCTCTAGGACTGTGTTAGTCTGGGTAGACTAGAGAAACAAATCCATAGAAACTCGTGTGCATAAGAGAGAGTTTTATAGAAAGGGTAATTAAGAAAGCATCCCAACCCAATCCAGATCAAGCCCATAAGTCTGATATTAGCCCAAATGTCCGATACTAGTATATAAAGTCCTTTTCAAACTCACAAAACACATGCAATGATGCCAAGTGCAGGATGATTATAGGCCAGTGGGTAGAGAGTCTTTGGATCCAGTGGCATTGTAAGCATCTCAGCACTGGCAGGGGTCTCTGCGTGGCTTCTCCAGCTTCCAGGGCTGCATCAGGGTAGTTCCATGTGGCTTCTCCTCAGGGATGTCTCGCAAGGAGTCAGCAAAGAACAAGTGTCTTCTGTCTCCAAGTAGGAAAATACAGGAGTTCCCAGAATTCTCAAGAGAAGGCCAGGCCCACACAGAGGCCTAACTGGCTATGATCCAATTGGAAGACTAGACTCCACCCCTTCACTCTTAATCCTCTCAAGTCCCCAGTTGACACCAGATTATGTAACTACCACAAGGACCAAAGAGA
Source organism: Echinops telfairi (assembly GCF_000313985.2). NCBI lineage: Eukaryota > Metazoa > Chordata > Mammalia > Afrosoricida > Tenrecidae > Echinops > Echinops telfairi. Next base: position 12,649,260 of record NW_022111309.1, on the reverse strand, counting down.
CATCAGACAGCAGTGGGAAGAAATACAGCCATATTTCTGCTTCACTTAAGGAGCTGAGAGATGAAAAATTATTCTCCCATAAATAGATCCAAGAAATAGGTAGGATGACCAGAACCCTACCATGTCATCCCACTCCTTGTATACCCTGTAACAGAGCTGTCCCCTACTTCAGCTACAGAGGGCTCAGGGCCAGTGAAGGAGGAGGAAGAGGTGACAACAGAATCCTAAAAGCCTCCCCAGCCGACTTTCGCAACAAAAAACACTTCCCTCAAACCTGTAGCTTCCCACTCATGAACCCATGGAATGCCCAAAAGCTGTCTTTGGAATTGGACTTCCCTCTTTGTTCCTGTACTCAGTAGGAGGCAGACTGCCTGGGTTTGATTCTGCCACTTGATACCTGTGTGATCTTCAACAAGTCACTTAACCTCTTGGTGCCTCAATTTCCTCAACTGGAAGGAAGTAGTACTAATAGCACCTGTTTCATAGAGCTGTGAAAAATTCAACGAGTTCGTTGAACAATGACTGGCCTTTATGGTACAAATATTGTAACAGTTCTGCTTAACGGTGTAATATTGCCCTTAACTTAGGCAGATGAAGCTCTTCTCGCAAATGACGTACAATTCTTCCCTTGGCTCTCAGGTATTCCGTGGTATACATTTAGCCTATGTTTTTCTGAGTTATTCTTGCTCCTCTGAGTGAAAATTCTTTATCAGCCCTCTCTCTAGTCAACAAGAAACATTTCTGCTTGATCATGTTCACTGGGGGTAGCATGACTTCCAAAAGGCAACCTTCTGTTCATTAAACTGCCTAGCAACAGGTTCGGCCACTGGTCTTTTGTTCTGTAGATTTCTCAGTGTAAGGTCAATGTCAGTCCTCTACAGCTTTCTAGAAGGAGCCCTCGTAATACAAGAGCTATGCACTCTTCTGTTAACGAGAAGGTGGTTTGAGCCCTCCCCGTGGTTCCATGGGAGAAGACCTGGAGATCTGTTTCACAACAGATGACAGCCAAAGGACTCCTAGTAAGATGGGGGATTAGGCCGTTGAATTACCCAAACCCTCTACAACAATGACAGTGGAAATAGGTGCCGATGATAATCCTGAAACTCTGGTTTCAAAGGAAAGTATTAAAAAGTGGATTGAATAAGAATAAGGAGAAACTGAGTGATAGCAGTAAACAAGGAGACAAAGGGAACAGAATTGTCAACTGGGCTGACACAGCAGCTCCATTTTGAACGTTGGCAAGCAGCCCTCCAATGGATACAGCAACATGATAATCGACTCTGTTTGCCCAGTACTGTACCAGTGCCCATGCCAGTAGCTGGTGACTAACAAGGTGTGATATATCCCTTATTCCCCAGCCCAATCTAGTAATCAGAAGTGAAGTCAGCTCCCGCACTCGCACACCCAGAAACACCCTCATGGATCAGGGGCCAGGTACAAGCCACATTTGCATTTCAAAACACACACCATTGGCTTCTGCAGTCCAGCAGAACACTCATGCCATGCTGGGCATAATAGCCCCAGGTGCATTGTGGATCAGCAGTAACACCTTCCAGGACCACATGAACTGTCTTCAGCCACCATCTGGGCCATCAGGACCCTCTTCCAGGACCAGATGCCCTGCCCTAGCTCCCACTCCTGTGACCTCAGCCAGTAGAGCCTACTGACTTGTCCAGAGTGCTCTACATCTCCACCATCACCGCCACTACCCCACCAACTCCATGGCCAACAGAACCACTGCCTGAGTGCCCATCCCTCCGTTTCCTCTTTTTTTCTTTTCTTTTATCTTTCTTTGTTTTGTTTTTCTTATTTCTCATTTCATTCTTATGTATTTATTTATTTAATCATTTTATTGGGGGCTCATACAACTCTTATCACAATCCATTGTGTCAAGCACATTTGTATATTTGTTGTCATCATCATTCTTAAAACATTTGCTTTCTACTTGAGCCCTTGGTATCAGCTCCTCATTTTTCCCCCTTTCTCTCCGTTCCCCCACTCCCTCAGAAACCCTTGATAAATTATAAATTATTATTTTGTCATAGCTTACACTGACATCTCCCTTCACCCACTTTTCTGTTGTCCATCCTCCAGGTGGGAGGTAATATGTAGATCCTTGTAATTGGTTCCCCCTTTCTACCACCCTGTCCCTCCACCCTCCCGGTATCGTCACTCTCACCACTGGTCCTGAAAGGATCATCTGTCCTGGATTTCCCGTGTTTCCAGTTCCTATCTGTACTGGTGTACATCCTCTGGTCTAGCCAGAGGTAGACTACCAATAAGGTAGTCATTCTTATTTCTTATTTCATTTCTTTTCCCTTCCCTACTTTTAAAAATTGCTTTGTTCTCTTATCTTTTCCCTGTTTTTTTCCCCTTTTCTTCTTTATTTTTTAAATTTTATTTATTTTTTTAATCATTTTATTAAGGGCTCATACAACTCATCACAATCAATTGTGTAAAGCACATTTGTACGTTCATTGCCCTCAGCATTATCAAAACATTTGCTCTCCACTTAAGCCCCTGGCATCACCATTTTATTAAGGGCTCATACAACTCATACATCAATTGTGTAAAGCACATTTGTACATTCATTGCCCTCAGCATTATCAAAACATTTGCTCTCCACTTAAGCCCCTGGCACCACCTTTTCTTCTTTTAAGTTATTTTCTTTGTTCTCATAGTTCAGTTCTTGCCCATTTGTTCTTTTAATTAATCATTTTATTTTGTAGTATTGCTGTTGATAATTTTTCTTCTCTCTTCTTTATATTTATCTATTTTTCTTTTCTTTTGTCCTACTCAGTGGGAGACAGCAAATGTGCCCAGACTACTCAACCACACCCATATTTTATGCAATCCCACCTGACCACCAATAACAACCAAACCAGCCCACTCCTCCTTCCACTGCTGTACATTAAGAGCAGAGAACAACATTAGCAGTATAAATCTATAGAGACAATAACTGGATTAATGGTTCCTTGGCGGTGTGGCAGAGGAGGCTGGTGGGAAATAAGAAGTTAATAATGATGACTGCAAGAAGGAAGAAAATGTTCTTCGTTCCTGCACTCATCATTGTGGTGATGATTCTACAACTCTTCTTGATGTGACTGAACTATTGAATTGTATAATTTGTGGATTGCATGCCAATAAAAATAGTTTATTTGTGATCAGGATTCCAGGGCAGGAAGAAACAACAAAAGGCACAGAGAAAACTGTCAAAGAATTGTTGAAAGAAAATGTCTCTACCATCATGAAAGATGACAAAAATTCAAGAACCTCAACTAAGAAAATCACCAAACATGTCATTACCAAACTTTCTAAAACCAAAGACAAGGAAAGAATCCTGAAAGTAACATGGGAACAAAGGAAAGTTACCTACTAGAGAAAATCGATAATCCTACACTCTGATTGTGCAGCAGAAACAAACCATGCAGACCATAAGGTGATGAGATGACATATGTAAAACTCTGAGGGAAAAAAATGCCCATCAAGAATTATAAGTTCTTCAAACTCAGTAGCAAAGTTAGCACATTTCCAGACAAACAGAAATTAGGGGGCTATGTGAAAATAAGATCAACCTTACAAAAAACACTGAAGGGGGAATTCTTTGCACAGACAACCATCAGCAGCAGGAAACAATCTGAGATTAACACACATGGCATCATCATGCAAAAACCAACCCTGCTATAGAATTATCCAAAGTGAAATAAACCTACCAGACTGAAAACAAGGAATCAGCAATATCAATTTGTAAACAAAGACATCAAATCAAAAATATGGAATAAATAATGTAACTACCTACCTGCCTAAAGAAAAGGAAATCAAGATGATTTCAAGATAAAACAGACAATTTGAGAAGAAAATAAAAATAACGGGATTACTCCAAAGGAAATCAAAAAAATATGCCATCCAAATAATAATAATATATAATATAATAGCAAGGGTTCCTGGGAGACAAGGTGTGGGAGGGAAGGGATGAAGGAGATCTGATATCAAAGAGTTAAAAATGAAAGAAAGTATTTTGAAACTGATGGTGGCAGAAATTGTACAATTACGCTTGATCTAATTGAGTTATGGATTGCTATAATATCTATAAGAGCTCCCAAATAAAAAGATTAATAATCTTTTAATAAAATCATATTTAGTACACACTAAAACAACTGCAATGAAGGAGTGATACAAAGATTCATAAACAAAATGAACATGGCAGAAAAAATTATATAAAATATAGAAACCAGCAACAATACAAAAATAGGCAAAATGACAGCAATAAATTCATACCTGCAGACAATTGCAGTGAATGTAAGTGGATTAAATACACCAGTTAAAAAACGAAGAATAGCAGAATTATTAAGAAAAGATGGCCCCTCAACAGGAGGGAGATCTTAGACACAAAGACAAAAATACCATAAAAAACAAAGGATGAGGGAAAAGTGTATAACAACCTAATGGCCATCAGAAAAGAGCAGAATTGGCAATATAACTTTCTGATTAAGTAGATTTTAAGACAAATGCAGCATAAGAGACAAGGAAGTAATTATATAATGACTAAAGACCAGTAGAATTAGAGCTAGACATCATAAATATTGATGGCCCCAAGGAAAGAACACCAAAATACATAAATCAAGCTTTACCAGAATTGAAAAGAGAAATACGTGACTCCACAATAACAGTAGGAGATTTTAACACATTATTTAGTGGAAGACAGAACACCATAAACACAGAAGAACTAAAGACAAGAATCAACCAACTTCACCTCATAGACATGCATATGGCTAAGGATTAACTTTATGGTTAGGGGTAGGGGTGTTATGTTTAAGTTAGGATTACTTTAGGGTACAAAAGAGACCCCAATCTCAAAATGGTACAACCACTTTGGAAAACATTATGGTGCTTTCTTTAAAAGTTAAAAGTAGAAATACCATAGGACCAGCAATACTAATAGTTGGTATGTATCCTAAACAAACGAGAGATGCATATGCACACCCATGGTTGTCACAGCACAGAGCAAAACTCATGATAGACCAAAGACCTAAATGTAAGATCTGAAACTCTGCAGATCATCAAAGAAAAAAATAGGGACAAACTTAAGGACACTAAAACATGGATGAAGCTAGAAAATAACACATTTAGTGATATTTGTCACAAAAGAGCAAATATTATAGGAGATCACTGTTATTAAAAGTCAAGAAACATTTTTCACATAACAGAGAAACATCCTTTGATGGTTACTGGGTGTGTGGGAAGTAACCATGATTGCCTATTAACCATGGTTACCATATTAACTTGTGTGAGGGGAAGGTAATAAGCAATAAGGGGGATGTTAACCAAAAATTTAACCAAGCAAAGAAAGGTTCTGAGAGGAAGGAGTACAAGAGTTCAAGGACATTGGAAAACACTCCTAAATATCAACAAACAGACCTGCAACTACTTGTAGGCTTTTCTTTTCTTTTTTGTTGTTGTTATTGTTACGGCTTTTTTATTGTTGTTGTTTTCTTTTGTTGTTTTCTTTTGGTCTGTCTTGTTTTTGTGCTTATTACTGTCTCTGCATGTCTATCTACATAAGATAGGTGGAATAAATAATCCAGAGGAGAAAACAACTGGGCCAGCGGTCCTGGTGACACGGAGAGAGGAAGGGGGGGGTGGGCAAGGGAGGATTCAACCAACCCAGGGACAAAGGAACAACAAGTGATTTACCGATGGCAAAGGAGGGTGTAGGATGCCTGGTGGGGCTTGATCAAGGGCAATGTAGCTAAGAGGAATTACTGTAACCCGAATGAAGGCTGAACATGATAGTGGGACGAAAGGAAATAGAGGAAAGAATTAGGAGGCAAAGGGCATTTATAGAGGTCTTAATACAGGTATGTATACATGTAAATATATTTATATATAATAGGGAAATAGATCTATGTCCATATATTTATATATGAATTATTAAAGCAGCAGATGCACATTGGGCCTCTACTCAAGTACTCCCTCGATGCAAGAGCACTTTGTTCTAATAACCTGGCATTCTGTGATGCTCCGCTTCCCTGTACAATCGCTGAAGACAAAATGGGTGCATAAGCAAATATGGTGAAGAAAGATGATGGTGCCTGGCTATCAAAAAAGATAGCATCTGGAGTCTTAAAGGCTTGAAGATAAACAAGCAGCCATCTAGCTGAGAAGTAACAAAACCTACATGGAAGAAGCACACCAGTCTGTGTGATCATAAGGTGTTGATGGGATCAGGTATCAGGGCATCAAAGACCCAGAACAAAAAATCATATCAATGTTAATGAGGGGAAGAGCAAAGTGGAGACCTAAAGCTCATCTGTAGACAATTGGGCATTCTCTTACAGAAGGGTCACAAGGAAGAGACGAGCCAATCAGGGTGCAGTATAGCACATATGAAACATACAACTATCCTCTAGTTCTTTAATGCTTCCTCCTCCCTGCCTACCCCTCCCCCACCACCACCACTATCATGATCCCAATTCTACCTTACAAATCCAGCTAGAACAGGGCATGTACACTGGTGCAGATGAGAACTTGCAACACAGGGAATCCAGGACAGATAAACCTCTCAGGACCAATAATGACAGTAGCAATACCAGGAGTGTAGGAGGAAAGTGGGGGAAGAAAGGGAGAACCAATCACAATGATTCACATATAACACACCCCCAGGGGGATGAACAACAGAAAAGTGGGTGAAGAGAGACAGCAGATGATGTAAGATGTAAGATATGAAAATAATAATTATTATCATTTATCAACGGTTCATGAGCGAGGAAGGGTGGGGAGGAAGAAAAAAATTAACTGATACCAAGGGTTCAAGTAGAAAGAAAATGTTTTTGAGAATGATGATGGCAACATATGTACAAATGTGCTTGACACAATGGATGGATGGATAGATTTTGATAAGAGCTGTAAGAGCCCCAATAAAATGATTTAAGAAACATAAAATTAAATATTTTTTTAAATAGAAGAATATCACTTGAAGGTGGACTGTGTAGATTAATGATGGCTATTACCAATTTTAGATAAGCTACTAAAATATTAAAAATAGGTTTAACTAGGAAAAAAAGAGTTAAGGGTAGCAATGGTGAATACAACTAGGTGCCTGCAATAACAGTATTCACAATCATCTAGAATGGATACATAGACCTGAAAGCTGAACAGGTTGGAAGGAGAATGGAAGAATACCAACCAATATAGAGAGGTTTAGCAAAGTATTTTCCTAATTATATATTTACATATGCTGCAAAAATAATATCCATAAGCATAGTAGAGCGTACAGGGAGCTAAGTTATGAAAACTTCTTAGTCTTAACTAAATACCTTGAAGGAGGGGCTCACTAGGCCTGGGCACTCAGGACCGGAGTTTCCAGGAGCATTAAGGTCAATTGGCACATAATCATTCACTTTGATGAGCCGTCATCTAAGTTTCTGCTAACGATGACAATCAAAGACACAGGCAAGCAATTAGTCCAGAAGTGTAAGATGATGTCCAGCTACCACTACCAACTACTCTGAAAGGGATCCCATTAGGAGGGTAATGTGGGGGAACTATATGGAACAAAATTCAAATTATAAAAGGAATGGGCTTACTGTTCACATACAGACAGGTGGAATTCCTGAAACTATGCCGCTTATTTACTCTTCTGTAGGCCTGGAACTGAACTCACCACTGTGGCTCCATCTTCAACAAAACAACAGACAACAATAACACTAGGGAAGTATGTACTTCTTAGACCAATCAGCCATTTGAGATCAAATCGCCCAAGAACAAAGTTCAGAAAGCAAGAAGGCATAATGGAATGGGAAATGTGCAGAAGGGGAATGGTTGATGCTATATTGTGAAGATGCAATCAGTAGCAGGAAACGCAATGTGTACAAATGATTCAATGGAAAACTGATTTTATCTATAAACCTTCACTCAATTCAAAGTAAATACTTCAATCATATCAATCAGTGTTATGCAATAGCTACCACAATCAGTTCCAAACATTTTCTTCCTTATTGAACTCCTTGGTATCAGCTCCCCATTACTCCTCCCCAACACCCCTGCCATAACCCCCAGGGACCCTTATTCTAGTTGTTCACCTATCTCACCTATCCTGGGTTTCATATACTGTAAAACATAGAAAACCACATAACAGAATCAAGAAGGCTACCAACAATGACAAAATACGACAGAGACAACCCGAACATGAAAAAAGCTACAGAAAATATGGAAAACCAGATCAAACAGAAAGTGTATCAGAAGGGCGATCAAGTGGCAAGGGTTTAACCGTTCAAGTCAGATTGATCATTTTAATCTGCTATCGTCATCTCAGCAATATTCTCGGTCTGATAACCAGGCTATTCCCATCCCTCGATTGTGGTAGGAGGGAAATCACCAGAGGCTTATTCCCTGTATAGATCCTGCAAATGTATTTTGGGCTTCCACTGTCATCCATAGCCTTCTGCACACCATAATCTGACAATTTAAACTCTGATACTTTCCCCTCCTGCGGATTTGGATGATGTAATTTACAATCCTCGGATCACAGATGTTGATGTGTTTCTTCCATGTGGGCTTAGTTGATTGCTCACTTAGATGGCTGCTTGTTTGAAAATAAACCTTTAAGACCCCAGACCCTAATCTTTCTGATAGCGAGGCACCATCTAATTTCTTAATTTCTTCACCCCACTTAGTAATAAGGGTTTTTTTTTAAGACACCACCTCTATAATTTTGTCTTCGGTATTTCCTCACCTTAAATTTATTCATTTTACAAATTTTTCAGAAGAATCAGAATGTTTTTTCTTTTTCCTTTAAAAATAAACATTGTGTTACTTACAGACACACCGAAAGTCTACTGTGCCACATGAGGTCACTTTGAGTCAAACTTCAGCCTGATGGGATCCACCAACAATAGCATGGCTTCTAACCAACAGAAGGAAATGTGCCAGGATGCTCCAGCAGACACATTAGTGTCCCATATGGGAGACTTGAAAGAAGAGCTAGAGTATATCCCAATCACCCCTCTCCACCTTTACATACTGTTCCTCTACACCCCGTTCTATACCCTCCAGGGGATAAGGGTTCCTTCCAAAGCCAGTTTTCAGTATCCTTCTCGGTAAATCATCCAACATCTCATTTTAATAGGACTGATTGGCTCTAAAGCCTTAGAGCTTTAGTTGAAACAGTTCAGTTCCATTTTAATATCCTTTTGAGAGAGAGAGAGTTCATGAGCAAAGAGCACCTGCTTAGTACAACCACTTAAGTGAATGCAGCCTGCAAACCTCACTGGATGACTGTAATTGCTCCCATTGTTCTGGGCTGGATAAAGATGGATATTTCTTTCTTAGTGTGAGGCCATTGCCTTGCCAGCAGAAACAGGCTGTAAGGGACATGGAAGCTGATGCTAAATCTGCATGGGAATATTTTCCACCACCTGCCTGCTAATTTCTCAAAGAGGCTGAGTTCATTATCCTCTTAAACACTTGTTTTCTCATTCAAAGGAGCTTATCAGGCCAGAGGGTCTCTGTGTGGTTCCTCAGGTGTGGCCAACTGCTTTCCGAAGAATTTTCTTCAGCAGATTCCCTGCCATGGTTCAAGGCAGCTCCCAAGCCTGTGTCCACTGACACTGTGGGCTGTTCTTCGTCATCCTAGAAAATCCATAATCTTAGGTTCAAATCAGCCAATCTCCAGTGAATTGTGTACTTCTCTAGACCTCAGTTTCCAGCTGCAAAATGGAAATATTAACACTTTGCTTATAGTGGTCTCAGTGCCGTGAGATATTGTACACAAAACATGTACCATATGTTTAAATGCAAGATCCTCTGTTTGGAGAGAAGGCTTTATTTGGAGAAATAGACACAGACTAACACACATTTCTTCCCATGTGTTATGAATTCAATTGTATCCCCCAAACATGTTGGAATCCTCATGTGTTTGGCAATGGGTGTAATCCTATTCTATTAAAACAGTTAAATAGGGTATAGCCTACACCTAACCACTTCTGGGTTTTATATATATATATTTTAAAGAGAGATTAGACATAGAAGTAAGCACAGATTGAAGTAAGATAGATACCGCTTGATTGCCAAGAAACCAAGGAACACCAGAGCAATAGGAACTGAAAATGACAAGGACCTTTCCCCTTAGCCACTGAGAGCTTTTCTGAAGAGCTGGTGCCTGACAGTAAACATCTACTTGTGATATTTCTGTTAAAAGAGCACTAGGAAACCAAGGTTCCAGTTTGCTCTGAAATCTCACTTGGAGGTAGGACATGTGGATTTTCTCTTGGAAATTAAGATTTATTTTTCAGAGGCCAGTCGGAAGCTAAACAAGGGCTCATCTATGGAAGAAACTAAACAGATTTTTCTAACTATATATTTTTGACAGCAATCCTAAAATTTTATATGATATGTAAATTCTATGAGTTATTGAGTCCTGCTCATTTTTAAAATTTTAATAAATCATTTTATTAGGGGCTCTTATAACTCTTTTTTTTCTTTTTTAAATCATTTTATTGGGGGCTCATACAACTCTTATAACAATCAACACATCACTTGTATCAAGCACATTTGTACATATGTTGCTATCATCATTTTCAAAATATTTTCTTTCTGTTTGAGCCCTTGGTACCAGCTCCTCTTTTCTCTTATCTTATAAATCTAACTGGTTCAAGCGGAGCACTACCTGCAGAGAGAAAACTTACAGATAAAATGGATCGATGCAGTGGAGGCAAGGGGTCCCTGCAGCCTAGACGTTCTAAAGGCCCAGAACTTTATTCAAGGCAGGTTTAAATACCGTTCCTGCCACACAACAAGAAACTCATGACAAATTTATACAAAGGGACGATTTTACAATTAGTTGAGGGTATACAAAGAAACATTAGTACATCAGCCAAACTGTTCATAGACAGGAGGAGAGGACGAGGTTGGAAACATGAAGTAACTGATAAGTTTGCAGACTGCTGCTTCTGCAGCCTTGCCAGGGACATGAGGCAAAGTGTCTGTTTGGTCTCAGGCAGAGTGACACGCCAGCTGCTGCTTCAGCAGCTCCCTAGGTTGAGCTGTCAGCATGTTCCCACCGGTCTTGAACTGTGGAAGGTGGTGGTCCTGTCCCGTTGGCCTAAGGAGAAAATGGCTTTTCCCCCATAGTCAACAAATAATTGCAAATGTACAAGTAACTTTTATAAACTCTCAATAATTAAGAAAAATCAATTTTGATGAAAAGCAATTTTCTCTATAACAATAGAGAAAAGAATCTCTCTCGTATATTAGCTTTGTGGTCTCACTATCAAAATATTATCAAAATAAATCAAAGAACACACAGTTGAAAAATTATAGGAGAAAAAACATGAGTGTTCCTAAAAGTTAATAAAAATAACGTGTTTCATATGATCCTGCTGTTACTGTTGGTAGGTGCCACCTCGTTGGTTTTGACTCATAGCAACCTTTGTACAACAGAACCGAACACCACAAAGCCCTAGACCATCCGCACAAGTGTGCTGGTGTTTGGGCCCATTGTTGCAGGAGCTGTCAATCCATCTTGTTGAGAGCCTTCCTCTTTTTCTCTGACCCCCCACTTTAATAATCAAGGTGTCCTTCTCCAGGGACTAGTCTCTCAAGATAACATGTCCAACGTACATGAGATGGCGTCTTGCCTCTAAAGAGCATTCTGACTGTACTTCTTCCACGACAAATGTGTTTGTTCGTTTGGCAGTCGATGGTACTTTAAATGTTTTTCAGCAGCACCGTAGTTCATATGCATTGATTTTTTTCAGTCTTCCTTATTCGGTGTTCAACATTCACCTGGTTATGAGGTGATTGAAAATACCAAGGCTTGGGTCAAGCACACCTTATTCCTCAAAATAACATCCTTGTTGTTCAACACTCTAATGAGGTCTTGTGTAGCAGATCTACTCAGTGCAATACATCTTCTCATCTCTGGACTGCTGCTTCCATGAGCATTGCTTATGGAGCCAGGCAAGGCAAAATCCTTGACAACTTCAAACTTTTCTCCATTTATCCTGTAACCTACTGGTCCAGTTGTGAGGATTTTTGATTTCTGTACATTGAATTGTAATCCGTACTGAATACTGCAATCCTTGATCTTCATAAGCAAATGCCTTAAGTCCTCCTTGCTTTCAGCAAGCTAGGTTGTGTCGTCTGCATATCACAAGTTGTTAATAAACCTTCCTCCAATCCTGATGCCAAGTTCTTCTTCATATGATCCTAGATAGAAAATCCCAAAATATACATGAGAAAATTTCTAGAACTAATAAGGAACTTAAGCAAAGATGCAAAATATAAAGTCATCTAACAAAAATCATTTGATTTTTTAAATTTTAACCCTTGGCTAAATTAAAGGCACTATCAATAGCAGGGCCTTATGTCCCAGGGAGATTATTGATGATGTTCTCTCACATAAAATGACAGTGATGTCTCTCAGGTGAACCAGAAATATATATAAACCATAGATATATGAATGGATTTGGGGCTCACACTTAATCCTAGCCCAAATCTAAGACCAATTAGTTCTTATGATATGGCCCTCTTTGATACTCGTCTTCATGAAGAGATCACTGAAAATATAGGTGCAACAGCAAAATGTGATCAAGAAACAAATGGGATCAGAAAGAATAGCGTCTGGGATCTTAAAGGCTGATCTTTGAACAAGCAGCCATTTAAGTGAGGTATCAACTAAGTCCACATGGAAGAAGCACACCAACCTGTGCGATTCTAGATTGTAAGTAATATAATCCAAATCTGAAGAAGGGAATGGTATCAGAGTTTACATTGTGAACACTTGGCTTGCAGAAGTCTACAGATGACAATCAAAGCCCAAAATCCATTTGCAAGACCCACACATACATGAAGCCTCCAGTGAATTCCCTCTGACCATAGTGGAGGCATGTGAATAACCTTGTTATCAGACAGAGTATTGGAGAGATGATTATTGTTGACATAAGTTAAAATGTAACATCTAACTTGATCCCCTTGTGAGGCAGTCAGAAGTATTTTAGAGCACGAAGGGAAAGCACCCATGAATGAAGCCTGTGGTGGACTCTTCTCTGAACACAGAGCAGGGATGTGAATACCTTGCTGTCACACAGAGTTTATTGGAAAGTGGGTTATGGCAGAAGTCGTTAGGTTAAAATCTAACACCTTATCATTTGATCACTCTTTTGACTCAGTTTTAAGTTGTTCTCGTTTTTAATATTTTCTTTTTTCTTCAACTCGGTTTTTTCTCTGTTTTATTTTGTCATAGTTAGTTTCTTTTGATTCTTTGTTCTTTGTTTTCGTATGTTTTTCAGTATATGAAATCCAGGATCGGTGAATCAATAGATTAATGGTTTCTTGGGGTTACAGCAGCAGGTGGGGGGAAATGTGGAACTAATAACAATGAGTACAAGAAAGAAGAAAATGTTCTAAAATTGATTGTGGTAACAATTATAGAGTTTTTCTCGGTATTTCTTGATATGATTGAACTGTTGAATTGTATGATACATGGATCAGATCCCAATAAAACTGTGTATTTAGAAAATCCATTGAGCTTCTATACAGCAAAAGTGAGAAATCTGAAAAGAAAACCAAAGACACAATTCCATTTTCAATACTGTCTAAGAAAATAAAATTCCAGGAATAAATATAACGAGGGCCATGAAGGAATTATACAATGAAACCTATAATATATTTCTGAAACACATGGATTAGAATACTTAATATGCTAAGCTATCAGCACTATTTAAAGTGATCTATACATTCAATGCAATCCCAATTAAAATCCAAATAACCAAAGTACCGAATTAGAAAAATCAACTCTCAACTTTATATGGAATAGCAAGAAGCCCTGAAAGCAGTGTTAAAAGAGAAGAATAAAAAAGAGAGAGAGAAAGAAGAATAAAGGAAGAGGACTCACAGTTCCTAATTTCAAAACATACTATAGCGCCAGCTTCTACTCAGGAACCCTGGTGGTGATAGTGGGTTACCTGTGGTTAGCAGGCCAGAAGGTTAAAACCACCAACTGCTTGGCAGAAGAAAAACTAGACTTTCTAATCCCATAAAGTCTTACAGTCTCAGAAACCCCACAGAGACAATTCTACTCTGTCCCATAGGGTCCCTGTGAGTTTAAATCAACTTGGTAGCAATGAGATTTTTTGAGTTCTGTATACAGCTAAAGGAAAAAAAAAAAAAACAGTATGGTACTGATATAGCAGTGGACATACAAGTAAGTGATACATAGTTGAGAGTCTAGAAATAAATCCACACATCTATGGTCCACTGATTTTCGACAAGGATCCTAAGTCCCTTTGATGGAAAGAAGAATCTCTCGAATAAATGGTGCTGGCTGGAGACATTGTGCAGGAAGTGTGCCCAGTCTGCCTCACGCACAGCGGGGTGAATGCTGAAGGGAGCACAGCAGGGCAGCAGGGCAGCAAGGGCAGCAAAGTGACCAAGTCCCTGAGAATCCTGAAAATAGACTCTGACTCGGGGACAGGGCTTAGCCCCTCAACAGACTTGATCAGAAAACGTACGTAAAGGTTAGAAGACAGATCTGTGACTATCTATTGGGTTTGTTTGTTTGTTGTTTGTTTCCTTTTCTTTTTCTTTCACCCTTCGACTATCTATAGAAGATTGGCAGGACAAACAGTCCCAAGAAAAAAACAACAGGACTAGCAGTTCCGGGGGAACATGGGAGAGGAGGGGGCAGAGAGCGGGAGGAGGCAACCAACAAAACCAGGCATAAGGGAACAACAAGAGACCTAAAAATGATGGTGAGGAGGGTGTATAATACCTGGTGGGGTTTAATCAAGTGCAATGTATGCGAGAAATTACTGAGAGCCAAATGGACGGTGAGCATGACAGTGGGATAGAGGAAGGTGAAAGGAAATAGAGGAAAGAAGTAGGAGCCAAAAGCTATTTATAGAGATATAGCTACAGGTATGTAGATATGTAAATATATTAGTTCATAATGAAGGGATAGAGGCCAATGTACATATATTTCTACATTAAGTATTAAGATAGCAGATGAACTTTGGGCCTCTACTCAAGGCCTCCCTTGAACACTTTTTTCTAATAACTTGGCACTCTTTGATACTCACCTTCCCAAAACGATCACTGAAGACAAAATGGGTGCATAAGCAAATACAGTGAAGAAAGCAGATGGTGCCGGCTATCAAAAGATGTAGTGTCTGGGGTCTTAAAGGCTTGAAGTTAAACAAGCAGCCATCAAGCAGAGAAGCAAATAAGCCCACATGGAAGAAGCACACCAGCCTGTGAGATCATGAGGTGTCAATGGGAGCAGATATCAGGTATTAAAAGATCCAAAATAAACAATTATATCGATGTGAAAGACCCAAAGTCCATCTGTAGACAATTGCATATCCCCCCCACAGAAGGGTTACAAGCAAAGGATGATTCAACTAGGGGGCAGTATAGCACCAATGAAACACATAACTTTCCTCTTGTTCCTAAACGCTTCCTCTCCCCCACTACCATAACTCAGTTCTACCTTACAAACCCGGCTAGACTGGAGTACACACAGTGCTACAGATATGAGCTCAAGACACATGGAATTCAGGACAGATAAACTCCTCAGGAACAGTAGTGGGAGTAGCGATATCATGTGGGTAGGGAGATGGTAGAGGTAGGGGAAGGGGGAGAAAGGGGGAACCCATCACAAGTTTGGATATATAGCCACCCCCTGTCACGGGAACAAATAATGAAGGGAGACAAAGAACAGTGTAAGACACGAAATAACATAATATATAATTATATAATTGAGCAAGGATTCATGAAGTTGGAAGGATGGGGAGGGGGGGGAGGGAAAGAGGAGCTGATACCAAGGGCTCAAGTAGAAAGAAATTGTTTTGGAAATATTGAAGGCAACATATGTACAAATGTGCTTAATACTATTGAATGATGGATTGTTACAAGATTTTTAAGATTCCCCCAGTAAAATGATTAGTTAAAAATAAATAAATGATGCTGGGAAAATTTGATTTCCACATATCTCATATCATACGCAAAAATATATTCAAAAATGGATTAAGCACATAAATGTACAAACTAAACTAATAATATTCTTAGATGAAAAAGCAGGCAGGGACAATGCTGTCAGGAATAGCTTTTATTATATTATATCAAATATAATAACAAAAGAATGGACAACAAAAGTCTACATAAATGAAACTTCATAAAAATTTAAAACATCTGTTCTTAAGAGATTTTACCAAATGTAAAAAGACGATCTACTAACTGGGAGAATATCTTCAGAAGCTCTATATCTGACAAGAGCCTAATAATAGATAGATGATTGATAGGTAGATAGATCTTTGACAACTGTGGCTACTAAACACAGGAAGAAGAAGAAAAGTCAGTGTCCCCAGCTATCAGTCAGATGTAAATAAAAAGCCACAATGAGATACCATTTCACCCCCACTGAGGTAGCTGAGATTAGAGGAAAACTGAAAATAGCAAAGTCTGGCAAGGATGTGGGAAAATCAGAGCCCTAATCCACTGCTGGTAGAAGTGCAAAGTGGTACAGCCATTGTAGAAAAAGTATGTCAATTCCTTGAAAAAAAAACTGAAAATGGAACTGTCGTACGTCTCACTAATTCCACTCATAGATATATACCCAAAAGACTTGAAAGCAGACACTCATACAGAGACTTGAACTTCAATGATCATTGCAGCACTATTCACAGTAGCCAAAAATGGAAACAACCAAAATCATTTGATGAGTGACTAAACAAACAATGATACGCATTTATATGATGGAATACTACTCAGTATTCCATATGAGATATGAAGTCTTGAATCATGCTACAGTAGGAATTGAGATAGGTAAGGTTTATTGTGCCAATCTGA
>NW_022111309.1:12621938-12631131 GCF_000313985.2 Echinops telfairi | reverse complement strand
CTTGATTACCTTCAAGCCTTTAGAGTTTCTGTGGATTTGTTGGCATAGTTTACCCAGACTAACACAAAATGAAGTTTGAAGACACTGTGCTTTGCACTCCACTTGATTCCTATGTTTTCCATCTAGAGATGTCCGTGTGTGCAGTGCATTTTATGTGGTTGAAAAGTGTATCTGCTATGAACAAATTGTTGGTTTTTCAAAATCCTATCATGCAATCTCTAGCTCCTTTTCTATCAGCAAGTCCATGTTCTCCAACGACTCTTTCTTCCTCTTTGCTTCCAACTTTTACATTCCAATGTCAATAATTATGAATGCTTCTTGATTGCCTATTTGATCGATTTCCAATTGAAGCTGTTGGTAGAATTCTTTACTGTCTTCATCACCTATTTTTGTGATTGGTACACAAATTTGAATAATAGTTGTTTCAATTGAATTTCCTTGAAGGCATGCAGATATAATCCTGTCACAGACAGCATTGTACTTCGAGGTGGATCTTGCAGTGTCCTTTTTGATAATGAATGCTATGCCATTCCTCTTGATTGTCTTATTCTCAGCAGAGTAAAGCATATGATTTTCTGATTCAAAATGGACAATACCAGTCCATTTCAGCTCACTAATGCCTAGGATATCAGTCCTTATGCATTCTATTTCATTTTTGAGGACTTTCAATTTTCCTAGATTCATACATCACACCTTATGCCTCCCCAAGTAGAGTTTGCCATTAGACATAGACATAGGCATCCCAGAAGCCTCCCTTGGCAAAACTTTCCAGTGGGGTTTAGGCCCTGAACTATGGGAATTTTCTGGGGAGGCGAGAAGCAGTTGATTCTTGAAGGAGAATCTGGAATAAGAGAAAGTTTCCTGTTGGAAAACTGCGTGTCTACTCTAGTCCTGGAAGGGGAATGGCGTAGGGCTCCCACTAGATACACCGTCGTGAAGGCAAGGGAATGGAGACAAAGAGGAACCTGGGCTTTAAGGACAATGCCAGTATAAACCAGTCCCACAAGAGGAGCGCCTTCTTTGTCAGGGACACATGGATATTCTGATTATCCAGAAGGGGCTGAGTAAAACATGAATCCCTTTGTCTTGGCCCAAAGCGGCAAGGAGGCTGGCCATGCTTCCCCGGACCAGACAAAGACTCTAAACATATTCATCATGAATTGCTATAAGAAGGGTTAGCCAGCAGGTTAACTACTGATTGTAGTGGGGCAATAAAAGAGGATTATCTGATGTAAACACAATACAAAGTAACAAAAAAATAATCTTCATTTAGATCCTACTGATCTGGCCTCTTAAAAGAATACTTAAGTCCTCCAGTGGCTCACAGTCTAGGTATTGCCCTTATTTTCATTAGTCTCAGATTGTGCCAGTGTTTAGGTTTCACTCTGAAATTGTGTAGGCAGCTGGTTATTCCCAGGACCTAAACGGCTGTGGAAGGGAGAAGTGGGAATGAAGAAGGCCCTCTCTATGGTGGCCAGAGTTGGGATGCTAGGTCTCATGGACTACAGAAAAATGCATCTTTTAGGTGAGGGGAGAACCCCACTGAGTTTGGGAGAGGGTTGGTGCTAGACTAGTGTAAGGGTTTGACACCACAGTGTGTGTAGAGATGACTGCCTCGTTAATTGTCCTTAAAGCGTGAACCATCCATAGGTTCCACCTCTAAAATACAAACAAACAGTTAAGACAGAAGTTTCCAGTGCATAACAGCTTACACTGTAGGAATGTGTCCATAATTCCTTCAGCCCTTCTAGGGCCTCTGGGCGGATGGGGTATTGCCTCCTATTAGGGACGTGAGTAGGATCTTTTAGTTCAATCCTAATGAGTTTGGTATAAAGTACCTGACCTGGAATTCCAGTTGCCCAGACCTGAGGATTAAGCTGGCTTTCTCTATCTATGTTGATTTCACTTGATTCTCTTTTTGACAAATAATGGGACAGGTGTCTAGGTGCTCATGGAGAACATAATCAAGTTCTGACATTGCTCAGAATCTCTCTCCCTAGTCACAGAGGAGGACATTCAGACATACTGAGCCCTCTCTTGTCCCTCTTCACCTTCCTGCTTGCTGGGATTCTGTGTCTGGCTCTGGGAGTAGCCTCGTGTGACCTGCCATCCCTGGAGGGTCTGCCACCTTCCTGCAGACCTTGGATCCACATGACTTTGTGCCCACTGGGCTGTGATCTCCCAGCTTCCCACTTTGCCTTCCTACATCATGTGCCAACAGCTGCATGAGTCTGAGAGTCTCCAGCTAGCATCTGACCCATGGACTTATGCTGGATGGGGTTGGGCCACTTTTTTGAAATAAAATTATTTCTTGATAAAATATTCTTTCTTATACATTTATGAATGTCACTGTTTTTTTTCCTCTAAAAAATTTAGCATAATATAAATGGTAATATAATTTAAACTGTCATTGTTGGGCCAAATTTCCCCTCTGCCTAATTTCTATTAAGGACGAGCCATATTGCAAAAGAATATTAGTCTTTGTGTTTTTAGGTCTGAGGAGCAAACTGGTCCTGCTTTGTAAAGGTGCATCCCAGGGGCGTTTTAGTTCCCCTGGGACAGAGGGCAGAGATCACAGCAGAAGCTTGAGCATGTTCTTTCCTTCTGTCTATGGAATAAGCGTGCTTAGAATAGGCAGCCTTTCCCCAAACCTGGGTTCCCAGAACTAACTCCTACCCCCTGTCTAGCCCATAATACCCTGTCCCCTTTCTCAGGTGAGTCCTAAATGTTTCTATCCCAAAGGAATTTTTTTCTCCAATAGGTTCCTTCCTTCCTCCTCACAGGCACTAAGTGCTATTAGCTACTACTGATTTTTAAACTTCTTGAATGTACAAGAATTAAAGGAGGGGAATCACCATCATAAAGACCCAAAGCACCAAGAGTATTGACTCCTGCAGAGTCTTGATGGGCCCAAGGAAATGTAGAGTAACATATTCTTTTTCTGGCTCCAGTCCGGAAACTGGATGCTGCAGAGATCCCACCAGGAGAGACAGCCTGGAATCTGGTTTTCTGATGGAGTGAATACATCTTTGCATTTCTTGCCTGGCTTCTGGAATTCAAAACAACTGTCAACCCATTAAATATGGTCATTTGAGGGTTGGAAAATTCTCATAAGACCCAACAAGTTAAACTGTCATGGTACCATCTGTCCCACAGCGGGTGGGGGGCAAAGCAGCCTCATACACAGTCCACATGTCTTCTAGAATGGCTTCTGTCTACTTCCATCAAGGGGACTCCAGCTCACAGGACAGGGAAGAATTGCCAATCCCCACAGTGGCCGAAAGCCTTGTCCTTCTCCCATGGTCGCTACATGCTGGCCTTGCAGCTAGCTTAGGAGTCAAGGCAGAACTTTGTAAGCCACCGGGGCTCCTGACTAATGCTTAAAGAGGCAGGCACCCTATAGAATAGATCTCTGCGGTTTTCTGAGGGTAGTATCTTAAAACATAGCCTGTCTCTGAATATCCCTTCCCCCCAAGTCCCCTACCTCTGACACCTGACCAAAAGAACATATTTTGCATGCATGTCTGCAGGGAACAGCATGGACTTCCTCTGGCTTCTTGAGGAAGTGCCTGCATGCTCTGCCCTAGCCTCCTTTACCTATTCTGTCACCCACTGCTCCTCCCACATCACTTCACTCCTCTGTTGAGTTCAATAATGTATTACAGTGGCCACACAGAATTCATAGACAATACTCCCAATTATGGGGGATGGCGAGGGAAGTTAGTAAGTTACCACAAGTCAGGATTAATAAACCAGAAGGATGCAGTTATTGGTCTACATCCACACCTCTCCTTACCCAACACTATATCGAGTCTCAGCCTTTCAGCCAGGTGCACGGTCCCATGGCTTCTGCCTCTGTGTGCCAAGAAGCCAGCCTGCCTATCACTATCTCAGATAAAAGGAAGCTGCCCCATAGTCTCAGGACTCTTCTTCTGAGTCTCTGTGCCACAGTCTCTGGTGCCTCCAGTCTGTCTCTGCCACAGCAGGCAGAGATCTAGAACAACCTGCTCTTCTGAGAGTCCGGGCCTTTCTCTCTGCTCCTACATCAATGATGGTTCGACCTTAGAGCTGGGAGAGAGGGGTAGTGGTAATGAAAACAAGCCAATCCCCTCTATTAGTGTTACACATACCCTATTTGCATAGCCCCACCCAATGATTAAATGGAAGTTACAGAGACATGCGTAGAAGACCAATATTAAAAATTTCACCCCACCCCAATATCCTTCCAGGTGGGCAAAAATGCAGATACAGCTGCTAAGAGCCAGGAGGAACAGAGGGGTGCAATCAGGGTGGCCAACTGACAGCTGGAAGTGAATTCTTTGCTGGCATGCTTCAGAGACAGATGAACTAGCAATGTCACTGCCAGAAAATGTCACTTCCTGGGTCATTACACTCTATTATGTGTATGTGTGTATGAGGTGATTAGGGGTTCCCTAAACCAAGCCTGTTTAGTACCCCCTTGAAGCGTCTGTTGGTTAAGCTCTGATGTCTTCTCATGGGGTTTCCTCTGAGGCACCCTCACACCATGGGCTTCGTTCACCCCTGCTGAACATCCAGGTGTCTGGGCCAGAGGCCTCTTTATTGTGTGGAGTCCAGCAAGTCTGGACCTTCAGACATGTATACCCTCTGCCCCCAAACACGGCCTGCTCCAAATTCTCCCCATTCGCCCTCTGACAGGTGTGAAAGAAGAACAGGAAGAAAGACGAGAGGTTTCAACCAAGAATGAGAGGAGACAGAAGAGAAGCGATCAGAGAGTAGATTAGTGCCCAAGAAAACATGCGCTCACTGCAGCCCGTTAAGGGGCGTAGCTGCTCAGGGCATGAGTCATGAGACATGAGCTGTCCCGAGAGGAACCTCAAGTTTCAAGCCTCTCCTCTAAATTTTTTTAATCGTTTTATTAGGGGCTCATAGGACTCTTATCACAATCCATACATACATCAATTGTATAAAGCACATTCGTACATTCATTGCCCTCGTCATTCTCAAAACATTTGCTCTCCACTTAAGCCCCTGGCATCAGCTCCTCATTTTTCCCCTCCCTCCCCGCTCTCCCCTCACTCATGAGCCCTTGATAATTTGTAAATTATTATTTTGTCATATCTTGCCCTGTCCAATGTCTCCCTTCACCCACTTTTCTGTTGTCCATCCCCCAGGGAGGTCACACATAGATCCTTGTAATCAGTTCCCCCTTTCTAACCCACTCTCCCTCTACGCTCCCAGTATCGCCACTCACACCACTGGTCCTGAAGGGATCATCCGCCCTGGATTCCCTGTCTCCTCTCTACATTCTTGCTGCTCCCCCACCGCCACCCACAAAAGGCACAACAATTTATCAGAGGTGCACATACTCTTTTGAGAATGTTGTTTTTGCTGTTGTTAGATGCTGGGAGTCAGCTCTAACTCACTGGGATCCTGCGTACAACAGAACAAAGCATTTCCCCATCCTGTGTCATCTTCAAAATTGTTGCTCTGTGTCAGCCTATTGTGGCGGCCACTGTGTCAAAGTCTCTCACTCAGAGTATTCCTTTTTTTCCATTTAACACTTCCCTTCACTCAGCAGGATGTCCTATTGGAGGGTCTCCCCTGATAGTATGTTTAACGTATGTGAGACGGAGGTAGGTAGTTCATTGTGCCAACCTGGCCGATAAATACATGTAGGGTTAGTTGAAGGGCGGAGGGATAAATGGCTCGGTGAGCCTTGCCTTTCTAGTTCTTGGGTCTCTTGTTTTGTGATGGTTGGACCAGGGTACAGCTGCCTTAGCCAGTTCCCTGCTTTAGCTGGCAAGGCTCACTTCCTGCAAGACATCCCTGAGAAGAAGCCACATGGACCTACCCCGATGCAGCCCTGGGTGCTGGAGCAGCCATGTGCAGACCCCTGTCAGTGCTGAGATGCTTACACGTTCACTGATTCGGCTTTCCTCCTGCAGTTGGTGTCATACTGTGTGTTTTGTGAGATGGAGGAGGACTTTGTGGATTGGTGTTGGACATGTGGGTTAATGTTGGACTTGTGGGCTTGGGCAGCACTGGGTTGGGATGTTTTCTTGATGCACACTTAACCTTTATATAAAACTGTCTCTTATACATGAGTTTCTGTGGATTTGTTTCTCTGACTAATACAGAGACCAAGCCTTGTCATCCTTGTTTCTAAAGATCATCCTAGCTGTACTCCCTCCAGGCTCGACTGGCTCATTCTACTGGTCACACATGGTCCTCTGTCTTCTTTTGTAACTCCTTCACCTCAAGGCATCGCTGCCCCAGGCTTCATTACTCCCTGCACGGGTTTCACCTGCATATCAGGCAATCGAAAATAAACTGGACTCCGGAGATCTTGCTGGATGGGGATGTCTTCGACTTGTAGGGAGATGGGCTTGTTCATCAGCACTGTTGTTGTGGTAGCTGCTGTTGAGTTGGCCTCTACTTCACACTGACCTCATGTTCGACACGTTGAAATCCGTCGGGTTCTCATTGACCAGGTTCTCCCGGCTCCATCTTCATCTGGAAGCTGCAACGGGACCTGTTCAGCACCATAGTGTGACAGCAGCACGCAAGCCTCACTGATAGTCAGGTGGTGGCTGGGTATCAGCTACATGGGTCGGGAACTGAATCCGGGTCTCCCACATGTACGGTGAAACTCAACCACTGACCAACATTGCCGATGGCCACAAGCACTGAAGGGGAGTTAACGTTGCCAGGAGCTGTGATATCCTCAAATCGGTTGTCTGTCTTGACTATGCGGGCCCTGAACCGGTAGGATGTCATTGCTCAAACTCCTCAGGAAGGCTCTGTTCTCTCAGATGTCCCCAGTAGTTGTCAATTCAACATCCAGGGACCCAAAAGCCATAGCTTGATTAGTTTTAGTTCAGTCATCTCTTTTTTTTTTTTTAATATAAGATGAGGTTGTCTTCTGTTTTTTTGTGTTTTGGGGTTTTTTATCATTTTATTGGGAGCTCATACAACTCTTATCACCATCCATACATACATCAATTGTATAAAGCACATTTGTACATTCATTACCCTGATCATTCTCAAAACATTTACTCTCCGTGTAAGCCCCTGGCATCAGCTCCTCATTTTCCCCCTCCCTGCCTGCTCCTCCCTCCTTCATGAACCCTTGATAATTTATAAGTTATTATTTTGTCATATCTTGCCCTGTCCGACGTCTCCCTTCATCTACTTTTCTGTTGTCCGTCCCCCAGCGAGGGGGTCACATGTAGATCCTTGTCATCGGTTCCAGTTCAGTCACTTCTATAGAGCAACTTACTAGATTCTGTTAGAAAAGGAAATTGACTTTTTAAAAGATGTAGCGTGTGCTTTCCCAAGTTCTAAGATTCAGCCTAATGGTCATAAGTTAAACCAAATGTCTGAACATCTCAGAGTCACCTCTACCTTCTTATGTGACAGGCTTGAAAGTCCTCTGGGTTTGTTTATAGAAAAAGCCTGGGAAACTGTCACCCACCCTTGGCTAAGGAACAAAGCCGGCAGCAAAAGGAAACGCACTAATGGGCAACCCTTGGCAGGCTCTGCTCTGCCTTTGGGTCTGTTGCCTGGGCTTGCTTTCCCAGCCTGGGATTCCAACCTCTCTGCCGAACACACAAAGCTTGCTTTTCCATTAAGCAAAGATCAAAGGACAAGGATTATTAATGGCAAGAAATTCCCAGGGACCTACTGACAATGAGATTCTGCACACCCTGGCAATCAGCGCCCACACACGGCACTTTCGCACAGTCTGAAATCTTGCTCCGGGTGACACAGAGCCGCGGTTGTCAGAAGGCTGCACTCCGGATTCGCTCACTGGGCCGTGTAATAGACTGATGGGCCAAACGTCCCTGTGCTGGTCCTCAGGGATTGCCTGGGGGACCGCTGGACCGCTTACTCTTTCTCGATCGCAAAGGTGGCTCCACAGCAGCCATCACAGAGAACACGTCATCTCCTTCCCATTCTGCGGCCGTTTTTCACATCAACAAACACAGAAACGTTTCTGCCGGGCCTCGCAGTGTCTCTGGTATTGTTGCCGTTAGCTGCCGCGGCCGCGGCATCATCTCTGACTCCCGCCGACCCCATGGACAGCACCAGGAGAGGTGGCCTGGCCCTGCACCCTCTTTAGGGTCATGGTCTGCTCAAGCCTGTGCTTGCAGCCACTGTATATTTTGAGCGCCTTCCAACCTAGGGGGCGCTAGGTTCTTGCAACACTACACTGGACACTATTCTGTTAGGCACCATTAGGTTTTCATTGGCTTATCTTCAGAAGGGAGTCACCAAGCCCTTCTTCTTAGTCTGGAAATTCTCCTGAATCTTTCCCCGGGGGCGACTCTGCTGGTATTTGAAATGCCATTGGCTGAGCTTCCCGCACCAAAGCAACGCAGAAGCCACCAGCATAAAACAAATTGACAAAAAGGTGGTGACAGATGTCCAAAGAGCAGATGCGCCAAGTTTCAGACTGTTGGGGGATTACTCTAAATACAAGGAGATTGGACTGACCCTTCAGCTTAAGTAGGCAGGGATTCCAGGTTCCCATGCCAATAATTCGGTTTTAGAACAGGTTGCCCCATGTTCCACAAAATTTAACTGAATATATCAAGTGATTTACTGGGTAAGGTCTGTAACAAGAAGCTCCTACTCGGTATGGGGAGCCTCAATGTGGTCAATGCAGCGCTCATGTCAACCCTGACTCACAATGACTTCAGGTGTGTCCGAAGAGAATTATGTGCCACGGGTTTTCGGTGGCTGGTTTGGTTTGGGAAGTAGATTTGCAGGACTTTCTTCTGACACATCTCCAGGTGGATTTGAACCACTCACTCTTCAGTTAGCAGCCAAGACCATTAGCCATTTGCACCAAACTGCAATGTCTAGTTTACCTTATCTTCTTGAGTGCTAAAGATTAACCACCCTTCTTGCTGCAAATTAACTTCTCCCTCTTCCTCAAGCAGCACTTAGAGTAGAATAGGTGTGAAAACTGGTGGGATGGCAACTTGACTAGGCTAATTGCATTTCCCAGAATCCCCTTTTCTCATAGATTTCCTGTTAGAAGATTCTCTCCAGAGAGTTGGAAGGCAGCAAGAAGGTGGCAGTGGTTTTGATTCCCTGTTACTGATCTACTGACTCACTGTAGGTGCCAAACAGCTCCTGGGTTTACAGTAGCTCTCCTCACCCCCGTTGCCTCCCTCCTCTATTTTCTTTTCTTTTTTTTTTTTTT
>NW_022111309.1:12614108-12620015 GCF_000313985.2 Echinops telfairi | reverse complement strand
GAAGTGGGAAAAAGAACTGAAAAGAGCCTTCACTAGGGAGGAGATTGTGATGGCCAATAAGCATATGAGAAAGTGTTCCAGATCATTAGCTATAAGAGAAATGCAAATCAAAACAACAATGAGATACCACCTAACACCCCTGAGGCTTGCCTCCTCCATGTTCTTTACATTCCTCTGACTTCTGCGTTGGCTCCGTAAGGAAGGGCCCTGACTTCTGACGGCCATCGAGTCACGAGGCTCAGAGGCAACAATGGGTTCGGGCGGGCCGCGTGGGGTTCTAGCTCACGCATGCTGGTTGCAGTCTGCTCATGGTCTTCTCTTCTCTTCCTGGCAACCAGTCTAGAGCTTCAGCCCCTCTTCTTACACAGAGGCAACTTTGCAGACCCTGCTAAAGTCGCCTCCGTCAGCGTCTACGCCAGTGCTCTATCACAAATGAGTTTTGTGTCTATTTTATGTATTGTCGCTGATGGTAGGTCATTTCTGAGTCGTGATTCACTGTACAGCAGAAGGAAGCATGGCCCTGTCCTGTACCCTCTTCCCAATTGTTCCTATGTAAACATAGCATTGTTGCAAGCATTTGTATAATATATACTAATATACATGTTTATTATATGTGTATATATTAATATATAGTGTGTATTAGTATGCTAATATGCTATACTATATAGTGCATACTTACTAATATACATTAATATAATATCAATTTATTCTGATTACAACATGTAAGAATTTTATAATCAAAACTGAAGATTTGAGGCACCATTGTATTCCCTACCAATTATGAAGCTCATAGCATACATACTGCCTAACTTCTCAGACTGTCAGTATTGCCTCCGAGAAGAGATGATGAAAATAATGCTAAATTAAATACTGTGATAGGTAGCTTTATAGAGCTAAGCTGGCCAATGAACACATGTGGGATTAATTGAATGGCAGAAAGATAAATGGCTCAGTGAGCATTGCCTTTCTTGTCTCTTGCTCTTTGATGATAGGACCAAGTGCGGTTGCCATGCCTGGCTTGTTCTCTCCTCAATTTACAAGCTACACTACCTGTGGGACACCTAACTCATGTACTGTGTCACTGTAGTTTGAGGTTCCTTCAACACCTGCTTCACCATGCTACTGGAGTATACATAACTTGAGCTGGGGACTGTTGGATCCTGTCATCTGGCTGACTGTTGGTGACCTGCCTTGCTGTTTGTTGCCTGTGGTCAGATAGCCTGAATTGCTCTACAGAGGACTCAGCTGTCTGCTTCCTTGACTTGCACCCGGCAGCCCTCAAGACTTGAAGACTGCCAGTGTACTTGTTGTCTCATGGAAGTGAGTTGCACTGAGCCATTTGTACTGTTCGATAGATTAATTAACTGTTTATTTCTTATGTTTTACTATATATATATATAATCATAAGTGTCCTGGTTTTGTTTCTCTAGAGAACCCTGTCTAACATAAATACTTAGCCTCTATTTACCAGCTGTGTGATGCTACAAATGTTTTCTACTTTCTCTGAATCTGTTTTCTCATCTACAAGGAGAAACCAAAGAATATTGCTACAAAATCATAAAAACCTTTACTAAATAAAGCTATGGAAAGGTGGGCCTATTGTTTCTCTTTGGAATGCCATGTATCCATCTCCCTAAACCTTCCCCAAAGAATCCCGCACTCTTCGGTTTAGACCATGTCAAAAGAGTGGTGTTAGCATCCTCAAGGGAATGGCAAAGCCAGGGCTGTGGGGGAGACGGGACAAAGTTTCCCAGTGAGGTTCTTATAAGATAGTCCAGTGAGCAGGTACATTGTCCTAACGGGAAACAAAATTCTTCAGCAGGCTTTTTTGGCCTTTTCCTTAACATTACAGTTTTTAATTTTATTACAACGTCTTCATAATAAGAACTGGTGATCCTTCGAGGAAATCTATCAAAATGATCCCTTTGGGATGCCAAAAAGCGGTCTCTACCACCTTCTGAGCAGAGCTCTCTGCTGGCTCAGCAGACCCTCTCAAAGGTTGCCGTTTCAACTAGACCTCTGTTGTTTCTTCGTGGGCCTGAGGAAATTTGTGCATAGCCATCCACTGATCACAGACACATGATTCACCAGGTTTGGTTTGAAAGGAACCTGTTCATGTATGAGCTGGAATTCTAGAAACAATAGGTTTCTACCTGCCCTCCTCCTCAAGAGGATTTGTCATTGATGTCACACTACAGAAAGGTCCCTCACTTTCACTGCCAGCGCCGTCTTATCAACCCTACAGGACAGAGTAGAATAGAACGGAGCCTGTGCATTTCCAAGACTGTAACTCAGTAAGGGAGTAGAGAGCCTCATCTTTCTCCCTCGGAGCAGCTAGTGGTTTCAAACTATTGACCTTGCAGTTAGTAGCTCAGTTCGTGACCACTACTCTGCCAGGGCTACCTAGGAAAGTCTCTGGCTGGTACAAATGGTTTGCACTTGACAGCTAGCTTAGCAGTCCGTGTTCAGGGGTGCAACAGAAGACAAGGCTTGGTGATCTGCTTCCATTAAAGTTATACCCAAGCAAGCCCCGTGAAGTGCTTCAACTCTTAACACGTGAGATTGGCATTGTGGGTACATCAATCCAACAGCAATGAGAAACAATCATCTTAAAGAAGTTCACTGCCTTTCTTTCACTGTGGTACTGGCAGATTGGAACCAGTATAAACTGTCTGGGCCACAAAGAATTCCCGTGACTGTCTGGAGCCAATCTTGGAGCCTCATTTCCTCATTTGAAAAAGAAGGGCAATTCCATCGATGGAACCTTTTTTTTTTTTTTTGCCTTTATTCAAAATATATCTGAGCCACCACTTTGCGACTCACGCTGAATTTCAATAGCTGTCCCATACAGTCGTTATAATGATCCGATGAACTGTGACCGCACCTACCACGGAATGGAATTTCCTTAAATGTCCATTCTCTTCCTCTTCCCGGGATTATACCATCGTCCTCGGGACCTCCTCTCCATTGACTTTCCCAGCCTGCCTCTTTGGCAGCGATTCCGTCTCCCTCCTGCCCCTCTGTCTCAGTCCTCCCAGCCCTGTCTGGCGTGGGAAGCCTCCAGTGTCTCCCAGCATGCTAATGGACAGGACTCCCTGGAGTCTTACTGAACCCCACCCTGCCAGTGTGTCCCAGACAGGATGATGGGCTTGTGGGCTGGAGACAGGAGGAGCCAGTCAGGTCGACTGTATTGAATGAAAAAGGCTAAAACCTTTAACTGCTTCAGATGCTGCTGCCTTCTCAGGAACGACTTGGAAGCCTTGACTAAGGGAAGCCTGTGTTTTCTCAGAAGGGGCAGAGCTGACCCCCCCAGGGCACTCCCTGCAAGGCTGCCTGGGGGAGGGGAGGGAGGAGCTCAGGATAGCTTGGCAAGCTTGTCCACTGGAAACCAGACTTCTCACTCCTCAGCGATTACTAACACCCATTTCTTTTTTCCCTCTCACATTGTCTTACTTCTCACTTCTGACCAAGGAGCCCCATTAATTTTACTTGATGCATATTCCAAGTGACATCACTTCGCCTCTTTGAAATTCAAAGAGCTGGATTAATGAACCACAAACTTCAAGCAAATTGGCTGCTGCGTGATCCATCACATCTGACCGCAGTTTCGCTGTGCCCTCGAACTGCGAAGGCCGGCAGACGTTTCCCAGGCTGCTTGTGAACACGAACACAGCAGCCCACACAGCAGCCGTCCTTCCAGAAGCATTATGTGTCATCTGTGTGCGGAAAATGAAATAGTCCCATTCTGCGTTTGCTATTTTACTGATAAAAATTTAACCTGTTCAAGTGCCATATTAAATTCCAATATTCTCCAGAGTTATCTGTGTTTAATTCCTCATTCCACCAATCTATTGAAAATATTCCTCTTGGCAGCCTTTCCAAAACGCTATAGGAATTGCAAACCCTTTTAGATTTTGTTGAAGCATTAAGAATACTACTTATCCACATATTCAACTGAGGCCTTTTGATTTCTTTCCATTTCCCCAAACTCCTGGCATATAATGTCAGAGTCACCAAAACCAGCAGCAGTGACTGGGCACGTCTCTTCACCTTCCCTTCCGTAGTGAGAATGGCATTAACATTTGCGAATGGAAAAATATATATCAAACTAATTACCTACTTTCCTTGCAAAGTAAAAGATAATCTAACACCATTCTTTTGGACATAATGTCATTTATTTCACATAAAGGGGTTTCTGTGTGCTCAAAAAAACAAAAAGGTGGTGTTTAATATGTGTGAATCAAAACCCAGATTAGCTAATTAACTGATGTGTCTTTAAATGAAATGAAGAATCTATATGCTGTGAAAATTGTTCAGAAGTTCACAGAAGAAATACCATGCCAGGTGAGACTAGTCAGGAGGTCCAGAATTTTCTCTAGCAGTGAAACAAAAGAAATTTTCTCCTCCCCCCTCATTTCTCCCTAACTCCTAACTCCCCAGCCCCCACTCCCAGAAAAGAGACCACACAGACTATAACTTTTGTTACTTGGAAGCATCCGGAAATGAATCATTGCTGGAAGGCTAAAGTTTTCCAGAGAGACAAAGTAATTTTCTTTATATAGGAAAAGATTGTGTTTGTCTTAACCACCGGGCTGCCCTCTTAAATAGAGTACATTCAATATTGCTTACTCATTCAAACTCATCATCATGAACACCTAAAACTATTTACAGAAAGCCTTGATGAATTATGTGGGGCTCCTTGTTCCTACATCAAATTGCCCCAAATTACTGTGCTGGATTGCCTGGCGGTGAAATCTAATTTGATTTCTCTATTTCCTGACCTGGAGTTAGACTCTGGGAGGCTGAGTCTCAGAAAGATAATGGTGCTAGAGTGGGTCTCCAAAATGTCAACTTAAATGATGAAGGAAATCTTCCCAAGTCACTAACCCTCAGAAAGAATCAGTTGATGTATTCATCATGTAAGATTTCTCCAAATCACGGAACTCTCTTGCTATTGTAGTCATTGCTGTTTGACTCAATTCCAAGTGACCCTGTGGTCAACAGAATAAAACACTGCCCGGCTCTGTGCCATCCTCACAATTATTCCTATGGCTGGGCCCATTGTTGCAGCCATGGTAGAGAACACAGAAGGATTGGTAATTGTGTGATAGAATCCTTACCTTCAATGTGGGAGACGCAGGTTCAATTCCCATTAAAGGCAGCAACATTCTGATTAGTTTTTGCTTTTTATGTGACTGGTGATCTACTTCTCAAAGACAGCAATGAAAATCACAACATGACAGTGAGCCAGGGCCAACTTGATGGCAACGAGCAATAATAAGTACCCCAAACATGTTCTCTTCTCTTCCAGATGATGCATATGAAGAGGTGTCTTGCTTAATAATCACGATTGTATATCAGGTATGATGGAGAAAGTCAGGCCAAGTGATCTAGTCCTGAGTTAAAGAGAAAGGGCTAAAACTTAGATCCTTGAGTAGAACTTATCTCCAGCAGTCAAATAAGTTCTAGCAAACCATAGAAAGGGTTTAGTCTGATGATGACAATGGACAATGTTAATGTCACTGAAAGGTTACTAGATAACACTTCAGCATAAATCCATCCAACAAATGAGCTACTGCTGTAACATCTCTGAGTTTCTGGTTTATAAACTCTTTGGGAGTACTAAGTTCTAAGCACTTTTACCTACTTAAAAAAATTAAAGTCATTGACATTGATTACAGGAGCCCCTGGTGCTACAAACTATTAACAAACTTGCAGGTAGCCAAAAGTTTGGGACAAGGGAACAAAAAGTGATCCAAAATCAGTGGTGAGGAAGGTATAAGAGGCCTGGTAGGGAGAGGACCACATGGCCAACCCCGCTATGAGACGAGATGCTCCTCACTGGCCCATGGCCCTGCGGGGGACAACACCAGGAACACAGTGTGGGAATTGCGCCTGATCTGACCC
>NW_022111309.1:12572722-12610972 GCF_000313985.2 Echinops telfairi | reverse complement strand
AGGCAACTAGAACTAAAATGCAAAGTGGATGATATTTTATTTTTCTCGTCGCATGGAGAAGTCTTTCCAAAATGTACTGTGTGGGTCCTTGCCTCAGTTAAGGGCCTCAACTGACCTTCTTTCAACACCTAGGCCAGGCCAGGATGTACTCAGCACTCAATGGAGTGGTGGGAGGGAGCAAAATGATCACATTCCTTGGCTTTCCTTCCCACTTGGGTGCCTGTGGGGAAATCTCTGACTGTTTTGTCTGTACTTCCCTCTTCAGGGTGATGCAGGAATTACGTGAGACGTGGTGGGTAAACAGACCAGCATGATGGCTCATTTCAGAGCAAAGGGGAGCATCTTGGCTTGTCTGTCAAGTCTGTTCTTGCTGCTTCTCGGTTTTCTTCTCTGTCGTGCCTGATCAAGCAGCTGTCCTCTGTCCTTCTTGCGCTTCCAGGCTGCCTGTCCCTACCAGCCGCCCCGCCCCCACCCCCACTTCTAGTTTTCTGTTTTATAATTTCTATGGGATGAAAAATAATGTGAAGCTTCTTAGAATTCCATGTAAAGCCAGAATAAATAGGCTGTAAATTAGAATCTCTTCTCTGGCCTTAATCCCCACCCCCTCCTTGGATGGCAGGAGTGTGGCTCTGAGTGGATGGCAGGAGTGTGGCTCTGAGTATGGCCAACCACTGTGTCCTGTCTTCTTATGATTATCCCCAAATCATAAATGTGTATTTATGAAACATATTTTTAGTAAAATGTTTTCGGTTTAAGGCAGTTCATAATTTCATCTATGAAGTATTTTCACACACAAAACAAAAAACCCTACCGACTCATACTGAAGCTACGAGACCCAACTAACCTTTTTTGTGTTAGAAGGACAAGCTTTCATAGATTGCAGGAGATAGAAGAGATGGAGGGATGAAATTCAATGTGCGGCCCTGTTTGAAGGCTGAATTAAAGAATCTAATTAAAGGTACATTAGTTTGTGAAACCATGGAATGTTAACCATGGAAGAAGTATTATGTGATAGATATTAAGAAATTACTGAATTTTGCCATCATCATGATACTGTGGTTATCTTTTTTTTTGCTTGATATGTTAGAGATATACACAGATGTATTCACAGGTAAATGGTAGGGTATTTGGAAGAGCTTTTTTAGTATTTCAATGCACACAAAATTTTGAATGTGTATATATGAGCAAAATAGATTAAACAAAAATAGCAGAATGTTGATAAATACTGAACTGGTGGTGGATACATAGGGGTTTATTATACAATCATCTGTACCTTTGGTAAATTTGAAATTTTTCCAAATGAATTCTTAAATTTAGAAAATGATTCATGTTCAGAACATCGTTTCAGCTAACCCATAAAAGCCCCCTGCTCTTGGATATGGAAGGCTAACTGAAATCAGCATCCCTAAAACCTCCAACCACACTTAGTGAGCACCTACTGTGCACTTAGCCAGGCAGCGCTTGGGAGCTGAGCTCATTAGCCCCCATTCCTAACATAGCCTCTGACATTTGAATGCATTTCTTTTCATCTAATCAATTTTGAAAAATCATGGTCACAATGAGATTCTCATTTGAAGGCAGCACAGTTTGAAAGGCAATTAAATGTATCATTCTGATCTTATATCAAATCTCAAGTATTTTTAATTAATATATAGAAATATAAATGTGGCATAAATTATTATTAACCAACTTAATGGAAATGTATACAATGAAAAAGATCACCTATCTCAATCTTCTTTGACTTCAGGTCCTTCACTCTTTTAAATTTGCTAAATGCTACTAAGTCTGTTTCTGAAATTCCTCATTATTTCTAAATATAGCCTCAATCTTCTAATACTTTCAGCCTAACAAAAACACAAAGGCCAGAGGACCATGTGACTGAGAGACCGAGGACCAGAGAGCGAGAAAGGGTTGACTGCTGGCTGAGGAGACCAGCCACTGCCTACTTACTGTTTGCTGATCCTGACTTGTGGCAACCTACTGACTTCCCTAACAAACCCCCTTACAGGTGGGTATCATCTGCGAGACCTGTGTGGACATTGCAATGAATCATCAAAGCCAGCCTAGATAGAGAGTGACGTGGCAGGAAAGATTGGTATCAGACTAAGTGAACAAAAGATGGAGCATGGAGACATAGCTGAGTCTTGTCTTGTGACCACAGGGAAGCCAGAAGAGGTCAGCTATGTCTACCTCCATGCCGTCTATTGCCCCTCCAGCAGAAGTCCACGTACAGAGAGCCCACGCATGCAGAGTCAGGTTTTGAAGTCTGTGACCTTTAGGAATCAGATCACCAGGCCTCAACGTGGGTTAATAATAATGTGTAACACATCAGAGCTCCTACTGTCGACAGAATGAAACTGTCGTTTCACATCTCTCACAAGTGGGGTGTTCGACCAACAGGCACATGTTCATCCCATGACCACCCTCCATGAATAAGGAAAACCCAAGTAGTCAGAGAAGACATTTTAAAACAAAGATGGATTAGTACAACATTGAACACTGTCCCAAGGGGTTGGAGTAACAGAGTGGCTGCTGACGATGAGTAGAGCATTCTAACTATGTGAACAGAGGCCCTCCCTTAGCACTGAGTTAATGCAGTAGACCAGCATTGTTTCTGATGACTTTTGGGCAATCCAGCCTCTGGGTCAAGGGCAAACCACACTGATAGACACATCAGTGGTCTCTGGACTTCCAGAACTCAATGTCTAAATGACACCTATCTTGAGGCATGATCCACTTTACCCCTCCACAGGTCTGCCCCAACTGCCCTGGCCCCCCAATCCTTATACAACTCTCTCATTTTTCCTGTCGTCCTATCCCAGCAAATCCGATTGAACCAGGCCACCCGCATCCCTGAGCATTTCTTCCACTTACCTAATTCTAAATTTCTATTCGTTTTAATAAGTAGAAGCAAATCTCCCGCCTTTCCCAGTATGACTGTGAATGAGACAGAATAAGCAGCCCACAGGGCTCTCTGGGAGACCACAGGGACCGTAGCCATCCCTTGTTCTTACAAGCTCACTGTCCCCACCTCAAACATTAATCATTCCATTTTTATCCTGGTTGTCCTCCAAATGTTTCTGCTTCACTTCCTTCCCTGGATTTTGGGCACACACTGAGCAGGGTTGAAAATATTTCAGTGACAGCTGCGATCAAAGCATTGGAGAACTTTAGGTTCCACAATGCAAGATGGGGCGATGGACCAACCCTGAAAATAGAGCCCATCTGATGGCCTCAAATGAAACACAGGCAGCAGCTGATGCCTACCCATCCCAACTCCACCTACACAGCACGCTACCAGCTCCCTCTCAGATAGAACAGAACAGGCCTGTGCCATCCAAGGGGGGTGCTCTTAGGTGGAGGCAGCTTCTGCTCCAACAAGCTAGGTCAGCATCTACTCAGACACCCAAATGCAGACGGCGAGGTTTGATGATCCCGCAGGTGGTCTACATGAGGCTTATCTGGTGCCTCCGGAAGGAAGAAAGTAAGAGAGGGTGGCATCAGGCAGGGGCTGCCAATGCAGATCCAAAGTTCACATTCATATTCCAGCTATCTGAGTGCTCATCTTATCCACCTGCCTTATGGAGGATGACACCCCTGGGAAGACACTCGCTGCAGCCTCTCCTCTGGCGTTTGCTCACACCACATGGGGATCACAGGCTGCTTTGGGT
Organism: Echinops telfairi; assembly: GCF_000313985.2. NCBI lineage: Eukaryota > Metazoa > Chordata > Mammalia > Afrosoricida > Tenrecidae > Echinops > Echinops telfairi. The sequence goes on along the minus strand of NW_022111309.1, from coordinate 12,607,301 downwards.
CTGTTATCAGAGGGGACAATCCCTGGATAAGAGACATACCCTCGGTGAGGGGGGTGGACACAGTGACTGCAACCGTGAGCTCAGGCAGAACAAGGGTGAGCATGGTGTTTCTTGCCGTTGTAAATGGGGCCGCTATGAGTGAGAACTGACTGTATGGATCCCAACAGCAGCAGCAACCAATGTCTTTATCCTAGCGCCTATTCATTTAGTTACATCTCACAGCGTTGGCTGTCCTCCACAAACACAAAGTGACATGAGATGGGTACACAAAGCAAGAATTTGGGGAACACTGATAGTTCAGTGGTAGAATCCTTACCTCCCATATAGGAAGTCCACTTCAAGTGCCAACCAATCTATCTCACGCCGAGCCACCACCTCAGTGCCAATGGAGGGTGGCATGTTACTGTGGTGCTGAACCAGTTTCAGGAGAGCTTCTAGACTATGAAAGACTAGGCAGAAAGACCTCGTGATCTGCTTCCAAAAATCAATTGATAAAACACTATGATGGTAACAATCTGATCTGCAGCCCCATCGTGAGGGTAACACAGGACCAGGCAGTGTTCTGTTGCATTGTGCAAGGGCCTGAATCCAGGGCAGAGCCCATGACAAGTAAGCAACAACAACAGCAGAGCAGCAGGTAAATGCAGAAAAGGGATACACACACACACACAGACGCTGTGTTGACCTTGTTAGGAAAATACAACACTGTTGATTACCATTTCCCAAGCATTTTCTTCCTACTTAAAAAGCCTTTCATTGCTTCCCCTGTGTTCGTCTACATTGTCAGGTTTTCTCTGGTGACCACATGGGCCTTCACAGAGAAGGGTCATCAATGCTGTCTTAAAACGAGAAGCAGGGCAGATTGGGAAAGCATGGAAGCAGATGAATCAGAGTCCTGAGCCTCCTGCTGGTTGTATCGCTTGACATTCCCAAGGAGGAGCTTGGTCATGAAAAGAGTGAGCAACTTGTTGAAGGAGACAGTGAGATTGAGCAAAGGAGGAAGAACCAGGTTCTCACCTGGCTGTGCTCCACTAAGCTCTTCAACCAGCAAGATGAAGAAGTCCAGTGTTGATCAAGAGAGAGTTTAGGAAGAGTAGCAGGATAAACAGCAAAAGGAAGTGAGAGAGGCTGGCAGGAGGGAGACCACTGCAAGGATGCTGTGGTCAGACTCTAGCCTTGGCCTTCATCATGAGGATGTGAAGAGCAAATTCTAGAGCACAGTGAAGGAAGGAAGGAAGGAAGGAAGGAAGGAAGGAAGGAAGGAAGGAAGGAAGGAAGGAAGGAAGGAAGGAAGGAAGGAAGGAAGGAAGGAAGGAAGGAAGGAAGGAAGGTGACGTGGAGCGTGAAGACTAGATGTGTCTCAGGCATGGACGAGTTACAGGGAGAAGAGTCCTGGAAGAGAGGTACAACGGGACTATGACCCGAGTGTCACATGATGGTAACTCCAAGATTCTAAATTCAAAAGGAGAACAACTGCCTTCCACGTCACTGTCTTCTTCCACTGCTCCAGTTCAGAACACTCTATCTGCCGTCCTCGCCCTTTCCCCCTTCGGCAACGCACCTGACATTTGTTATTTACATGCGCCAAATGGTCCACAAAGTTTGATGAAGCCTACTTCCTAATGTGCAGGTACAATGCTATACGTTATTTAACTATTGCAACCATTAAGAGTCTTTTGCTGTGGGAAATCGCATAACTCTAATATTCCATGCCATGCTTGCCCCTGTGATTGTGATCCCTTTCTTCTGCTCAAAAAAGCACCTCGGGATGCAAGAGATCAAGTTTGCATAACAAAATCATCTTGAATCTACTTCAACTTATGGAACAGTTCGCAAACTTTGATCCTTTCACTGTGTTGTGACAAATTACTTGTGACATCCACCGCATAAGGTCAAGACACCATGTCTTCAGATAGCCAACCTGAAGCATTAACTTGGGAGACATGAACTCCTAGCCAAGCTATGGCCTCCTGACCACTAATAAGCAGATATGCATGCACACTTTTCCATCCCACATACTGCCTTACCTCAATCGTTTCCTGATTTCCCATCTACTGAGAGACAAATCCTTGACACTGCCCTCTCCACCCCACAATGCCCTGGTGAAAACTATTGGTCTCCCCGAGTCAATTCAGTTGACTTTCCTGGTCCTCAAACAACCCCCCCTCCCATATTTCACCTTGGACAAGGATAAACCAAACCTGCTGGGGAGTCCATTCTGATTCACAGTGACCTTGTAAGACAGGGGAGAGCTAACCCTTCGCATTTCTGAAGCTGTAAAATCTTTACAGAAGTGGAGAGCCTCACCTTTCTCCCACAGAGCAGACTTTGTAGTTAGTAGCACGATGCATAACCCACTCCCAGGCCTCCTGTAGATCGGGAAAATAGAGTGGAAAATAGTTACTATGTGTCATGTTGATAATCCAATATCAATATTATTAACATTAATACTGTTCAGGGCTTTTTAGTCCGTTCTAACTCATAGTGACCCTATGTCCTATAAAAGTAAACACTGCTGAGCCCTGTACCAGCCTCACCATTGTTCTTATGTTTGAGCCCATTGTTGCAGCCACTGGGTCAATCCATCTTGTTGGGAGTTTTCCTCTTTTGCCCTGGCCCTCTACTGTACCAAGCAGGAGGTCTTTCTCCAGGGACCAGTCTCTCCTGACAACAGGTAGTCATTAAAATAAAAAGCTAAAGAGGGATACTAAATGGTGGGGAAACATGGGGACAGAGAAGCATGAAATGGCCCCGCTGAAAAGAGACAAACATGAGTGTTTACGAAAGATTGCAAGCAGAGACTGCAGGCTCCCACCTCCTTTCACCTCCTTCAGATTCAGCCCCACATGTTACTCCTTCTTTACCCCATAATTGATCATTTGGAGCGTGGTCTGCCACGTCCTTCTATCTCATCCACTCTTGCTATCACTTCACTCTCCTGACAAAAATAACTACGTGAATGATCTATAGCTCAATTCTGTTTGATCAGATTCATGCTTTCTACTTTGACAAGGTTTCACTCCAACCAGAAGACCAACACTCACAGTGCTTCTCACTGTCTGGACTCATTTAGAGGCACCACAGAAAGAAGTGAGACCCCCAAGGAAGAGGACTCTGTTTCCCAGGAAAGTTGTGACTTTGGACTTTGGAATCTGAAGGCCATTGAATAGTGATCTCTCACAAGGAAGATTGAAATCTCTAACCAGGAGGAATTTAAGAAGGTCTAGGCATCATCGGTCCTGGTCCGATGGCGGTTGCTCCTGCTACTGTTGACTGCCATCGAACGCCCACCTCTTGGTGACCCACCAAGGAGTGTGCCACTCCTGAGGTCAGTTGCAGGTCAGTAAGACCATTGTAACCTCCAGGGTGTATATTGACTGATTTTGGGAAGTATGTCAGAAATCACCAGGCCTTTCTTCCTAATATGAGTCTACAAGCTCCACTGAAACCCATTTAGCCTCAAAGGGATACCCTTGCCTGCATGCGTGCAGACGGTGGCTGACCATGAGCTACATTGGCTGGGAATCAAAACCAGGTTTTCCTTGTGGAAAAAGATAATTCTACCACTGAGCCACCAATGCTTCACTTAGTGATGCAGTATTTCTTTTCACTCTCAGCAACTTGAAAAACCTGGTCTAAATTTATTAAAACCATATAATAAAACTTGTCGATGTACTGAGCAATGTGATGAATATACTTCAAGGAGGGTCTTAGTGAAAAAGAAATATAGGTTACTACACCTGTGGTCTGAGCATAGTTTCCCAAGCACTGCACACACAGACTTCCTGTGTAATTGCTATTGTCATTTCTCTTAATTGCTGAATGAACACGTCAAATTTCCACATCTTTCGAAGAAGAAGCCATGTGTAGTCATCCCTGGAACTGTGTCATTTATAGCCAAGTCGGACTTGTTTTCTTTCCATGGGTTCATTCTGATGACCTGACCCCCTTTAACTTGATGTTGATTCATGGACTGGTGATTGAGGTGAGTCCAGGACTTGGTTGGCTGGTGAAAGAAGAAAATCACAAACCAGAGTGTAAATGTTTTAGTTGTGTTCTGTTCAGCCAGCAAAGCCCATAAAGAAAAGAAATTCTAAAGAAAATTAACATGTAGCTGATCGAGGGAACAAGCCAAAAGATAAAGAAGAGTCGGGTTATAAGGAGAGAAGAGTTATCTCTCAAAAAGTACACCCCAATTCGTGAGGGAGGGGGGAGCAGGGAGGGAGGGGGGGGAAATGAGGCACAGAGGCCAGGCCCTTAGGTGGAGAGCAAATGTTTTGAGAATGATGAGGGCAATGAATGTGCAAAGGTGCTTTACGCAATTGATGTATGTATGGATTGTGATAAGAGTTGTATGAGCCCCTAATAAAATGAGTTTTTTAAAGTACACCCCAAATCACTATAATGTTTGCATGAATTGTGAGGCAAATGCAAAGGAAATTAGGAGAAAATGGGTTCATAATTGGACATTGGGGATAAAATCATCCCTATTATTTCATAGGTTAGTAAGATTCCATCGTAGAATCTTGCCTTTCATGCCGGAGACCCAGATGAGCTCGCCAGCCAACACACCTCGTGCACAGCCACCGTCAAGTCTGTCAGTGGAGGCTGACATGCTCCTGTGATAGTGAACAGGTTCTAGTGGCGCTTACAGACTAAGACAGACTAGAACCAAAGCCTAGCTCCTGCGTCCATTAAGATTGGATGAGCCCCTGAAACTACTGCCCTGAAATCATCTTAAACCGAAAATGTCTCCTGAAATATTCAGAAAACCAAACAATTCTTTAATTTAGCTAGGGGGGGAAGGGAGTCCTGCTTTGAGCATTATACTTTTTAAAGAATTTATCTAGATAAGACAAATTAACAAGAGCAACTCAAAGTATTATTTGGGAGACAGTGAATTTATTCAATGGGGAGAGAAATAATTTTTAAAGTGAGAGTGAGAATGGTTATACAAATCAAAGAAAGTAATCAATGTTAATAAATGGTTCATGTAGAAATTGTTGACAAGTGGAGAACCAAAGCCCGTCTATAGACAACTGGACATCCCCTTACAGAAGGGTCTCAGGGAGGAGATGAGCCAGTCAGGGTGCAGTGTAGCAACAATGAAACACACACTTTCCTCTAAGTTCTTTAATGCTTCCTACCCCCTCTCCCCTCCCCTCCCACAACTGTCATGATCCTGATTCTACCTTACAAATCTGGCTAGACCGGAGGATGTACACTGGTACAGATAGGAACTGGAAACACAGGGAATCCAGGGCAGATGATCCCTTCAGGACTAGTGGGGAGAGTGATGATACCTGGAGGGTGGAGGGAAGGTGGAGTAGAAAGGGGGAACTGATCACAAGGATCTACATATAATCCCCTGCCTGGGGGATGGACAGCAGAAAAGTGGTTGAAGGGAGACGTCGGACAGTGTAAGATATGATAAAATAATAATAATTTATAAATTATCAAGGGTTCATGAGGGAGGGTGGAGCAGGGAAGAAGAGGGAAAAGTGAGGAACTGATGCCAAGGGCTCAAGTAGAAAGTAAATGTTTTGAGAATGATGATGGCAACAAATGTACAAATGTGCTTGACACAATGGATGGATGGATGGATGGATTGTGATAAGAGTTGTATGAGCCCCCAATAAAGTTTTTTAAAAAGAAAAGAAAACAAAATGATCCATAATCTTAATATAAGAATAATTCCAAATCACACCTGTGTTAGAAGTCGCTTTATTGGATGTGTTATAGATAGCCAAAATATCGCAAGAAGGGGGGGAAGGGGTGCTCCAAATCAGACCTGTTCTCAGGGAGTGGCTGGGAAATACACTCTGCTTTCATCCTGGACCCTCCTGCCTTAAAGTGTTCATGTAAACTAGCAAGGGCTTAGACCTTGCTTACGACAGGGGCGTGGCATCAGAAAGACCTAGAAGAAAAATAAAGGACATTATCTTTGTCTTTTATACTCTGTGCTACTACATGCTAGGCATGATGTATATATTACAAATTTAACACAACAAACTCACCAAACCTACACTAGTGTTCCCATTTCATAAAATAAGTGAGGAGATGAGGCACAGGAGATAAGAATCACAGTGCTATATTTCCTTAGCTGTGGTCTGAAATGACAATAGCATACCATGTCAGTAATTCTTCCAGCGGGAAGAATTCTTGGCCAATGCAATTCCCTCGAGTTGTTGTGTGGAAGAGAGGTAGCTATTTGTAGACATACTGTGCTAAACATTTATTCATAAAACTCAAACTCGTGGGACAAGAAGGAGCTAAACAACATTACCAGGCATAATAGGAAGTTAACTAACCAACATTCAAATATTCATTTCCAAGGTAACCTAATCCAAGGGCTAAATATTGAACCTTTGAGTCAGCCAAATGCCTATTATACCTGGAGGCAAAATCTACCACCACCACCACCATTTGCCATTGAGTTGAATCCTGCTCATGGTGTCCTGGTGGGTCTGTACAGATAAGAGCAGGATGGTGACCCACAGAATTTTCAATGACAAGCTTTTCACAAGTATCTTTCTGGGACTTTCTTTCAAGACACCTCTGTGTGGATACCCTAACCTTTCCATTAGCAGCTGAACCTGTGAACTATAGCCTTCAGAGACCCCAGTAAGCAAAAGGTGGTGGTTGTTGTTGTTGTTGTTGTTGTTGTTTGCCATCAAGGCAATCCCCACTCACATGGACCTCATGTAACAGAAAAGAGCTCCCCCACAGGATGTCTAGTCTGTGAGGTTCATGGGAGAACTACCCTTGAGTTTGAACTTCAACCTTTTGATTTGCAGGGTATGCTCTGACCATTGTTCCACCAGGACTCCTTTCATAAGCAAAACCCAAACCAAACCCACTGCCATCAGTCAATCCGATTCAGAGCAACCCTCTGTACGGTTTCCAAGACTGTCCATCTTTAAAGGAGCTGAGTGCTTCATCGTTCTCCCTCAGAGTGGGTTTTGAATTGCCAGTCTTGCGGTAGCAGTCCAACATTGATCCCGCAGTGCCACCAGGGTTCGTGCTGAGCAAGATGGCACGTTGCAGAGTATCTGCGAAGCATGTGGGTAATCCATCAGCTGTTAGCCGACATGGCACAGCCACCTCTTGTCGGCTGCTGCTATCAGGGTCCTAGGGGACATAGCATAGAGAGTTTGGTAGCGCAGTACTTACATATTGGACTGCTAATCATATTGGTTCGACACCACCAGCCATTCCTCAGGAGAAAGACAAGACTTCCTACTCCCGTAAACAGTTACAGTGTCGGAAATCCACAGAGGCAGCTCCAGCCTCTGTTACCGGGTTGCTATGAGGCTGACGTGACTCGCTGGCAGGGAGTTTGGGTTTGGGGTGAGGATGCAGTATTACATGGGAGCTCGGCCTGAGCGAATCCCATTGGAATCTCCTAGGCTTGTTTCCTGACGTACTAAGAGACATGTGCGGGGGAACCTGTAGTTCCCCAGACCTGATGCAGCCCTGCACCTGCAACTTGGATGCCCATGGTTTTACAACCCCATTCTCCTGCTTTCCCTTTGTGGCAGCCAACCCCTGGTGGCCCTCCACTCACTTCCTCCTCGGTGTCAGTTGGCTGCTAACCAAACACCCTGCTCTTAGAGGCCCCCCGAAGAGAAGTAAACAAACAAACCCTTCAGCTGTAAATAGTTGTGCCAGTCACATTCAGAATGGTTTATAGCCTTCCAGGGGCTACTTAGGGAAGTCTCTAGAACATCTTTCTTTCCATCCTGAGTCATTTAATGAGTACCCACTATGTTCAGCCCCCTGCCCATACCAACCATTTTCATGGAAAAGGAGAGTGGAAAAATCATTTGGCTCTCTCCTGACTACCAGGCTCGTCGACATTTCCTTTGCTTTACGGCCCCGCAGGAGCGCTTGGCACCGGTTACGTCTCAGCCCATTTCCCAGTAATTTGGTATTAAATAATCCCCTAAAACTTGCTAAATGCGGCCACATGCGGCTTTGATTGTTGTTACCCGCTTGCTCCGAGATTTCTGAATACGCTTTCTCAGAGCAAACACAGATCACCGCAGGGGCTGGTGTGGGCAGCCCTGAAGTGAAGTGATTTCTAGCTTTAAAAGGCTCTGGATCGTTTGTGTCTAACTACACGACATCGGGCGCAAGGGCATGGGGCGTCTTTCATTGGGTTTGGGCTTTGTTGGTTTGGGTTTGGGCTTCTGTGATTTTAAATGATCGCCATCGTCCGAGCTTCTGTTTCTGGAGTGCCCACTAGGATCCAGCAGCGATTTTCAGCGGGGTCATTTCCGCCTCACCTGTGAGGAGCCAACGCAAAGGCTAAGCAGGGACAAAGCCATGCGTAGGTCCCTCCCAGCTACGGAGCAAAAGCAGTTGTTTCTAACCTCAGAGCCTTTGCATTTCCCCAGCCTCCCACCATAATCCCTCTAATGGGAAGTGATTTGGGGAGGCATGGTCTACCTCAAAGAGAGCTTCATCCACCCCTCCTCATCTCCTTTGAGAAGAGAGCGCTGCGACCCAGAGTGTTTGGGACTCGTGACAGAATGTGGATTAGAATGTGGATCTCTCGTACCCAAATAATTTCCCTTCTCATTGCTCTACCCTACTAGAAATTTTCCCAAAGTCCCTCATGTGGTATACGTATATGTAATTTCCTTCTTTTTTGTTTTAGTTTAAAAACTGCCAATAATAGGTCTCACACAAGGCCTAACTCCCTTTCCACTGTCCTTCGCCCTGCTGCTCCTGGCATTTCAGATCTTCATTTTGAACCCTCTTCAAGCTCCTCCTGCTCTTTAAATAAAGGAGCTGCTGACCCAGGCCATAGCAGGCCCATTGCTGGAGCATGGAGTCATTCGGATGGCCGGGGACTTTGGGGACACCAGGAGAGGGCCTGGGCAGGGTTGGATTCAAGGGCAAGGGAACAGCTGGTGCCTCCGGCAGCTAGTGCCATCAGCCAGAGGGCAATGCAGGCCCAGGGAGTGAGCAAAAGAGCATGCTCTCCAGCTCGCCAGCAGCCACAGAAAGCCAGGCTTAAGTGTCCCGGCCCCGGGGCTGGGGTGAACAGGTGTCCCACAGCTGACGGGGCAGCTCACCTCCTCGCTGGGAGTTGGGGTAGGACAGACTGAGCTGGACCAGGACTAGGAATTAACTGGACTCCTGCAAGTCAGATGAGAGTAGGACCCTGGGTACTCATCTCGGGGGCGTGGGGGGAGGGGGGAGATCGCCCTGATGGCACTGTCGGGAAATGTTAGACGGCCAATCACCGTTCAAACCCATCAACCGCTCTGTGGGAGGAAGACAAGGCTGCAGGCTCTCAGAAAGTCGTACCACATCAGAAGCCTACGTAGGGGCCACGGCGAATACGAATCCGCTTGATGGTCTCCTGGGTTTGCGCTTGGATTCTTTTGAGAGACGCCTGACCTTCAGCAAGTCAGAAGCTACCGTTGGCATGATTGGGGACGGTGCTCCTCAAAGAGCAGTCCTTAGATAACAGCACCAGCGTCACCTGACAGTTTGTCACAGCACAGATGCCCAGGCTCCACCCCCGAACTACGGAAGCAGAATCTGCATTTCCACAAGATCCTCACGTGAACCCTGAGGACCTTCAAGTTTGTGCGACCTTGGCCTACTGTCGTGGCTCTCACAGGGCAGCTCCCGCACCGAAGCAAGTGCATCACCTGGGGATTTGTTAGAAATGCAAACAGGCCTCTTCTTGGCTCTCTAGAAGTAGGGCTTAGAGCTCACTTGTTTAAGAGTCAGACCAAGGGTGTTCGTGGTGTGTGATAAAGTTTGATACCCATTGGACTAGGGTATATGTTGTCAAGAGAGACTAGTCCCTAAAGAGGGACATCATTCTTGGTAAAGCAGAAGAACAGCAACAACAACAAAAACCCAGAAAATGAGGAAAGACCTGGACCAGGTGATTGACACCGTGGCTGCAACAATGGGCTCAAGTACAGGCACCATTGTGAGGCGGGCATGGGGCCAGGCAGTGTTTCTTTCCGCTGGGTATAGAAGCGCGATGGTTCAGAGCCGGCTCGATGACATCTGACAACAGCAGGGGGCAGTGTTTGTATTGGGGAGGGATGTAGTTTGGAGGGAGCTTCAGAAAAGTACACTGGTTTGGGACTTGAAAGGGGGACCTTCGGCATCGCACCTTCTATTCCAGGCAGAAATAAAATGATTTCTTCCCAAATGGCATTCTAGTGTCAACTAAGAGAGATTGACAAGTAGGTAAATGATAGGTAGGTATACAGGCAAGTAGATAAATGATAGGTAAGTATATAGGCAAGTAGATGATAGATAGATGATAGATAGATAGATAGATAGATAGATAGATAGATAGATAGATAGATAGATAGATAGATAGATAATAGATATACATGATGAATGAATAGGAAGATTATATCAATAGATCGATTTACCTACCAATAGAAGAATGGATTCTTTCTCCGCTCAAGCACACAGTCCCTCCCACTTTCCATTCACACCTTTGTAGAGCCATGGTCATCCCTCATTGCTACATTTTCTTAATCTAAGTCGGAGATATCCTCTTTCATTTATAATAACTCTGGTTATTTTCTAAGGCAGCCGGCAGCTTTCCAGAAAAGCTAAACTCCAGAGACATCCTGAATGTAAAGACTGGGGCTGCCTTCTATTCTAACACCCGGGGGGTGACAAACTCAAACCTCAAAGGGACGGGTACTCTGTAATAGCACTGCTCAGCTCCTTCCCATTTCCAGTGCCAGCATCCTACCGCAAACACTCGCAGTTCTTTTCTTCACAACTACAACAGGGTAGCAAATGATTTCCCTTTCTTCAACGCCTTGCCATCTACCCTGGCCTACTCCCCTGCCACCGGCTCATCCTTTCTCCGCTTGATAAAGGCAGCCCCAGGCTCACAAGCCTTCAATAACTCCCAGCTGGTCATAGACCGACACCCCCTTCTCCCAGCTTGGATCTCCTGCTACAGTAAGGATGGAGTGGTAGGAGGAAGTGGTCTAACTAGAAGGCTGGAGGAGGGGCAGAAATGAGCATAGGTTCCTCAGCCTGGGGATGGCACAAGTGTATCCACATAAGGCAGCAGGGCGTGGGTGCTAGTTATTAGGAGAGAAGTTAAAATATTTGGGGTATCCTTGTCATCACTGAGAATTGGCTGAGAAATCAGGCCTCTGGACACACATATGACAGAAAAGGCTGAGCCAAGAGAAAAGGTAAGGACAGGTGTGTGACATGGAGCGTGCAGGAAACGTCAGCCAGATTAGAGGCCAGTTTGGAAAGGAGATCCACTATGTGATTTCTAATTAAATGATTTTTATTTCATGCTGCTTCTCTTCCGTGGAGGAGCCCAGAAGGCACAGGGAAGAACGCACTTGACATCTAATCAAGAGGTCACCAGTTGGAACCCGCCAGCCACTCCATAGGAGAAAGATGTGGCCGTTGGCATCCATCAAATAATTTAGTCTTGGGAATCCCATGGGGCAGTTCTACTCTGTCCACTAGGATCACTGTGAGTGGAAATTGACTTGTTGGCAGTGGGGTATTGGGGGGTTGGTTTGGTTTTCATTTTTGTACACTTTCCGAAAAGAAAGGATTGGATAAGCAGCCAGCACGGGGACTCTATTTCCAGGAGAAACTCACTTCTTCACTTGAACACAGTGTAAATATTTTATTTACTGAGTGTGTTCATGCAGTCTTTGATTTGGTTGCCCATATAGCTGTTGTCTGTGCTTGGGGATCAGTACTGCCCCAGATGGTAAACTCTCAAAGGGCAGGTACTCAGATCTGTCTGGTAAATTACTGTGTGGGGCCCAGTAGCAGCCAATGAGCTGTACAGCATCAGTTTGATTTTGCTAATAAAAGGCTGGTTGCTGCTGAAGGAACAATCTTGTGGGCTGGAAAGAGGCTTGTTAACAGCGTCCCTTAGCCACCTACAGTGAGAAATCATGATTTTTTTTTTCCTATATTCAAAGTCCAAGTCAAACTACAGGGGAATCTGGGGAGCTGAGCATTGAAAGGCACAGGGAGGATGCAGAGAAGGTCATGGTTACTGGCCCTGAAGGAGGTGCTGCTATGCTATGGTTATTTCAATGATCAAAGGGAGAAACATTGATGCTGAGGAAGGTTTAAAAAAAAAGGAAAGAGATTCCATAGCATGGGATATAAATTATTTTCACTTTGTTCTTGATTCTTGAGGGAGAATGTCTCACCATTGGTAAAAGTAGTCTTTGATGCGGCATCTAGACCACCCCTAACTAGCCAAAAAAACAAACAAACTCACGGCCATTGAGCCTCTTCCAGCCCTCTTAGAATAGAATTGCCCCTTTGGGTTTCCAAGACTTTAAATCTCTACAAGAGTAAACAGTCTCATCTTTCTCCTCTAGAACCACTGGTGGATTCAAACTGCTGATCTTATGTCTGGCAGCTCAATTCATAGCCCACTATACCACTAGAACACTTTCCTAACCTAACAGGCTACATTAATATGGTTACTCTTGAGTGGCTTTGGCCAGATCAAAAATCTCCTTCATCTGCTACTAGCCAAGTTCTGGGGACAGAGATATGTTTCAATCAATCATGCCTTTGTAATGAAGTCTCAACTCAGCCTGTGGTCATAGAAGCTCCATGGGCTTACTGAATGGTCAGACACATCAGTGCACACAGAAGAATAGCTCATCCCTTTTGAGGACATGGAAGCTCCACTTTGAGAACCCTCCCAGACATTCCCCAGGAGTCTCTCCACTTACATCTTTGGGCCATAATAAAACTGTAATTCTCAGTATAGCACCTTTCTGAGCTTGCATCATTCTAGCAAATTATTGACCTTAAGAGATTAGTTGAAATCAGCAAGTCAAAAGTGAGAGGTGTTCGAGGGACCCCAAACATGTGCCTGGCATCTAGAAGGTAGAGTGAAAAGATCCTGAATTTGTAGCCAGCAGCGCTGATGCCATAGTGGTTTTGAATTGGGCTGGGATCTGCATGGTTGGCAGTTCAAAACCACCAGCAACTTGGGAGGAAGACTGGGCTTTTTCTACTCCCGTAACTAGTTACAGTCTCAGAAACCCACAGGGGGTCACAATTGGAGGTCAGAAGTGAGAGTGTCCTAGGGTGGATTCCTGAGGTCTTAGTCCGACTGGGCAGTCGGGGGGAACAATGTCCTTAACTTGTGGGATCAAGCCCAGCCAGGAGAAATGCTCCATGCACAACTGGTGCCCGAATAGAAGTGGAGCAGTAGGGTTCAGACGTGGTAACAAGTTGACTTTCAGTTCCATAGAGTTTGGTGTCAGAGAACTGGGATTTGATTTTCCGTGTGTACAGGTATGTGACCAACATGCGATTGGGGTTAGAATGAAAAGGACTTGGATTTAGAGGACTCCCTCCTCTTATTTACCAGATGATTTACTGAAACAATTATGAGACCTCTCCAAGTCTCAGTTTCTTCAGCTAAGTAAAGATCAAAGTACCCACGTGTGGTAGTTACATAATCTGTTGTCAATTTGAGAGGATTAAGAGTAAAGGGGTGGAGTTCAGCCTATCAATCAGGTCACAGCTTGATGACCTCATTTGAAGGTGCTAAGGAGATGGGACTAAGGTGCTCACTTGAGATGGGACACAGGCTCACTCCCTGAGAGACACTGCAGATGACAAGATACATGGAGCTATGCTAGTGCCCCGAGCTGAAGGAGCCACGTGGAGACCCCTGCCAGCACTGAGATGCTTACACCGCCACTGGACCAACAAGACTTCTCACCCACTGGCCTGTGATCTTCCTGCATTTGGCATCATTGCATGTGTTTCATGAGTCTGAAGAAGACTCAATAGATTGGTATTGGACATATGGGCTAATATTGGACTTATGGACTTGATCTGGACTGGGCTGGGATGTTTACTCATTATATAAAGCTCTCTCTTATACACATATGAGTGTCTATGAATTTGTTTCTCTAGTCAACCCAGGCTAACACATCATTCCAAAGGTTGATTAGGAAAATAAAATGAGGTAATAGGCAAAAATAAAATGTCAAGTACCTGGTCTGTGGTCAAGAAAAAAAATGTGATTTCATTCCATGCCCCAAACATTCCTTCTGCATTTTCCCCCTATTTTAATGGGAATTCACCTGCTCTGATGATGAAATAAAACTGCATTTTCCCCCCAGAAGGATGTCTCCAATAAACTCTGACAAAGGTTTGGGTACTTGCATATAATCCTATAGAAAGTATCAGGAGAGGAAAGAGAGATCACTGAGAAACCAATTTCATCCTCAGCTTCTGAGAGATTATTACAAGCAGCAGTGGGAAATAAGTATATAAAGATGACTGGCATTTCAATAGACCCTTTCATCCACCAACATTTGCAAAGTTGCTCAGAAAATTTCCCAAGACCACATTTTGTTCCCTGCCCAAAGGCATTTTAAACCACCTCTGATACAATGCTGCTGCCACCACCCTCCTGAGATTTGCAACAGCCACGTAACTGTCTCAGAAATGCTGTGGGACCATAGTAGTTCTGAGATGGGTGGGGGGCAGAGCGCAGTGATCTACCTGGATCTAGCCAAGATGCCGAGGATGGCTTTTCAAAACGGTGTTGATGACAGCATCCGTGTAGGTGAGAAGTCCTCAGAAAAATAGGGACCCCACAAGGTAGGTACCTATCCCCTCTCCCTGACGTCCAGGTGCTTCTATCACAAAGGTCTGAGCTGAGGTGGACCATTAGAAGGGCTGTCGAGCTGGACCATTTGCCTCACATAGCTTTGCTCAGGACACCTCCACTGTGAGGAGTTTCCCGGTCACCCTTGTGGGCAGAGAAGTAAGTGAGCTGACAGAAAAAAACATAATGTCTGCACCTGGCAAAATGGATGCGTTCAAGCTCCTTGCTGACTCGGAGAGGAGAAAGCCATTGCCGACTCACCAAGGTTGCCCTGGCCAGCTGGATCTGCTGCTCTCTGAAACCGCCACTTCAGACTGACAGGTGGATGTGGGTGTCCAAGACACCAGGTCTCCAGGAGATGGTTCAACCTCCAAGTTCTACCCACACAACGAGTCCGTGACAACAGTCACAATGCAGTTCCAATCATGTCCATGACAGTCCTAGGTCGGTAAAATAACTTAGTCATTTGGCAGGTTCTGGAGGGAAGCTGCCATCGTGCTAACTCCAGGGCACAGCCATGTCATGTGTGTCACAGATTTCAAGGGCAGATTTTTCAGACATAGACTCGCACTACGTAGACAGGGTAGACTCGGGGTACACTCGCCCTGCCAACCTTTCCATTAGCGATTGAGCACTTAACCATTTGCGCTGCTCAGGAGCTTCATTTTGATTAAGAAAACCTTTCACGGCAGGTTTGACTTTGTCATACCTGGACCTTCCCCTAAACAGCAGGTCACTTAGGCAAAGGGAATGCATGCGATGTCCTCCTGCATGGGAAGCCCCGGGTCCGTGTGCCTTCTTGCTCAATGCCTCTAGACTGAGCACAGGCCGACTAAGGATCTAGTGTGGCCCAACCGGGTGGACTCTGAACAGTCACCGGGATGTGGGAACTCACCCTGAGTCAGAAAATCGACCCAAGGAAAACCTAAAAGGGGGGTTAAGTTTGGTCAACTGTGTCCTCAGCTGAATTCCTTTTTTAACTTCCAGCTGCACCTCTGGCTTTTTATCCATAAGCCCATGCTCAATGTGTACTTACTTACTGAGCACCAAGAAACATCACTGAGAGAGAGGAGGGGATGCTGGAAAGAGGACAAGCTTGCAAACCAAGCCAAACCAACTGGCTTGCAAACCAACTGGGTTTGGATTCCTCTGCCTCCACTTTTCCACCAGAAATGTGAAACATCAAGGACATGATCTGATGCATCAAGATTAAACACATTTAACCTAAATTCCCACTCCCAGCGAGTCTATTCTGACTTGATGCGACCCTATATAAGGCCTCTAGGCTTGGAAATCTTTACAGAGCAGAAAGTCTCATTTTTCTCCCACTGAGCAGCTGGTGGGTTTGAACTGGTAAGCTTGTGTCTTATTTTCCAAGTTGTTGTTGGGTGGCTTTAACAGCAGAAATTTATTTTCCTACAGTTTCGGAGGCTGGAAGTCCTAACCCAGGGCCCTGGCTCTCAGGGAAGGCTATCTGTGTTGAGTCTGGGAGGATTTCCATCCCTGGAATTCTGGGGGTTGTAGACTGAGCAGCCTCCATCATCTCCAGACAGTGCTGGTCTTCCTCCTCCTTGTCTTCTTCGGTGCTTACTTCTGCTCCCCTCTACTGCACATGTGATTCACTTAAAGGCACACCTCATATTACTATAGTCTCGTTAGCATAACAAAGAAAATCCTGTTCCCAAATGGGATTGCAACTAAAGCTATAAGGGTTAAAATTCACATCACATATTTTAGGAAAATGTAATTCAACCCATAAAACCATGTGACTTTAAGACCAAAAACCTCACAGCCATCGATTCTTACTCACAGTAACCCTATTGGGTTGGGTAGAAGTGCCCTGTGGGCTTCCAAGACTATCATTCTTAATGGGGGTAGAAAGCCTCATCTTTCTCCCACAGAGCAGCTGGTGGTTTCAAACTACTAACTGTGCAGTTAGTAGTGCAATGTGTAACCCACTGGGCCACCAGGGCTCCACTTCCAACCCAGCCTCCATCTATTTCCCTAGTTGACTTTGGCTTTGGTCATGTGACTTTCTTTAACCAAGTCAATGGTGTGGACTTGCTGGTGCTCCTAGCATGCACAGTAGAAGCCTATTATACCTCCATATGTCCTTTCATGTCTCTACAGTAGGCAAGAGAAAGCCATGCCGCAGCTAGACTGCCAGTCCCAGAAGGAGAATGAGAGACAACCACAATAGCCACTAGGGTCTGGCACAGTTGTCCTGGCTATGTCCCAGACTTAAAATGGTAGGGGGTGGGGGTGGGGACCACCCAATCCAGCCCAATCTGAGTCCATTTAGATTTGCTAAATCCAAGCCCACCAAGATAACATGAATAGTAAATGGTTGAAGGTTTTTAAGCTAGTGGTTTGGGGGTGAGCTTGTGATGCAGTATTAGTGTGGCACTAGCTAACCTATACACTTATATTTGTACAAACACACATATGCATACAAAGCATCTCCCATGGTATTGTTATTGCTAGGTGCCATTAAGATGATTCTGGCCCATAAAAACCTTCAACCATTTACTAAGATGTGCTTGACCCATCTATTTCCCTAGTTGACTTTGGCTTTGATCATGTGACTTTCTTTAACCAAGTCAATGGTGTGGACTTGCTGGTGCTCCTAGCATGCACAGTAGAAGCCTATTATACCTCCATATGTCCTTTCATGTCTCTACAGTAGGCAAGAGAAAGCCATGCATTGATTGATCTTAGATCTTCCTTATTCTAGGTCCAACTTCCACTTGCATATGAGGCAATTGAAAATACCAGGGCTTTTCAATACTCTACAGAGGTCTTGTGCAGCAAATTGACCTAATGCCACTCCTCTTGTGATCTCTTGACTACTGCTTCTATCAAAGAAGACAAAATTCTTAATAACTTCCCCTGCCTCCATTTATTACGATGTTACCTATGAATCCAGTGTGAGGCCCTTGGTCTTTTCTACATTGCCCTGTAATCCCTGCTGCAGGCTCCAATCCTCAACCTATATCCGATCCTCCTCACTTTCCACAAGGAGGGTTGTATCGTCCGCATTCCAAAAATCATCAATAAGTCTTCTTCCAATCCTAAGGCCACTCTCTTCTTCATATAATGTCCTGTGGGGATTTGGTAGTGGCTCGGCCATTACCTAGCTGTGTAATCTTCAGTCAATTGGATCTCCTATAAAGTCGAGTAATTAGGAAATGTCCTTTCTCCTGCTACTGCATTCCAAGTGTGCTATAGGATGAGAATACAGAGATGAATAAACCTCAGAATCTCAAGAATTGCTCAGACTAGTGGAACTTGGGCCATAAACTACCCAAGCCCTAAGCCGTTCACAGAAAATCCCAGGAAGCTGTGAAAAGGTAAAGCAATGAATAAATGCCTCTCATCCTCAAGTTCCCCCTAAAATATGATAAAATAGATGTTCTCCCAAAACAGATTTCTTTTCTACCTCCTGAAACTATGGCCTCAGGATACATGAGCTAAGAAAGAGAGACTCGGTACAGACAGGAGAACTTTGAGGGTTGGATCTGGTTTTTGCTTTCTCTCAAGTTTCTGTTAGACTTTTCAGCCTGATTTTGGTGGAGTTCGAGAGTCTTAAAATCTAACTAACTTGAGCTCAAAGCGGAAGGCCTTCCAGGGAGATGAAAGCGTTCTTTTATCAATGTTGAAGAAAGTAGTTCACAAGTGGACCTATTTTTCTGAAGGCAAAATGCACCGTCTGTAACAGCCTACCTTCCTGAAAGGAAGTAGTTCTTGATAGGGACTTTGTCTGCAAGGAAGAATCAAATCCACCGGGAGGGAAAGCAAGAGATACTATTAGGGATTCCATCCCCAGCTATGCAATGCCTATCCCTGGCTGTTTATCCGGTAGTGGGGCGGCCCAACAATGCCTTCTGTAGTCTGAAATCGCTCCTGTCGGGGAGCTGTACGGATCGTTTCTGTTCTTCATCTCCTTTCAAATGGCCATTCAATGGTTTACTGGGAGAGTAGCCTCCACCGGAAAGAGAATTATTGGGTTTTTACTTGTCAGCTCAGAGAAAACATCGATGTGACACCACTGGCAGCTCAGGTGACAGGCAGACTAAAGGGCACTAAAATGTGAAGCTTGAAGCCCAGGGGGAATGGTGCTTTCCAGAACACACTCATGCCTGCCCTCCAGGGCTCGCTGCCTCTGAGAGCATGCCCTCTTTCAGGAGGAAGGCTTCCAAGGGATGTTTGCATGGTCAGGCTATGTGCAGGGGTACGGGACATTTGGTGAACAGCCAATCACCATCCAGATGATAGATTAGCACGCATTTTCACCCGTGCCTTGGTGCACACACTCCTTAGCACATCCCACTGTGATATAGATGCTACAGGTGACCACATGAAACTGCAACTATTTAGCTGGTTTTGACCTATAAAAGCTGTCACTTCCAATATTTCTATCAGAAGCAGTATTGATTTTCAGTGGGATTTATGCACAGTAAAATTCAAGCTTGTTTGGATATTCGCTAGTACCAGTTGTGTCAAAATCAGTTCAAACATAGCGCCGCCGTGTGTGTCTGAGTAGAACTGCATCCCATTGAGTTCCCGGAGGCTGGTTTTTCAGAACCAGACCGCCAAGTCCTGCTCAGAGGCTTCTGACTCACTTGAACTGCCAACAAGTTGATTGACAGCCAAGTATATTAACCAGTTAGGTCCCCTAGACACCCTTTTACTATATACTTTCAGGAACGTTAGCAATACATAGTTGCATAACCACCACCACAACAATACCACCAACAGTTCCTCACAGCCCTCTACAATCAATTCCCTCTGTCTACACCCAGCCCCTTACAACCACCGATCTCTGTTCATCCCTTCCATTTTGCCCTTTCTAGAGTGCCCTGTAAGCAGAATCACAGTGTGCAGCCTTTGGGCTCTGGCTTCTTTCCCTGAGCATAATACGTTCTCGACTCATCGATGTTGTGTGTACCGCTGATTGGTTTCTTCTCGTTGATGACAGAACTCCAGCATGTGGAGTCACTGCAGCTGGTTATTCACTCCCCATCGAGAGACTTCTGGGCTGTCTCCAGTTGAGGGTGACTGTGAAGAAAGCCCCTGTAAATATTTGCATCCAGGTTTTTGTGTGCTCTATTCTCATTTCTCTTGAGTAAACTTCGAGGCACAGTGTAGCTAGGCTGTAAGTTATGTGCATTTTAACCTCTCAGAAACTCAAATGATTTCTTCAGGTGGTCATGCCCCTTGGCATCCCCGGCAGCACTGAGTGAAGGTTCCCCTGGCTCCAC
Source organism: Echinops telfairi (assembly GCF_000313985.2). Taxonomy (NCBI): domain Eukaryota; kingdom Metazoa; phylum Chordata; class Mammalia; order Afrosoricida; family Tenrecidae; genus Echinops; species Echinops telfairi. The sequence continues at coordinate 12,587,402 of NW_022111309.1, read as the reverse complement.
GGTCTGCCAGATGTTGGCCTTCTCAGATCCGGACACAAGGAAGTGTAGCCATTCTCCTGGAGATGTAGTCATGTCCCACTGAGGTTTTCAAATGCATTTTCCTAATGAGCACATGCTTGGTGGAGGGTCACTGTATTAGTCTGGGTACTTAGAGAAACAAATCCACAGAAACTCGTGTATAAGAGAGAGCTTTATATAAAGTATAAAGGTTAAGTGTGCATCAAGAAAACATCCCAACCCAGTGCTGCCCAAGCCCCACAAGTCCAACATTAACCCATATGTCCAACACCAATCCACAAAGTCCTCCTCCATCTCACAAAACACACGCAATGATGCCGACTACAGGAGGAAAGCTGAGTCCATGAATGTATAAGCATCTCAGCGCTGGCAGGGGTCTCCACATGGGTGCTCCAGCACCCAGAGCTGCATCAGGGTAGGTCCATATGGCTTCTCCTGAGGGATGTCTTGCAGGAAGTGAGCCTTGCCAGCTGAAGCAGGGAACTGCTAAGGCAGCTGCACCCTGGTGCGACCATCACAAAGAAAGAGACAGACCTAGAAAGGCGAGGCTCGCCGAGCCATTTACCCCTCCACCCTTCAATTAACCCCACATGTGTTTATCCGCCAGGTTGGCACAATAAAATAACTAACTCAGTCACCGAAAAAGAGGTGGACTCTCAACAAGATGGATTGACACAGTGGCCAAGCAATGAGGTGAGGTATCATCAAGGGTGGGAGGACAGCTCAGGACCAGGCGGCATTTCATGCTGTTGTTCAGAGGAGTAGACCGGAGTCAGCACCAGCTCCAGGCCGCCTCGCAGCAGCAACAAAGACTGCTCATGTTGCGCCTCACTCATGGACTGGTTTCTCTCTGCAGATCTTTCTTGGTAGAGTGTCTGCTCAGGTCTGTTGCCTTTTTATTTTAATTGGGTTGCTGTCTTAATGCTAAGTTTTGAGAGCTTATTGGATACTCCAAATGTTTGTCCTTTATCAAGTGTGTGTTTGGGTTTTGTTTTTCAAGTGTGTGTTTTACAAATATTTTCTCCCACAGTGTCTTATCCTTTCATGTCCTGAACCGTGTCTTCTGAAGAGCATAAGTCTTTAGTTGTGATGCAATCCAAGCTATCCCATTTGTCCCTCTGTAGTTCATTCTTTGTGCTCTGTATACGACATTTTTGCCTCATCCAAAGACTGATGTTTTCATCTAGAAGTTTTACAATTTTAATTTTTATAGTTAGGTCTGTGTTTCATTTTGAGATAATCATCTTATAGGATACTACATTGTCTTATATATGTCATGTTTTGTTTTGTTGGGGGGGGGGTTGGCATATTGATATCTGATTGTCCCAGAATCACTTATTGAAAAGACAATCCTTTTCCCATTGAACTGCCATGACACTTGTCGAAATCAATATAGTTGTGAATCTATTTCTGGATTCTATTCTGTTTTATTGATCTACAGCTATCTATTTTCCAATAGCATACAGTCTCAAGGGCTATAACTTTATAATAAATCTCAAAATCAAATAAAGGGAATCCTTCGACTTTATTTTCTTTTTCCAAAACAGTTGTGACCATTCCAGTTCCTTTACCTTTTCATATAAATTTTCAAAACAGCTGTTCATTTTTCTATGTAATTTGAAAATGATTCTTAAGATCAGAGAACAACTAGCCAAAAGTCCCCCAGTTAACATGTGTCTGAACTAGCTCAGATTCTAGCTGTTCATATGGGTCCAGGTTCATGATCTGTCCTGAGGCTCCCTGAAGAAGGAGCCAGCAAACTGAGGAAGAACATCAGGTGGTGAAGCTTCTGGGGACTCATGCCCAGCAGGTCCTGCGGAGCTCTCCAAAGGTCTGGAATCCTGGCTGTCAACATACAGGGAAGCAAGCCGACTCTGTTTGGTAGCTCAGCCCCTGCCTTGCTTGATCAGGGAAGGGAAGACAATCTGATATCATCTGCAATAAATCATACAGTCGTAGACCCATGGTCAGGGCAGCCAAGATTTGACCTCTGGTTTCTCATGGAGTTCTGAGTCCCAGCTCTAATAAGCCCTGCCTGATGACAAGTCTATTCAGCCAAGTTTCTCTTTTTGTTTCCTGCTGGGATTTCCATTCTCCACTGGGAAAGCAGCCCCACTCTGAGCCCTCTTAGCTGGGGCCTGGATGCCCTTCCTAACTAGTTCCAGAGACTGCTGCCTCTCCCTTCTCATTGGCCAAGGTCCTGCTGCATTTGCCTTTGCTCATTGGCATCCCTATAACTAGTCAACGCTAATTGTCCTCTTGTCACCAGACCCTTTCCTTAACCCCGCTCTGTGTTATTTTTCCCGATGGGACAGTACTGTTAAGTCTCCCTTCCAGCCAACCCTAAACCCATAGCAGACATTTGGACTCAGAGTGACCCAAGAAAGGGTCCCTGAGGCTCCAAGCCAGGGGTTTTCAACCTTCCTAATGCCGCCACCCTTTCATACAGTTCCTCGTGTTGTGGTGATCCCAACCATAAAGTTATTTTCATTGCTACTTCATAACTGTGATTTTGCTACTGTTATGAATCTGTTATGCAGGATGTATTTTCCTTGTTACAAATTGAACATAATTAAAGTATAATGATTAATCACAAAAACAATATGTAATTTTATATTGTGAAATATCTATTTCTAATTACAAATCAATGAACTTTTGTCTTGAAGCATGGGTAGCAGTCTTCACGCTGGGTACTGGCATGTGGGCATATATGCATGTGGGTGGACCCACCTAGAGACTGAGAGAGGTGCAGTGTCTCAGTTCCTAAGACCATAGGAAATCTGTGTTTTCCAATGGTCTTAGGCGACCCCTGTGAAAGGTTCGTTCGACCCCTTTGGGGTCGCAACCCACAGGTTGAGAACTGCTACTCTAAACCTTTATGGAAGCAGAGAATTTCACCTTTCTCCCTCAGAGGGCTTGAATTCTCGACCTTGAGGTTCGCAGCCGAATATTTAACCTGCAGGACCAAGGTTAACCACCCAGAAACCAAGCCCACTGTAACCAAGTCAATTCCAACTCAAAGTGACCCTGTGAGGGTTTCTGAGGCTGTCAGTCCTCACGAGAGCAGACACCCTCGTCTCTCTCTCAAGGAGTTCAAGGTGGTTTGAACTGCCAACATGGTCCTCAGCCATCCGACACCAAGCTGGGACGTGGAACCAGGTAGAATTGTGTTGGGATGTTACGTCTGCATTTCTGAGCAAATTGCTTCATTTTTCTGAGTCTTGAGGTTTATTATGTGCAAAATGCCTCCCCGTGGCTATCCAGAGAATGGAAGTGAGGTAAGCTATTTGAAACGCTGGGCACAGTTCCTTGCACGAGTTGTTGTTGTTGTTGTTGTTGTTGTTGCTGTTTGTTGTTATTGTTAGATGCCATCAAGTCAGTTCCAACCCATAGTGACCCTATGGATACCAGAACAAACTACGGACGGGTCCTGTGCCATCGCCCAAGTGTACCTGTGTGCAAGCCCATTATTGCAGTCCCTGTGCAACAGTGAAACCGCTGTCCTGACTAACTCAAAGACCTGAAATGCGGCGGGGACGTCTCCCAATCAAGCCCATCCAAGTCCATGTAGATTTGCTAAATCCAAGTCTACCAAGATAACGTGAATAATAAATGATTGAAATCTCTCAAGCTACTGGTTTGGGGGTGAGCTTGTTATGCAGTATTAGCGAGGCACTCGCTAACCTATATATTTATATTTGTCCAAACACACATATACGTATAAAGCATCTCCCATGGTGGGATTGTTAGGTGCCATCAGTTGATTCTGATCCATAACGACCTTATGCACAGCTGAACAAAACTCTGCAAGGTCCTTGCTATCCTCACAGTTGTCCCAGTGTCTGAGCCCATTGTGGCAGCCACGGTGTCAGTCCATCTCGGTAAGGGCCTTCCCTTCTTTCTTTTCTTTTCTTTTCTTTTTTTTTTTTGCTGGCCCTCTACTTCACCAAGCATGGTGCCCTTCACCAGGAACCGGTCTCTCCTGACAACATGTCCAAAATATGTGGGACCGAGTCTTTGTCATCCTTGCCTCTAAGGAGCACTCTGGCTGGACTTCTTCCAAGACAGATCTGTTTGTCCTTCCTGGAGTCCGTGATAGTTTCAATGTTCTTTGAAAGTACCATAAGTCAAGTGCCTCGATTCCTTGTCGGCCTTCCTTATTCCATGTGCAGCTTTCAGATGCATGTGAGGTGATTGAAAATACCATGGCTTGAGTTAAACCCACACATGGTAGCAATCAGGGCAATTATATATGGCCCTGGCCCCGGCCCTGACCCTTCCCTCACCAACCCAAACCACTGAGTATGCAACATGCCTCCCCAGCGAGCGCCCCCACTGCACCACATGCCAGCTCCAGCATCCTGCCAGCCAGCATAGTGGAGATGAGCTCGGGAAGATCCAGCTAGAGAAACTTCAGCAGATATTCCATCGCAAGGGCAGCAAGACCCCGTGGGTCTCTTATGGCAACTTGATTGAAGAAGAACAGGTATTTAGTGGCCAGGATCTGTCAGGAAAGTAAAAATTAAACACCCCTGCATTGAGAAATAGGAGTGCAAGCCTCATACCTGATTCTATTGGCAGTCTAACGCACATCGTATGGCCAGTGTGGGTGGGAGCTTATCTCCGTAACTGGAGGGCCATATGCTTTCCTTCTCTTATTTGCTGGCTCATAGTAGAACCAGATAAGCAACTATCCTTTATGCCCAAAGATGATGACATTGACATTGACCTGTTGGTGGCCAGATGAGCCTGAGATTGTCTTCCGATGGTGGTGGTAGGTGGTGCTGGCCTATCCACTCTCTCAGCTGTTCCCTATGATCAGAGACAAAAGCTGTTGAGAAAGTAGGTGGTGTTCTAGATAGAGACCAGGCCCAGGGGTCAGTATACATACAAGGATCACATCTGTCATCTCAGTATGTTTGCCTGGAGCTCTCAGCTCAGGATGACAAATATGAGTCTCACTGGCTCCAAGAGCAAGCTTGAAGTCCTCTCTGGGCCTTGTCATCGCAAATGGCCATTGTAACACCTCGGGGACTAGAAACAAACTGAAACAAGAAGCCAGAGCTGCAATAAATCAGAAGTCACAACTGCATAGACAGCCTGAATGAAAGCAGGTACCAGGTCTACCAGCAGTACCCAGGAAAAGGCTGGTGGGAAGTACTGCAGACATGGACTGGAATCACTCCATTCTGTTCACCCTATTCCCAATCCTCCTCCATGTCTGCCTTCTTTCCTATGCTAACCCTCTCTAGCTGGACATACTGTCCACCCTTTTCTCTCCCATAGGGTATATATTTCCAGATTCATTTGTCACATTTTGCTCACTTTCCTCACACCTGATCGTAAGTCTACTTGGCCCATCCTAGAGATCACCCTACATCAGTCCTGCCTTCATGAGCACCCTAACCAAGGGCACAATGAACCACAAGCCAACGCCTTTATCCCAGCCCATCCTGAGAAGGACTAACTCTAAACCTCCTTCAGGTGGGGGTGGAGGGTGGCGAATGCCTAGTGTCTTGACTCTCCCAACCAGCTATTATGATGTACACAGCAATCTTTCTTGCTGAACCAACGGCAGTGGAGTTTGGCCTTCGTCTCAGATCTGAGTCTGGTGGGAATGTCAGGAGGTGAGCAGCCATCCTAGTGTCCCAGGAATGTCCCAGTCTGAAAACCAAAGGCTCCACATCCCAGGAGACTCCTGTGTCCCACGCACATCAAGACAGTCAGTCACCCAGCAGAAGACACCAAATCTGAGGGATGTCTATGCAAAACCAGCTGCCTCGGGAGATGAGCAGAGACTGAAGACAGGAGGGCTGGAGGGGCAGGACCAGATGTTCTGAAGACGGTTCTACAGAGCAGTCATTTCCTTTTCTTAACGCTTGTCAACTGTACACAACATGACCCTTGCCTCTTGAAGCATGTTCAGCTGTGCCACCCAGCGGCATTCCTCACAGCCACAATGTTGGGCCATCATCCCCACTGTATCAACCAGTGCAGAAAGCAGTGTCTCCCTCCTCCTGCATCCCCCAGCGCATGGTTAGCCTCCAATCGACTTTCTCTCGCTCTGCATTTGTCTAGTCTAGGTATTTTATATAAATGTTTAGATAAACATTTCATATAAATATTTATATCATATTTGTCCTTTTGCAGGTTTCCATTTACTTAGCAGGTGGAACCGTCCTTAATTATATAAACCAGATGAGTCAGCACAGACTAAGCGTGTAAGAAACAGCCCTGCAATCTCCATGTCTGAAGGGAACCGAGGTTAATTTCTTGTTCGCATCATAAACTGACATGGGTAACAGAGGGACTCTGTTCCACATTGCATTTCAGGGGCCCAAGCCTCTTCAGTTGAGTGTCTTGTCACCCCTTAAAGCCTGAGAATGTGCCTCCCCCTCACCCTCATCCTCGGACTTCCTAGGAAAGCGCAGGAAGAAAGGGAGCAGAACTGGAAGTGCTGCTTGTCATTGTGTCCCACATTTCACTGGCCGGACCATGGTCATCTGGCATAACCTAGCTGTCAGGGAGTCTGGAAAATACAGCTGGATGTCAAAGCACAAAGGGGAAATAAGTTGTTTAAGGAACAGCTAGCTCATCTCTACCTACACAAGTCATTAGTGATGAAAACTGAAGGCCAGAGGACCCAGAAGCCCCCTTATCCCATAGCAGGGGTTCTCCGCCTTCCCAATGCTGAGACTCTTTCATACAGGTCCTCTTGTGGTGGGGACCCCCAGCCATAAAATTATTTCCGTTGCTACTTCCTCACTGTCATTTTGCTACTGTGATGAATCGGGAGACCCCTGTGAAAGGGTCATTCCACCCCCAAAGGAGTCCCAACCCACAGGTTGAGAACCGCTGCCATATGGCCTTCATACACAGGTGACAGCATGAAAATGCCGTAGAAGACAGAAGAGCACTTCCACTCCTAGACCCACCCCACCCCCTGAAACAAGTTTATGTTCATGGGAACACTTGTGCACGAAGATGCATAGATGAATTATTCATAGTAGCTAAAAAGCGGAAGCAATTCAAGTTTCCATCAACTGATGAGAAGATAAATAAAATACAGAATATCTATACAGAGGAGTATTACTGAGCCCTGAAAAGGAATCAAGTCCCGATTCATGCTACAACACGGATGAAGCTTGGAAACATCATGTTGAATGAAAGAACACAAGAAGACAAACATTGTATGACTCCATTACTGTGACAACTTCTGAATTGGTTAGTCCCTAAAAGGGGACGGGACATGGGAAGTGACTGCTAATTGGCACAGGGATTTTCATTAAAGTGATAAAAATGTTCTGGAATTTGATCGTAGTGATAGTTGTAAAATTACGTGACTCTACTGAAAAACACTGACCTGGGCACCATAGGAGACTTAATTTTATGGTATGTGAATTATAGCTCAATTAAAAATATTCTTAATAAAAAGAAATTAAAAAGATGATCTTATCACTCTCTTCCTCACCCAGCTCCTCCCACACCAGCCTAGATGGCCCAGGTGCCCTGTTCAGCCCTTGCCTTCAGTTGGCAGGTAGCAAGGGAGCACACACATGGCAGTTGTCATGGTGACCAGCCCAGCCTTGCCCTGCTCCTCTCCAACCTGGCAGGTGGGCAAGCTGCGCCTAGGACAGGCAGGGGCTGCAGAGGTAAAGAGCAGAGAAGCCCCGATTGCAATTGGCAATATCTATCTTCATCTCCACAGGCACTGCCAGGGCACTGGGGAGTCCAACTACACCACGGAGCTTCTGGAAGCAGCAATCTAAAGGCTTAGCTGCCGTCTGGTCTTTTAATGACCCTTCAGCTCAAAGCATCCAGGATTCAAAAATATATATCAGTCTGGGCTAAATTTTTAGTCGTTCTTGCTGGGGCAGCCACAGAAAGACAGGTCTGAACACAGAGATCATCTGAGATATCTTTGTGCTGAGGAACTGTTCATAAAAGTAATCTCCTGTATTTAGAGAGTTTGCGCGTGTCGCTTCTCCTGACAACTCCATGAGATGGGGTTGTTAGGACCATTTGCCTGGGAAGGGTGGTGTTCAGTGGGGCAAGTCGTGGCTTCCAGGAGGGAGACTCAGATTCAATCCCAGGTCAATGGACCTCATGCACAGACCCAGCCCACCTCGTCAGTGGAAGCTTGTATGTTGCTAGGATATAGAACAGGTTTCATCGAAGCGTCCAGGCTAACATGGACTTAGGAAGAAAGACCTGGCAATCTACTTCCAATCTATGGAGCCAGTGAATGCTCCATAGATCACAGCAGTCTGCTCCCTGGCTGGTCATGGGGGTGGCAGAAGACCAGGCAGCAGTTCATTCTGTTGGGCTGGGGTCATCCTGAAGTCCCATGTATGGACAAGGGAAGTGCGGCACGGTGCTTTAAGGGATATGCCAAGGGTTGTCCTGCGCACAAAGGACAGAGTTTGGTCCCAGATAACATTGGAGCCTGGGGACCTAAAAGCAGAGAGTCCAAACCCTTTCTGTTGTTACCACAGTAAGACACCAACCATACTGGATTCCAAGCGCCTTGTTGCTGCTGCTGTTTTATTGTGGTGAAATGATAAACATGTACACGGGATCCTTGACAAAACAGGTCTCCACTGAGTGAGGCCCGTATGTGTGTGCGCTCTGCTACGGCAATTGCCAGGGGAGACAACCCCTAACAAATCATCACAGGTCTGGAAGGCTCAATTGTACAGCGATAATAAGTAAAGATTATAGTAAAGTCATACATTAGAAGAAAGAGCAAAATGAAGGAGTCAGACACATTTCATGGTAGTATGCTCACCTCATCTCCTCTTGGTAGTACAGGGAAGGAGAGGGAGCTGGTGAGAGAGCAGGGGGAGGAGAAGGAGAACAAGAGAAGAAGGGATGGGGAGTGAGGACCAGGAGAGAGAGGACTGGGCGAGAAAGCATGGGAGAGAGAGCTCTTTATTACTAACTAAGGCTTATATATCTTGTGGGGGGGGGGCGTGCAAGCCCACTAATTACAGGTAAAGACATACGTCACAGGAAGGGGTTGTACTATAGGTAATACGGTAATGGGAGGGGGACGATCTAGGGGATCCAAGCAATAGGAAGGGGAGGGGCTGGGGTATACATGTGACAAGATGGGTGGATCCTACATTCAGGGTGGCAGCCTAACTTTGGGTGTCACTGAGCAGGTTTGACCACTTCTCTGGCTCTCCGTGGAAACAGTTACTATCCTTATCAGTAGGGTGTGAGCCCCACCCACAGTGGACCGACTGTTTAAATGCCTTCAGGGAGAATACTTCTAAGCATCTGACCTCTCAGCACATGCTGGCAAACAGCCTCTAATGTTTGCATATCTTTGGGGGAGACAATGCTGAGGAAAGTCTTTTGTATCCCACAGGCAATGAGCTCAAACACCACGTGACACCAACCATATAGGAGTAAGTTACTGAAGAAATGAGCATCACAAGCTGTAAGGCAGATCCATGATGTCAGGGCCAAGCCTGTGGGTCAGAGTGAGCAGAAAGTGGCCCGACCTTAGTGTATGTAGCTGGAGAACTGTGAGCGAGAAGGTCAGAAGGTGGGCAGGGGCCAGAAAAGCCATGGCAAGGCGTTTGGAATGTATTCTGAGCAAAACAGGAAGCCACAGGGAGGTTCGAGCCAATGAGTGGCCTGCCTTGATTGACACTTTAAGACCACCCCTTTGGCTTCTGTGGGAAGGGACTGGAAAACCACGAGAAACAGTGGGGGGCAGGTCATGACTGCAGTGCGGCAGGACTCCAGGGGAAGGGTGCGGTGCTCTGCCTTCACCAGATATGCAAGCTTGCCGTCAGCTGTCATGGGACCCCATGAGTCCCTGGGCCTCCTGGGGTGAGATGCCACATGGCCTGGTGCAATTCTTGCCAAGATACCTTGCCAAGATCCAAAAAGATACTTTACCTGCATCTAACCTTGAGGTAACAACAAGCTCAGTCAGGAGTGCTGAGCATTCATTTAACAAGGCGCCTCCGTGGCAACGTAGGTTGCAAGGTAGGTTGCTAACTGAAAGGTTGGCCATTGGAAATCACCATGCTCTCTCTCCTGTGGCGATGTGCCATCTCGGTCTCAGAAACCCACAGGGGCAGTTCTACCCTGCCCTCTAGGGTGACAAAGGGTCAGAATCGACTAGATGGCGGTAGGTGAGAAAGACATGGGACCTCGAAGTGCACGGAGTTGGCGAGGTGGCCTGGAGTAGGGGAAAGTTACAAAGAACATTGCTGGGACTGTGCGGGACATTTGAGTATGGATTATTGTTCGATCCCATTGCCTAGATCATATTCTCATATCAGGGTCTGACTGTCTTAGGGATGATCATGATGTACGGACATGTAGAAAAGGGTCTTTGCTTGGAGGAGACACCAAGTGACGTACTGAGAGGGAAGATGTCACCATGTCTGCATCTTGCTTTCAAATATTGCATCCGAGAAAGAGAGAGAGAGAGATAATAAATGCAGCTAAATATTAACTGCCGGTTGGCCCAAGAGAATCCCTGACAGGTGTTCATTTTCCAGCTTTCTAAAGGTTTGCAGCTCGGGAGGAGGAAAATAGCCCAGTAGGTAAACGAACTATCAAATAAAATAGATTTGAGGAACATTGTGCCCTGAGAGCCTCAGCCGCAGTGTTACTCCCCTCCACCCCAGGCGGGGTACTTCTAGGAGAACCTGAGGGTCCGTGGCTAGTGAACCTGAAGAACTGGCCCAGCAATCCTGCTGAAGCAAAGCCTGGCCCTCTGCTTCCTTCAGGGCTGTTGTTGTTATTGTTGCTTCTCCTTACCATCAAGTGGAGTTTACCTCATGGCAACACCATGTGCACAGGGTAGAACTGATCCATGGGGTTTCACGGCTCTGCCCTGAATCAGAAGCAGATGTTCAGGCCTGTCTTCTGAGGAGCCTAGAGGTAAATTCTAACCACGTCCCTTTCCATTAGTTGTCTACCAATGCAACATTTGCACGGGGCAGCTAAGAACGCTGTCTGAAGCAGGTCTCCTCTCTCTTCCATGGGGCGCTATGAGTTGACACTGACATGACCATAACGGCGTCAGAGCACGGAAGATGAGAACCAATGCTCTTTCATAGTTGCTTCCTTATTGAAGATATTTGGTTTGGTTTTGCTTTGTTTTGCATTGCTTTGCTTTGCTTTGCTTTGCTTTGCTTTGCTTTGCTTTGCTTTGCTTTGCTTTGCTTTGCTTTGCTTTGCTTTGCTTTGGCTTTGGCTTTGTTTTCTTTCACTTGGAAACCCCAAAAGCAGGGACTACGTGTGTGATGTTTTGGGAACTACTGCCACCTTGTGGATCGGTCCTCTGGTAACAATGGAAAACAGACATGGGGCTATCAGATGATAATGACTTTGTCTTACCTCCTTTGGACTTGCCAGAAGAGACCAATCCCTGGAAAGGTCCATCTTACTTGGTAAAATAGAGATGCAGCTAAAAGGAGGAAGGTCTTCCACAGCCTGCAGGGTGGGTAGCTAATGGTTAAAGGTCTACCTGCCTTTGTTAACCTCCAAGTACCAATAGAATGCACTGCCATCCTTCAACCAGCTCCCTGGATGGCCAAGAGCATTGGCCTTTAAAATGACCAGGCCTAACAAAACTTACATTGATGTCACTCTAAAACATTAGAGCCAGGAAGCCATTTGGTGGACTTGTACTGCTGTTTGCCCTTAATGTTGATGTGTTGGCGTTGTGTCCTTATTCACAACGGCTAATAAAGATAATACTAGGTACCTGTGGTACTGTCTTTTCAAACCTCTAAGTAGTTCACAGATAAAATTGAGAAAACAGGTCGAGACAAGAAGTAGAAGGGATGGTGGCCTTACTGGAAAGGAGTAGCTGGGATGTAAAAGCAGATTCTGGACTTCCTTCTGATGCAGGGTGGGTGTGAGGAAAGCCCTGGGGCATTATGCTGGGTAGCCCTGGAGGAGATTTTTCAGTGCCACTTCTCTGAATGATGAAACCACATTAACAGGTAGGATTGTAAGGATCCAGGTGCTTTAAGGCAGTGGTTCTCAAATGTCCCAGGGAGACCATCAGAATGGTCTGGAAGGTGAAAACGCACACAGATTTCAGGGCTTCAGCCTAACACTTAGGAGTCAACAACAAGGGCGGTGGCTGGGGGGGGCGGGTGGGTGGGGGGGAGTGGCGGGCAGGGTGCCATATTTTGAGAACCACTGTTTTAAAGATGAAGTGACATAAGTACATGGCGAGGATGTGGCAAGTCATTGGCAATTAATAGAGCATCTGCTTGTCATCTCCCCTATTCCACCCTACGGCGTCTGGGTCTTTGAGCAGACACGGCCGTTTTCTGTGTCTTCAAGGGCATGCACTAAAGTTCTTCCTGAAGGAATTGTTAGGTAGCTAGATTCAGGGAGAAGGGGGTGGTCCCTCCCATGCCAACAAAGGTTCCCATAAAGGAGGTTGTGAAGAAATCAGGCAACCATTAGATGCCTCTCAAGATCCCAAACTGAGCAGGCTCACAACTCATAGCCCCCAGCCAGGTGGGAGGCACACCTGTATGGTCCAAGCTAGGCCCAGGCTCATGACCTCACCTAGGCGGGCTCAACCCAGCCAATGGGGTCAACCAACACCATCAACCATGCCTCCCCAGCTAGAGGTTTGAAATATCCTGGCTGTGGGAAGGCCCGTCTCTCTTTTACCCTGCCCCTGGCAGGTCAGAGGGTGGGGGCAGACATGGGTCACCTGGGAGTACCCCCTCAAGCCCCTGCCCCTCTGACTCTTCTGTCCCCATTGTGCCTCAGTCTCTCTGGCCCCAGTTCCGCACACGTGGGTGCATTCTTCCTCGTGGCTGTTCATGTCCAGTTGTGAACCCAGCTCGGCTTCCGCACAGCTGGACACACTTCCCTGAAATAGTGTGTACCCTTCTGAGACTGTAACACCTGAAACTTCTGCAAACGGGCTTCAGCATGAACTTTCATCTTGTGACGCGAAGAACCGAGGTATTACCCACTCCAGAAACCTTAGAGAACCTCACAGCCTGTGTGCTGGAGTGAGCAATGCCTCCCCAGCTTCCATGTCCCCCAAACCTCAGAATATTGGCCTGGTTTGGCAATAGAGTCTTTCCGAGTGTCCTCCAGGAAGGAGGCCATGTGAAGATGGAATCATGCAGAGGTTGGACTAATGTAGCTGCAGTCCAAGAAATGTCAGAAACCACCAGAAGCTGAATGTGGAATGGCAGGGTTCCCCCACGGAGCCTGCCTCAGGACTGCCCCCTGGCCAGGACTTTCATTGCGGACGTCTGGTCTCTAGACATGTGAGAGAATGCACTGTCTGGTTAAACTATTGAACGCGGTCACTGTTCACAGCAGCCTGAGCCCAGGTAGCCGTGTCGTCTGTGTCCACAAAGAGGAGCTTGGTCCAGGGAGGGTGTGGAGCCCAAACCCACACAGCTCTGCTGACCAAGCCTGCTCTGGAGGATCCTTCCACCTCCACTCCAGCACCTGGTCCGCCCCATTCCTGGACACAGTAATCAAATGACCAAACGGAAGAGTCCAGGGGAAGAGATTGCTTCAATGACAGCTTATGTGACAAAAATAAAAAGATCCAAATGTTTCATTCTTTGGTAAGCTCAACAACCCGACAGGTTGATGTGGCTGCCAATACTTCTTCAAATGTGCCTGTGGACATCTGGCACTCAGATCAATAGAGCACAGAGATACCATCAGTGGGTCACACGGATCCAGTCCCGTCGGAAAACTTCCCTTTTTAATAACAAATGTGTTCTATGAAACGACCATAAAAAACCAATCAGATGCTCTCATCAAATTCAGTTCATGAGCAAAATTCTATTTGTCTTTCCAAGGTTCAGCATAAAGGTTCTCGACTCTAGTTTCACATTAGTTTTAACTGGGGAGCTTTAAAAATCGCATTTATGGGGACGGACCACCCCCTTAAATCCTGATTTCATTGGTCTGGGGTGGGGTCCAGGTAACAGCGTCTTTTTAAATCTCTCCAGGCGATGTCAATATGCAGCCAGCAAGGAAAATGGTTTCCTATTAGGTGGACACTCCAAGAACTGTGAGCATTAACTGCACAGTACAGATATTACCTACACCAGTAGTTCCCACCCAGAATGACGGTCAGAATCATTCGCGGTGGTTACCAGGAGACGTGGGGTTTCAGAGGTTAAGTGTTCCACCATGAACTGGAAGATCAGTGGTTCAAATACCTGCTGCTCCGTAGGGAGAAAGTGTGGTGGTCTGCTTCCATAAAGCAATTGAAGCCCAATGGGGAAGTTGTGCTCTGTCTTTTAGGGTCACAAGGAGTTGCCATCCATTCAATGGCAGTGGGTTTGGGTTTTTGAGTTAGCATGACCTTTAATCAGAATCTTCTTCCATGAGGCCCCAAACTCTGCTTTCTTTTGTAAAAGCGACCTGCTCAATTTCCATTAAGGTAGTTGCCTAAATCTTGATCTCTGCGGGGGGGGGGGCGGGAAGCAGTCAGCGTGCAGCCAAGGACCTGAGTTTCCCAGGTCCCACCCCCTCCCCTGAGCTCGGTGGTCATCTCAGCTAGCATCCCACGATCACCCCCTGTTGCCATCTGAGTGGATTGTGAGGCATGGTGGCCCTGTAGGACAGAGTAGAACTGCCCATGGAGATTCCATAAACTATGCCCCAAAACCCATAGTGCCTCATA
>NW_022111309.1:12564282-12571090 GCF_000313985.2 Echinops telfairi | reverse complement strand
CAATGTATGGGAGGCGCGCCAGGAGCCTAAGGGGCTATGAGTCCGGCTGCCAACTGCAAGGTCAGCTGGTCCATTCTGCCAGGGGCTCCCTCGGAGGAAGACGCAGTTGTCTGCTCCCATACGACTTACAGCCGCAAAACCCCAAAGGGGCGGCTCTCCTCTGCCCTAGAGAGTCCCCAGGAGCCATAACCGAGTAGATGGCAGTGGTGACTTCATCTGTCCAGAAACAGACCACCATGGCTTCTTTAAGGAGCAGCTGACAGGTTTGAGCCACCAACTTTTCAATTAGCAGTCGAGCTTTTGAAATAATGAATAATGTCATTGTGGCTACCCTGTTAGTAAGCTGCTGCTATATAATAAACTACCTAAACACCTGAAGTTAAAAAGCTAAGGTAATAAAATGCTTTTTTTTTTAAAGTTAAGGTTCTGTCAAGTCTACCCCAATTCATGTCCACCCCATGTGCGTCAGTCAGGAAAGAGCTGTGCTCCACAGGGGTTCCAATGGGTGGTTTTTCAGGAACAGATTGCCAGGCCTTTCTTCTGCGGTACCCTGGAGTGAGTTCAAATCCCCCAACTTTCCATTAACAGTTAAGCACATTAACCATTTGCACCGCCTGGGGACTTCAACGTAGGGACTGAAGACGACAGGTGTGATCTCACAGATTCTGCGCGTCTGAAACCTGAATGTGACGTCACTGGGTCTTCCTGCTCTGGGTCTCTCACAAGCCGCAAGAAAGGTATGGTCGAGGCAGGGGTCAACTGGGGGGCGGACCCACTTCCAATCTCACACAGTGGTTGGTGGTGGGCTTCCGCCTCTGTCAAGGCTGCGGAACCCCAGGGGCCGCTGGACAAAGGACTGGTGTTCCTCACTGGTCCCTGGGCTGAGGGCCCGGTTCCTCCCAGATTGTTGGGCTAGTGCGCCAAGGCTAGCCTCTGTTCCCTGCCACGCAGGGAATGCCACACATCAAATGCCAAAGACACGCAAGGAGAGCTGGAGAGAGTGGAGGTGCTAACAAGATGATGGTCATGGTCCTTTGTCACCTCGGGGTCTCCTGTCATGTTGGCAGTTTTCTGTTCATTAGAAATAAGGCTCTGGGCCCACCCTCAAAAGAAGGCATCACACCTGGGCCTGAATGTCAGGAGGAGGGGATCACTGGGGGTCTCAGTGAGCACTCAGCAGACATGCGTCTGCACACACTGACTCGCTGGTCCTCCGAATGGCTCAGGAAGAAGGAGGACCAGAGGCTTTGCTGTTGTACATCGTCACCAGATCAGCTCGGACTCATGACGTTCTCGCCAATGAGTCACGGCCCTGCTCTGCTCCACCTTCCCCTTGAGTCCGCTGAGTGGCTCCCACGTCGGTCCACTTTACTAATGGTGTCCCCCGTGTCCAGGGACTCTCCATGTGACCTTCTTTTCTAGCAATTGGTCTTTCCTGATGATTCGTCCAAAGTCAGGAAATTGAAGTCTCGCCATCGCCACTTCTAAGGAACATTCTGATATAGTCAACATTCTTTACCAAGAAACCAAGCCCCCTGCCATCGGGCCGCTGCTCACTGCTAGACGCCCTGGAGGGCAGCTTAGAAGGCCACCCACCCCACCCCCTGCCTTTCTGAGACTGCAGTTCTTTCTTGACGGGACCAGAAAGCCCCATCTTTCTCCCACAGAGCGGCGGGGGTTTTGAACTGCTGACCTTGCATATTGCAGCCCAATGGGTAACCACTACACCACCAGGCTTCTCCTTTGTAAAGTTTAAACTTATCACCTCCTCTAGTTTCCTTTTTCCGCTGTCTGACTTACACACACACAGGGATTGAACACATCAAATGCCAAAATGAAACCCATGAAATTCAGAGCTGCGCTCAAACCCTCCACACAGAGCCACGCAGTCCTTGATGACAGATCTCCACACAGATCCGATTTCTGCCTCCACATGAGCGGAGTGTCTCCTAGGACCAGCCGGGAGAAGAGAGTGGCTAATTGGCAGGGATTTCGGAGGGCTCGTGGCCCAAGCCCAGCTCTCCTGCGACTCAGCTCCAGTGAGCATACAGAATATTCATAGCTGCTCCCGCGGCCCGAGTATCTCTTAGCAGCCTGGCATGTGTTGGATTCATAATAGTGTCTCTCATCCGTGACCATCGGATTGTGCATTAGCATGGATTCCTGTAGGCTGAGCTGACACCAGTCTCCTCTCTAAGGCAACCCTTTGCAACATGTGTTGCCAGAGGGGATGGTGTAAGGCTCATGATTTCCGGCATATTTTGAAAGCATTTTTATGAACACGCTTTGATGCTCAGGAGTTAAGTCTGAAGGCGAACGGCCTTGGATTGATGCAGTTAATAAAGCAGCCCACTGTCTCAGTGTTGAGAGAAATAACTAGACTATAGCTAAGTGTCTGGCTCAGTTCAGCACTGCGGAGGAGTGCCCACCCATGGGGTGGGGTCATCGGAAGAATGAAGGGCTGATGGTGGCCTGATGAGTAGGGAGAGGTCACAACCATGCGCTCTCAGGCTGTGGACCCCCGCGAAGGTCAGCACCACCGATGTGAACCTTAAGACTACCCCTGGTGTCTCAAGCAGGTGCTTGCGAAGTCTCATGAGTTCAGCGAGTGGAGTTCAAGAAGGGAGGTCCTGTGTCTACCACCAAGTACCTGGAAAGAGCAAGGCAGCTCAATGGCAGGTGAACAGAGGCAGCTCTGATGACATGCAGCTTATGAGAAAATGGGACACTGTGGGAAGTTCAAGCCCAGAGAGGGGAGCAAAGCGGAGAATCTGATCCATCAGACTGGCAGGCCAGGGACTGGAGTCTGTGTCTGTGCTAGGCTGCAGAGCAGCCAGCGTCTGTGACAGCTACTTTGAGGAGCTAGAGGGAGGAGAACACGAGGACCCTCAGCTGGGGGGTGGGGGTGGGCATCATGTAACAAGGGTCCTGGCCACACCTATCGCTGACAGGGACCCAGGGACAAAGCAATGCCTGCTGGGTTACACGGGCATCCCCATTCACTCCACCTGCTGCCCTAGGAGGGTTCGACCATGCCGAGCAGCATCTCTGAGAAGGCAAAGATAATGAGGACAAAGCTCAGAGAATAAAACAAACAAACTCACTGCCATGGAGTCCAGGCCGACTCATAGTGACCCCACAAGACAGGGTAGAACTGTCCCCATGAGTTTCTGGGACTGGGACTCTACAGGAATAAGAAGCCCCATCTCTCTCCCAAGGATCCGTTGGTGGCTTTGAACTGCCAACCTTTCAGATCATGGCCCGACTTGTGACCACTATGTCACCAGGATTCCTTGCAGAAAAAGGTGTCAAATGACTCAAAATCTTGTCCTCAAGTCCTCCTGGAAATTGTACTGGCTGCTGCTACAGGCTAAAGGCACCTAATGGAAACGCGTATCTGTTGGTGTTTTGAAAATTAAAAGAAGTTTAAAGCCACAAATGCAAGGCCAAAGAGCCATGGCACTGAACGTGGCTCACGGCACCTACTCCCCCGCCATGCCCCTCCCTCGGTACTGTCTTCACCATAGCTGGTGGGGTCCTCAGGAAGCGGTGCATTTCTGCTTAGGGGAAGGGATATTTGGCAACAGATGTTGGTGATGACTGCTCACCATGATTAATATAATTGTCACAAAAGAGTATGCAGGAAAAATCTTGACTTGGCAGCTATATACATACATACATAGAGTGTACATACAGTGTATGCGTGTGTGTATATAAATCTTTATACATATATGTATATCTTTATAACAATAAAGGGAGCCCTAGTGGTGCTGTGAGTTAGGGGTTGAGCTGCTAACCATGAGGTCAATGGTTCAAACCCATCAGTCACACTGCAGGACAAAGACGAGACAGCTGTCTGCTCCTGCAAAGAGTTTCGGTCTCAGAACCCTGCATAAGGGGATCTGAGTCAAAACCAGGACAGTGGGTTCAGTGACTGTGGGACACAGTCAAAGAAATGTGTTAGAGCCAAGGCAAATACACAAACTTTCTAGAGCTGTGGAAGGAAGAGGCAAGCGTTTACTTACAAGTATTTCATGTATCCAGTTAGGTGCCCTGTGCTTTGCAGCAACATGACTGGACTTGTTCCGGCCCGGAGGTAAGTCAGGCCTGGGAGCCCTCACTCCATGGCTCCATGTCCACTCCACGCATAATAGCTTCCTTTATCATCACCTGAATTCGGGGTTGATGGTGAGTACCTTAGGTCTTGGTTTTCCAACCAAAAGAAATGCAAAACTTCAGCCAACAAAAAAAAGTTTTTAAGCACAACCTGAAAAAAGATGCATGGAATTGGTCACGTACTTCTTTGTCGGTTTGGTTGTGGATTTTTATTCACTTTACAGAATCAGAAATTTTAAAAATATATGTATCCAACCTTAAGGAGCCCTGGTGGCACAATAAACAGCCTTAATGGCAGGATGGTGAAGCACCCTGTCGCTAAACAAAAGGTCGGCGGTTCAAACCCACCAGTCCCTCGATGGACAAAGATAGAGCAGTCCGTTTCCATGAAGGCTATAGCCTTGGGGGG
Organism: Echinops telfairi; assembly: GCF_000313985.2. Taxonomy (NCBI): domain Eukaryota; kingdom Metazoa; phylum Chordata; class Mammalia; order Afrosoricida; family Tenrecidae; genus Echinops; species Echinops telfairi. The sequence goes on along the minus strand of NW_022111309.1, from coordinate 12,566,565 downwards.
CCTAAGGGGCTGTCCTATGGCGTGTGAGTCAGAATTAACTCGATGGCAGTGATTTGGATTTATTGGTGGCACAACCATTAAGCGCTCAGCTGCTAACCAACGAGGTCAATGGTTCCAATCACCTGCAGCTGGGCAGAAGATGAAGCCAACGGGATCTACCCCTGGCCAGCTGACAACCTATAGACCCCTTGGGCAGTTCCTCTCTGTTGCCTTGAGTCAGGATTTCCTGGACGGCTCTCAGCCATATCAATATGCTATTTTGTTAGGCAGGAAGTTTTAACAGATTGTGAGGAGTTTTAATTTCCTGATAATCCCATGAAAATATTTATTTGCAATTATCTCATTAGGTGGTGCTGTAAATTAAGCTTGGGGCTGGTCACCACACGATGGGCAGTTCAAACCCACCAGATGTTTCTCAGGAGAGAGCTGAAGCTGTCTACTGTCGAAAAGCTGAGCAGCCTTGGCAAGTCTGCCCCATCGAGCCACGAGGCATTGGCATCAAGCCGATGGCAATGGGTTTCGGGTTTTATTATCTCATTATTTGAAAATAATAATATCATGAGATTTTAAAATCTCAAGTATTTATTTTCTTCCAGGGATTTCACTTTTGATGGAAACCCAGACCTGCCTGACTGCTCTCTGTGCTGCAGAAGTTTGTGTGCCCTAAGCCTACATTTGATTCCCAGCATGCACCGCTACCGCCTGTCTGTCAGTGAGGTTAGACACTGCTAAAATCCTGAACAGGTTTTAGCCCAGCTTACAGACTAAGACAGACTAAAAAGGAAAGCTCAAAGGGTTGTGACAACTGTTTGGGGGGAATCCCATAGGGGGAATCTTGATAGATTTTCTCAAAGGACACAGGAAAATCATGGATGCTTATTAGGAAGAAGGTTTAAGAAAATTGACAACTACATTGGTGAGAAAAAAGGCCAAAAAAATCATCATTTTCTCCTTTTGATCATTATACTATGGTATTATGTAAGAGAACATCTTTGTACTTAGAAAACATTAAATGAAGTATTTTGAGACAACGAGGCATAATAACTGAAACCTACTCTCAAAAGTGCTGGCAATACATGGTTAACAAGTACACCTATATCTAGGGGTGGCAGGGCCCGGGCTAAGCAGTAGTTAAGCACCTACCTGTTAAAGGAACCATTGCTGTTTCAAACCCACCAGCTGCTCCAGGTAAGAAAATCCCTGGAGATCTGCCCCATACAGATGACAGCCTGGGACACCTTGTGGAACAGTTATACCCTGTCACCCAGGATGGGCTTACCCAGATAACTATGACAATTGTTATCAATAAATTATACATCTGTAAAAAGTCGAAGTGCCAGAACTTGGACAATAGATACAGTTACAACAACAGTAAGTATTGCTATTGAGACTGCTTATATACAACAACAACACACACACACACCAAAAAACCCTCACTGCCATCGAGTTGATTCCAAGTCAGAGCAACCCTATAGGACAGGGTGGAAATGCCCCTCTGGGTTTCTGAGACCAGAACTTCTTACAGGAGTAGAATGCCCACCTTCCTCCCACAAAGAGGCTGGTAGTTTTAAACGACTGACCTTGGGATTACCAGCCCAACATGTAATCACTATATCACCCGGGCTCCAAACACATCGTGAAATTTGGTTTGGAGGTTTAGGGTCAGGGTTCCATGGGATATCCTGGATAACTGACCTAATAACATGTCCGGTGGTTGTGCTCCACCGGCTAATTGGTTGCATAGTCAATGTGAATGGCTGCAAACAGCCGTCTGAGTCACAGCAGTTGATCTCAACAACGAGAAAGAAGGAGCATCTGAAATACAAGGAGAATATGGAATGTGTTCCCAAGTGCCTCCATGAGGACCTGGATCGTGTCTAGCTACCATCACTGAACATTTGATCAAAGATTCTGTAGAAAATTCCTGATCTAGAGGGGAAATGCAGACAGAATTTCAAATTCTGATAGAAGCTCCCTGAAATTTGGATCAGCCTTTAAAATGTTTGTCCTAAAATCTCTTTAAACTTTAAACCAAAGATATTCCCTGAAGTGTTGTTTTAAAACTAAACAATAGTTAAGCTTACCTGGTAAAAATACGGATAAAGTCTGCTTTGAGCACTGTGCTTTTTTTTATCATTTTATTGAGGGCTTGTACAACTCTTATCACAATCCATACATGCATCCATTGTGTCAAACGCATTTGTACATGTGTTGCCATCATCATTTTCAAAATATTTGCTTTCTACTTGATCTCTTGGTATCAGCTCCTCATTTTTCCCCTCC
>NW_022111309.1:12561881-12563107 GCF_000313985.2 Echinops telfairi | reverse complement strand
TTTTCTCCTCCAGATTGTTTATCCTGCCTATCTTATCTAGAGTAGACTTGCAAAGATAATAATATGCACAAAAACAAGACAGAGCAAAACAAAGCAACAACAAAAAATGACCAAAAAAAGAAAAGCTTATAAATAGTTCAAGGTCTGTTTGTTGACCTTTAGGAGTGTTTTCCAGTCGAGTCTGTGGGATGGCATGCCCTGGCCCTAAAGTCTATTTAGTATTCCCTCTGGACTTCCTTGCTCTGCTCCCCTTGCTGTTCTGTTGCACACTCTTACTGTTTTGCCTCGGTGGGTGTGGTAGGATCAGATCAAGTGCAATTCCCACAGTGTCTCCAGTGTTGTCCACTGTAGGGCTATGGGTCAATGAGGGACGTGTCTCATAGTGGGACTGCTCATATGGTCCTCTCTGTGCATTGGCTGCTCTGAGCAGGGATATTGTCCTCAAGGCTTGGTGGGCCAGGATGTGCTCCACTCTCTCTTCCTCCCCCTCCATTGCTCCTGTGAGCACTGTGCTTCTTTAAGCACTATCTATATGGGATAGAACTGAAAACAGCAAATCGAAAGATTATCTAGTTATCTTAGGAGACGTGAGTTTATGCTACTGGGGAAGAAACAACTCAGAAAAGGTGGGTAAGAATGGTTGCAGTACTCAAAGAATGTCAGCCATGCCACTAAAGGACACGTGTCAAATGATTGAGTTGGTGTCAGTTTTGCTGGGTGTATTCTCAACAACAATGCTTTATTTTTAAATCAATTATAAAGACATTCTAGAAAAGGAGTTTTTAAAAAAAACAGCACTCCAATGATGACCCTATTCTTGCAAAACGCTTCAAAACCCCTCCCCAAGTCCTTTCTCATTCGATTCCCCACTTCCCTTCTCGCCACCGGAACTGCAATTAGAGAATGATTGGGCCTCAGTAAATAAACCACAATTCCTTTAAAAAGCAACCAACACAAATTCAACGCTGAAAGGAGCTCTCCACCGGTGTGACCTGCCCCCTGTGGGGCTGGGGTTGACTCTGGCCTGGAACCTGGGGCACCAGTTAGGACCCACGCAGCAGCCACTTCCAGAAGTCTCCCTTGCTGCTGAGCAATGGGATTCTGAGAGGGTGGTCTACCCATCAGAGGCATGCCTCTGGATCGCGGCAAGTGTGAGAACTGCCTCCCGCTGAAATCCCACAAGTCGGAGGCTCACATCCTGAACAGGACGCTTCCAGCGCCCTGCC
>NW_022111309.1:12548345-12558755 GCF_000313985.2 Echinops telfairi | reverse complement strand
AACCACAGGGCTAGTGCTTCTAACCTACCAGCTGTTCTGGTGGGAAAAGATAAGGCTTTCTTATTCTATAGATATTAACTGTCTTGGAAACCTTTTACAGGGTCACTATGCATTAGAATCTGCTCTGTGACAGGGAGTTTAGTTGGGGTGATGGTATGAATGGAGCTTGAAGATGTTCTTCCACATGAAAGAAGTCAATCACAAAAGATAGACACAATAAGTCCATCACATAAGGCCATGATGTATGTATGGATTGTGATAAGAGTTGTATGAGCCCCTAATAAAATGATTTTTAAAAAAGGTCCAAAGATTGTATGGCCTCCTTTATATTAAAAAAAAAAAGGTACGTGTATAGGGAGGGAAGAAAAGGGGTTAGTGGTGATAGGAGCATCACCTTGATTAGGGCAGTATTGAAAAATCAATCATTATAATCACTGTCAATAAATTGTACATCTGCCCAATGTAATTGACAAATGTGGGAAAGATATCTTTACCACAACGACCAAAAAGGAGCAGCTTCTGGGTCTGCTCGTGTACACCTTGTATGGCTCATGGGACTTGGTTCCTCTGTTTGGAGATGTCAGGGTCCTGGTTGGAAGGATACCGTAGTGAGTTGGCTTAACAACACGTCTAGTGATTCTGTCCTGTCTCCTAATCCGTTGGGTAGTCTCGGGCCCACCACTATCTACTTCAAGTCTTTCAAGGCTCTGTCTCACAGGTGTCCCATCCGACTGGCATTGGTAGCCCTTCTCATTTCCTGGATGGTCCGCCTTAATGTCCCAGGGCAAAGCCCAGGGGTAAGCCAAAAGCTACAGCCATCCCTTGATGATCACTTTCAATGACACGAATAATCCATCATATGTAATGCAGGCTAACGAGGCTCCTCGGAGATCTGAAATCATTGCAATCCTTCTTCATCGTTTCATGCATTCATTCAGCCGCTGAGACTTCTCATTCAAACTTAGATATGCAGCAAGTAAATGTTCTTTGTTTTTGGAAATGGACTTGGAAAGCTCTGGGGATTAAGTCCACGGTCTCCGGCCCTCCCTTAATCAATCCCAGAGGGCTCATGTAGTGCTGAGTCCGGGGGCAGCTTCTCCTCAGATGAGACTTTATCTACTCCCATAAAGAAAACCCACAAGGGCGGTGCTCCCCTGCCCTCCAAGGTTGTCATGAGTCAGGATTGACTGGACAGCAATGGGTCTGGTTGGGTTTCCCTCGGTGTCCTCAGCCATGCACACCCTCGTCTGCTCTGTCCACTGCTCTGCCTCCAGTCCAAGTCAACATCCTCTCCTGTTCTCCTGACCATTCCTCTGCGTAGGCAGGGACTACCAGGTGGTGTAAGTGAAAGAGAGAACCCCTCCGTGGATATCCCCAAGTAATAATCTGCCACACAATATCTATCACACTACCAGTATGGTCTATTTGAGGGTTGAGCTATATAAAGAGGGAAATGCAGACTCCTTCCCTGAAGCTCACAGATGCCTGGAGAGACAGGCTTATCAACAAGGCACGGGAATGCAGGTGCCCTTGCTGTAAGGATCGAGTCCCTGGGGTGTGTAAATGATCAAATGCTCAGCTACTCACCTTAAGGTTAGCAGTTCAAATCCCCCTAGAGGCACCTGCAAGCTGCTTCCGAAAGGCCACAGCCATGGGAATTCCGTGGGCACAGTTCTACTCTGCAAAGGTGGGGTTTCCACAAGTCAACCAGCTCAATGGCAACTGGCTTATTTTAGAGATTTTCATTTGTAAGGGAGACTAGGAGGGCGGAAAGATGCCAATCATGTCAGGCCCCGCCTCATGGTGGCTCCTTGTGCATCACAAAACTATACTTCACAGGTTGTTCCATTGGCTACTTTGTCAGAAGGAAATTACCAGGCCTTTCTTCCAAAGCACCTCTAATGGACTTGCACCTTCAACCTTTCAGTTAGCGGCCGAGTGCATGGACGATTTGGACACCAGAGACTCCATAAGGGAAACACAGGCCCACAGGCCTGAATCAGAACGCTGGGAGATCCTGAACCTGCAGGACTTCAGAGAGGTAACCAACCAGTCTATAGGCAACATATTTTATAACACCTCCAGTTATAAAATTGGCATGTTAATCAATCACCTCTATGTTTCTGCAGCAAAGAGTGAAGTGAAACAAATGAAGCCCAACAACTGCCTCGTGCCAGTGCAGGTGGAATTTGCCACCACATGAACTTTCGCACCAGAAGGAAAGGTTCCTTCTTGACTGAGGTGCATACAGAGTCTGCAGGCCTGCATGTAGAAAGAGGGCTCAGAGAGGCTCCTCAGTGGGCCTGTGGGTGCCAGTGGCTTTCTTGGGGCAGCATGTGGGAGGGGGTGCATTTCAGGTGGGAGGAGAGCAGACACAAGGACGTGTGGCGAGGAACTATCCATCTCATCGAGTTCAGTGTGCTTGGAAAGATTCAACTCGATGTTCCATCCTGCCCTAGGAGCCCTGGTGGCATAGTGGTCATGCACTGGGCTATAAGCAGAAACATCAGCAGTTCAAAACCACCAGGGGAGAAAGATGGGGCTGTCTACTCCCGAAAAGAGTTAGTCTCAGAAACTCACAGGGACAGTTCTACTCTGTCCTATAGGGTTGCTATGAGTCCATGTCAACTTGATGGCAGTGAGTTGGCGCGGTGGGAAAGTGCTTGGCTGCTAACTGAAGGCCAGTGGTTCGAACCGACTAACTTCCCCATGGGAGAAAGATGTGGCTGGTTTTCCATGAAGAGTACAGCCTAGGAAGTTCTATGGGGCAGTTCTACTCTGTCCCATAGGATCCCTATGAGTCCACAGAATCGACAGCTACCGGGGGCTTCCTCCAACCTTCCTGACTACCAGAAGCCTCTTTTGACGCCCCCCTACTCCTGCATGCATTGCACAAAAATTCAGAAATGTTTTGTCTAAAATTGTCCTGATACATGTTACAACATGTACAAGCCATAAAGACATTGGGTTGAGTGGAAATATGTCGGGCAAAAAGGACAAACCGTATAGGATCCTACTTACATGAAACATCTAGGATAGGTAAGTGTATAAGGACTAAGTTTATTCATGGCCATTAATAAAGGTAGAAGGAGCAGTTCGAAACCACCAGCCGCTCCTCGGGAGAAAGACGGAGCTTCCTGCACCATGAAGAACTACAGCCTCGGGAGGACGGAGCTGATAGCAATGACGACTGTATAACCCGCTCGAGGGGAACGAGTAGCAGAATTTCAGGTGCACGGATACATTGGATGGTGTAAGATATGGCTAAGATATTTATATAATGTAACAATAATATATATAATTATTAACAATAATAATATATGATATAATAATAAGGGTTCCTGGATGTAAGGTGGGGATGGGGGAGGATAAAGGGGAGATGATATCAAAAAGTTCAAGAAGAAAGAAGATGTTTTGAAACTGATGGCGGTAGCAATTGTACAATTATGCTTGATCTAATTGAATTATGAACTGTTATAATATCTATAAGAGCCCCCAATAACATGAAAAAAAATTTTTTAATAGAGCTACACTCTCTAAAACCCACAGGGCAGTTGTTCTAGCCTGCCTTATAGGGCCACCGTGAGTCAGCATCAACCTGATGGCAATGAGAGTTGAGAATAAAGACGGAAGGAGCCCTGGTAGTCCACTAACCACAAAGTCGGCAGTTCAAACCCACCACCTGATCCAAGGAAGGAAGATGAGGCTGTCTGCTCCTGTAAGCATTTACAGCCTCTATAATCCTGTGTAAGGTTGTTCTGAGTCGGAACTGACTGAGTGTCAGTGGCTGGGTTGGTCAGTTGGGGGGAATAAGTGGGGATCCTTGATTAGATGGCACTGCGTTTCTGTGAATGGTGTAGGATAATTTGGAAGGGGGTAGTGCCAGTGGCTGCATAGCATGATGAATGTAACCCATGTCACATTTTCCATGTACAATAGTGTGTCCATGCAAACAACACTGTTACATAACCACAACATTGTTGCCAGTTGCCATCCAGCTGTCTCTGACTCAGTGGTGGAGTTACCTGCTCCTGCATCTTCATGGCTCTTAGTATGTCTGAGTCATTTACTACAACAAGACCATGTTTAAATGTTACAATAGCCAGTTTTTAAACATGCTGTGTGATTGTTCTCTACAGGGGCCACTACAGATTTGAAATGCCTTAACTTCAAGTACAAAGAGTATCTTCTCTCTTGTCTGCTAGCACCGAGTCAAGGGTTGTCATGGCTTCCCCGTCATCTACAACCACATCCTCAGCTGTCATTGCTCGCGAGTCAATTCTGACTCACAGCAACCCTAGAAGGCAGAGTCAGCCCTTCATGGGAGTAGAAAGCCTCATCTTTCTCCCACAAAAGCCACCCAACACCACCGAGGATCCTAACAAGCAACGCTAGCAGCATGTTCTTCAAGCACTTGGGGCTAGTGTGCTGGGGACAGGCCTGGAGTGGAAAGGGAAGGGGGAGGGGGGAGGGATGAAGGGATGGATGTTATGCTTGAGTGACCTCTCCTTATCCTCAACTCACAGAGCCCCAAACTGCCTCCTACTCTGACCCAAAACCAGAATCTTTTTCTGTACATTAATTCTCGAATCCGTGAAATTCCCAAAGCAATCACGTAAATATTCAAGCAATAAATAAGAGGAGCCAGATGGAGTGGCCCTCACAGTTATTTTCACTTCTCTGTCAAAATATTTCGCTGATACATACATCTCTGAAAAAACATTAATATGGCGTGGCATGCAAACATGTCCATGAATAATGCTAATCGCCTCCAATCACTAAATGTAGCTTCCATTTCAGCAATCCGGCAGCAGAAGCCAAAGCTCAGAATGTAAGACTCAGAAGGGCCTCACTAGCACTAGAGGGCAGGCCACCCTTTGCCCAAGCTGGCAGGGCCACCCAACACCTCCCTGCCAGCCCTACCCCTATGCGGTGAATGGATGCTGAGGGGGATCCCGCCAGTCCAGAGGAGGGCCTTCAGAGTCGAGATACTGTATTTCTGGAGTGTGCCTATTCCTTAGGGCAGGCGAAGTCAGCCCCAACTCCTTGGGACTCTATTTCCTGCGAACCGTGTGAGTGTCGAACCACGTGACTGGTTTAGGGTGGCTTGCCATGGGTTTTTGTCAGCTGCTGAGGACGTATGACATGCACAGCATAAAATCAAATACGTTTTCCTACACTGGTAGCGTGAGGTGGGTGTTAATGAAAGTGATCAAATCTAGGAAAAGAAACCGTGAGATGGAGCTGCAAGCCCATCTGTGGCAAACAGGTCAGCTGCTAACCGAGGGGATGGAGGCTGGAGTCCACCTGGAGGTGCCTCGGGAGAAAGCCCTGAGAAATGTCCAAAAATCAGCCCCTAAAAGCCCGCACAGAGCACAGAACTGGCTCTACACTTTCCTCCTCACCCCCACCCAGACTGGCCAGAGGGGCTGGGATGTGGCCTGTGTGCAGCTCCAAAGATTGGGTCCTGGGAGCTGACGGCAAACCTTGTGAGAAAGAGGCTCAATCTTTGTGAAAGGAGTCCCTTGGACGGGTCTCCTGCTTAGCGGTGAGGGCAAAATATCAAATAAAATTCCAGCTCAGCCATAGAGACAGCCTCATCCAAAGCCCCCCAGATTGTGAAGAGGTGCCTTCCATGGCCAAAAAGAAGAGTCTGGCATGAGATGATCCTCCATGATCTACGTGGCCTGTGTAATTCACAGATCCTTATGGGAGGGCAGGGGGGGGTCAGAGTCAACAATGTAGCAACAGAAGCAAGCACTTGGAATGATACAAGGTGGGCCCACAAGCCAAGGAAAGTGGGCGGCTTCAGAAGATGGAAACGCCAAGGGAAGATAGTCTTCTCTGGAAACTCCATAGGTAGGGAACCCAACCCCGTCCAGCCCCTTGATTTCAGACTTCTGACCTCCGGAACTGGAAGAGAATCAATGTGTGCAGACTTAAAAAACTAGCTCTGTGGCAATTTGTTGCAGCCGCATTAGCAAACGAATGTTGTTAGTGGGTGTTGAATTGGCTCCCGATTCATAGCAACCTCATGTTCCACAGAACACAGCACTGCCCAGCCCTGGGCTGCCACACTGGTCGGTTGTAGAGCAGACTACTGTGATCGGAGCGAGTGGTGGGCTGGTTTTCAGAAGCAGACCACCAGCCCTACTTGTTAGTCTATCTCAGTTGAGAATCCCACCCTGTCCACAGCACAGCAACAAGGAACCCTCCCCCCACCCCCGCTTACTGCGGCACTTGAGGTACGTTGGCCTGGTTCTCCCTCGTGGAAGGTGAGACTTCTACCAGTGAACCCCACTGCACTGCCTCCCCAAAACCAGTCCTACCTACAAGCGCACGCTCCCACAATGTCAAGGCTGCAGTAGCAGAGATTTCGCTCGGGGGAGGTTTGGGGAGGAGGAAGAGGGCAAGAATCAACCCTGACTTTCAGAAGTCCACAAAAGGCCGTGCGGAGGCAGTGATTGCTGCAAAGGTGGCGATTTGCAAAGAGGGAAACGTTCCCAAGTCATGACGCTTGGGAGAACATCGGAGGCAACAGGAAAAACCTAAGTAACGGCACAGGTGCGGCAAGTTCAACGTAAGTCCTGTGATAGGAAAAGGCCCGGTGCACAGAACTGCAAAGACAAGTCAGGGAAGATGAATCTGTGCCCAGCTCTACTGAATCCGCAAAGTCCAGGGAGGGTGACAGGTAGCACCCGCACACTGCAGGGACGGGGGTGAGGTCAAGCTGGCACTGCTAGCAGGGGCAGTCAACTAAGGGGCACCCAAAGGGCAAGTAGTCAAGATTCATATTTGGATGCAATATTTTGAAAATTGAAAATAAATGCAAAAATAAACCACAATGAACAAACTACCCATGCGTCAAGCTCAAAGAAAATAAAAGAATCAGGAAGTCTGATCCTGGCTTTATTTTAAAGTTTGGTATTTTGTGCCTCGTGAATTTTTACATAGGTTTTTATTTTTAAATATTCCATCAAAGCATCATCTTCATTACGAAGTGTTTCAGTAGTCCCACCCTAAATATTGACCCTTGACCTTTGTCCCATCATGTCCCTACCTTCTCAGGAAAGCAGATCACAGATTGCTGTCTGCTTCCTATACGACAGAAGCCCCAAATTCCAAGATGACTTCGCTGGAATGGAAGTAAAACATTTAAGAAAATTTGAAGGAATAGAGGGGAGCATTTGATGTATGTTCCCTGAATTTTAGGGGCTACAGAGACAGGCACCTCCTGTTCACCTGTATAAAGCAGTCTGCCAAGGAAAAGTTAAGAAAGGAGACAACAAAACGGAGACCACCCCAACTCCACTTTGAAGACAAGGGTGCCTGGGTTCCCCAGGCCAGGTGGAGGCAGGAAAGATCAGATCACCTAGAGCAATCGTGAGGAGACCCATGTGAGTTTACTGCCTACTTCAGCGAAACCAAAGTGCCAATGGCCATCAAATTTGTCCCCACTTGGGGTGGTACCACGTGTGTCAGAGAAGAGCGGTGCTCCAGTAGTTTCTACGGATGATTTTTTTTATCATTTTATTGGGGGCTCTTACTGCTCTTATAACAATCCATACATCGATTGTATCAAGCATATTTGTACATACGTTGCCATCAATATTTTCTAAAGATTTACTGTCTGTTTGAGCCCTTGGTATCAGCTCTCCCCCCACCCCCATGAGTCCTTGATAAGTTATATTATTATTATTTTCATATCTTAACCAACCACTGTCTCCCTTCCTCCACAGTTTCTGTTGTTCATCCCCGGGGTGGAGAAGCATGGTTATGTGTCGATCATTGTGATCGGTTCCCCCTTCCTCCCCTCCTCTCCCCACCTGTCCCCTACCCTCTTGGTATGGGTACTCTGATTGCTATTCCTGAGGGGTTTATATGACCTGGATTCCGTGTGTCTTGAGCTCTTATCTGTACCAGTGGACATGCTCCGGTCTAGCCCACAGTGAAAGGCAGGACTGGGGTCAAGATAGTGTGGGGGGGTGAGGAAGCCTCAAGGAACCAGAGGAATATTGTGTGTTTCATTGGTGCTATACTGTTCCCTGGACCTTTTCTTGCAATCCCTCTGTGAGGGAATGTCCCATTGTCTATATATGGGTTTGGGGTCTCTGCTCTGACCCCTTTAGTTCTCAACAATATGTTTTTGTTTGTTTGTTTTGGGTCTTCTGATGCCTGTTACCCAATCCCATCAACACCTCATGATCACAAAGGCTGGTGTGCTTCTTCCATGTGGGCTTGTTGCTTCTCTGCTAGATGGCCACTTGTTTAACTTCAAGACTTTAAGGCTCCAACCGCTATATCTTTTGATAGCCAGGCACCATCAGCTTTCTTCACTACATTTGCTTATGCACCCATTTTGTCTTCAGTGATAATGCCTGGAGGGAGAGCATCACAGAAATCCAGGTTGTTATAACAAAGTGTTCTTATATTGAGTCAGGGCTTGAGCAAAGGCCCAAAGTCCTTCTACTACCTCAGTGTATTGCCATATAAATATATACATAGCCCCAAACCTTTATTTTTAAAAATTAATAAATTTACATTTATACACACTTATGCTTTTACTTCAATCCATAGCTTTCCTTCTTTGATCTTTCCTCTGTTTCCTTTTACCTTCCTCCTGCCCCACCATCATGTTTGCTCTTTTTCTGCCTCTTAGTAATTCCTCTCAGCTAGATTGCTGTTGCTCAAACCCCACCAGGATCTCTACATCCTCCTCGTTGTTGATTTTCATTCCCTCTGTTCCCCTGGATATAGCATTGTTTTCTCACCACTCCCCTCCCCTACCTGCTCCTCCCCACAAGTCCCTCCAGAACATTTGGTCCCCTTGTTTCTCCTCAGACTCGTTTCCCCTGCCTATCTTATATAAGTAGGCAAACCAACACTAACGAAGCCAAAACAAAAAGAAAAAAAAATTTTTTTTTAAAGAGAGAGAAAAATGATAATAATAACTAGCAAAAAAATACGTAATTTCAGGTCTGCTGCTGATTTTTATGATTATGTCTTCACTGGTCATATGGGATTCTGGGAACTGCCCCTCCTAGCCTGAAGTCTATTTGGGGGGCTCCTCAAGGGCTTTGTGGGTTGGCTTTGTTCCCGTTGCTGATCTGTTATGTTCTCTTTTATTGGTTTGCCCTGCTGTGGGAGTTTCAGACTGGACTAACTCCCCATCATGTGTCCCCAGTGTTGTCCTCTGTCGCAGTGTGCTCCAGCGAGGGGACATCATGTCTCCAGCTGTTGTTGGCCCTGCAGTCCTCTCTGTGCCTTAGCAGCTCTGTGCAAGGACATCATCCTTGGGGCTTGGTGTGCTGATATGGGGTCCAGATCCTCACTCTCTCTTTTTCCTTCTTGGTTAGCTTCTGTGTGAGCATGGCAGGCCAGCCCCTCTCCCCAACCTGCAGGCTTAGTGTTGACCTCTGTAGCACATACTTCCAGGGAGGGGGTCAATTTGGCTCTGATTCTTTCAGTCCATTTCTGAATGGATTCAAGCTTCCAACCTTTTGGTTATGTTATAGGGTACAAAAGCGACTAAAAATCTGAAATGTAATTTAGGGAGAATGCTTATTAAATCTTAAATTAGACACCATCATCCAGATGAGAGAGACCATTAACATGAGATCATAATGGGATCCAAAGGTTTGCTGAGATTGGACAGGGGAGGGCAAAGGAAACTGTCCAAAAAGCATGATTGGTGGTAGATTGATACATCACAGCTACAGGTAGGACCACAGAAATGGCAACAGGACCACTAATGGGACACATACATTATGTGAGGCAGAAGAGCTTCAAGATTGGTCCAGGGCCTTCAGACCAAGGCAGTCAGGGCATGACTCATGACTACATGACCTCCCTACGAGTGATCTCCATCCAGGACATACCCAGTCAAGCCCCCTGGGGTGGAAGTAATTCACTTCCCAATGCACTCTCCTCAAGCACAAGACTGTTCACACGCCTTGTTCATGGTCAGAAGGAGTTCAAGGGAGGCTTGATCCATGTGGGTACTCTGAAAACCAATTTGGGGCTTCCACTGTAAGCCACAGCCTTCCACAAGCTGGATGCTCATAATTTAGGGTCTAATACAATTAGGAGCCGAGTACAGTTAACCCCTTGCACAGTGGTGGGATTCAAATAATTTATCATTTATCAAGGGTTTATGAGGGAGGGGGGAAACAGAGAGGGAGGGGAAAAAATGAGGAGCTGATACCAAGGGCTCAAGTAGAAAGCAAATGTTTTGAGAATGATAATGGTAAAAAATGTACAAATGAGCTAGACACAATGGATGTATGTATGAATTGTGATAAGAGTTGTACGAGCTCCCAATAAAATGATTTTTAAGGTAAGCGTTTAAAAAAATGCAAAAGGGGCATAGGGGAAAAGTTACTGTATACAAACATTCTTGGGGTGAGGACC
>NW_022111309.1:12543761-12545946 GCF_000313985.2 Echinops telfairi | reverse complement strand
AGGGCAATGAATGTACAAATGTGCTTTACACAATTGATGTATGTATGGATTGTGATAAGAGTCGTATGAGCCCCTAATAAAATGATTAAAAGAAAGAAAGAAGGTAAATTTGTGATTTCCCCTTAAAGAGAACCCTGATTACAAGTGCCATGTTAACAATCGGTTCACCAAACTCAACCAAAAAGTTAGGTTTCGGTTCTGCTAACTGGTTCGAATTGACTAAATCCCACCACTACCTTTGCACCCCCCACGGACTACCCCCGGCAAGAGGGGACCCCAACCACGGAGACTGTGGTGGGAGTACTGCTGCGGGCCAAAGAGGGGGAGAACCAAAAGAGAGACTGTTCTGAGGGAGAATCATCTGCTTTCTGGAACCCTATGGGAGTGTCTCAGAGAAAGCCAGTGATAGGCAGCGGGCCACAGCAGCAGCAGCCTCACTGTGACATCAGAGGCAAGCCTGGCAAGGGAGGGGTTCACCTAAGGTAAGTAAAGACAGAAAACCTTCCCCCAGCTCCCTCGCCTGCCTCCTCTAGGCAGCGCTCCAAACAGGGAAGTGGCGTGACGTGTAAGGTGACCAGACGTCCCGCTTTCGGAGGGACAGTCCTGATTTTTGGCATTTTAAAAAAGTCCTGATTTTTGGAAAGAATGCACGACAAGCTAGGGAATGGTCTATTTGGTCCATATAGACCAAATTTTTCATCAAGAACACACACACACCCCCACACACACACCCCGGTCAGTGGTGTCCCGCTTTAAATCTGGTCACCTTAGTGATGCGGAGCAGCAGAGTGCAGGCCCGACACGCCCCCACATCACCCTGAGGAAGCCTGTGGTCGGAGGAGAAGGAAGCATGTTTAAACTTGGTGAGAAATTGATGTCTTTGTTCCAGATCGGGTAGGGCCTCCTAGTACTTGAAAGGAGGATGGTTAGGCCTCAAAGTGTAGGAGAAAAAACGGGCTTTGCCCAAGATCTGCAGGAGTATCACTAACGTAGTGGTGACCGATGTCCTCATTGTTTCCTACGGAGTTCAAGCCACGTAGTAACCCTGTTATGCTGGAGATCCCCACTGACCCTCCACCAAATCCAGTCTCTGCCCTCAGTTGCCAAGCTCAGACCCCCGCGAGGCTGCTCCCTGCCCACCACAACCCTGGCTCCCAAGTTGATAGCCTGCTGCTTGGGCTCGGCAATGCTGTCACCCATAGGGGATCAGAGGCCAGCCTGGGCCCCACTCCACTGGCAGCAGCCCCGCTTCTGTGACCCTACCCCCTCCCCAGAGCTGCAGCTTTCGGGAGCTCTGGGAATAATATTCTACCACCGAGCTGAATGCTAGCTGTTACTAGTGCTAGCTCTGATGTTTCTTCTTTGCTTTGTTCCTTAACTGCCTTTGACAACCAGTCACTGTGGAGTCTCTTCTGGCTCCCGGCACCCCATGCATGTCAGCATAGAGTTGTGCTCCCTAGGATTTTAAAGTGAGTATGACCATTTGAAAGGACCAGGCCTTTCTTCCGGGATGCCTCTGGGTAGATTCGAACCTGCAACCTTTCAGTTTCTAGTCAAATGTTGAATCATTTGAATCACCAGGGGGGCTTCAAACCCTGTGCCCTGTGTAATTAGAACTTTTGTTAGCAATCTGTTTAAATCATCATAACCAAACCAAGTGACATCAAGTCAATTCTGACTCACATCAACCCTACAAGTAGACTTGCTAGAACTGCTGCATTGCTGTTCCGAAGCTGTCAATCTTTGCAGAAGCCGACTGCCCTCTTTATGAGGCAGAGTGGCGAGGGGGCACAGAGAGAGTTTGAACCACTGATCTTTCTGTTAGCAGCAAGTGCTTTAACCACTACGCCACCACCAAGTCTCCTTAAACTATCTGAATGGATTGTTATTTCCTGGCCAGTCCCTGACTGATACATACCAATGGAAAGATATCACCTTTCCTTTGACTAGGAAAAAGTCAAGAATGAATGGAGATGCAGGCAAGTTTTAGAGAAGAATGAGGCAGGGCAGTCAGTCCCTGGGTATGCAAAGAGTTGCCCCCAGCTGCTGACGCTGACCCA
Source organism: Echinops telfairi (assembly GCF_000313985.2). Lineage (NCBI taxonomy): Eukaryota > Metazoa > Chordata > Mammalia > Afrosoricida > Tenrecidae > Echinops > Echinops telfairi. The sequence continues at coordinate 12,543,886 of NW_022111309.1, read as the reverse complement.
AAAGTTTGCAGTTCAAATCCACCCAGTGTGCCTACAAAAGAAAACCCTGATTATCTGCTTCTGTAAAGACCACATCCACAGACATGAAAGGAAGTGGTGACAAAATAATAATTTATAAATTATCA
>NW_022111309.1:12537675-12543441 GCF_000313985.2 Echinops telfairi | reverse complement strand
GGGAGGGTCAGGTCGGGCCTGTTCGCCTGTATTTTCGTTATGAAGAAAGATGACAGGAAAACCTCCCCTGGAGCTCAGGAGCTTTTCAGAGGCACCGTTCTCTCCCTTTGGGCAACTCTGTTCAAGGGCTTCAAGCAGCTGGCTCCGAGTGCATGCGTTTTCAGTGCTACAATTAAGTAACAATAACTACAGGGGACAGTCAAAGATGGATATTGAATAGTGCAGAATGCATCAAAAGAAGACAGAAAGAATGCACGAAGTCACTGTACCAATAAGAACAGGTCAACATTCCACCATTTCCGGAGGTAGGATACGACCAGGAATCAAGGGTGCGGAAGGAAGAAGTTCAAGCTCTGCTGAAAGCATTCACCAAAACAAGACTCCGGGAATTGACAGAAAACCCACTGAAATGTTTCAACAAGTTAACAAAGCACTGGAAGCCCTTACTGGTCTATGCCAGGAAATGTGGAAGACAGCTATTGACCAACTGATTGGAAGAGAGCCGTGCTTATTCCCGTTCCAAAGGAAAGTGGTCCAACAGAGTGCTCACATTAGAGAATGATAGCACTAATACCGCATGCAAGTAAATTGTTGCTGAAGTTCGTCTAACAGAGATTACAGAAGTACATGGAGATTCAGGCCTGATTCAGAAGAGAACATGGAACAAGGAATATCACTGCTAATGCAGGTGGATCTTGACTCAAAGCCGAGAATACTAGAAAGATGTTTACTTGTATTGTATTGACAATACTAAGGCATTTGACTTTGTGGATCATCACATACTATGGATTTCCTTGAGAAAAACTGGAACTCCAGAACACTTCATTGTGCTTCCGTGAAACTTGTTCATGAATCAAGAGGCAGTTGTGCAAACAGAAAACAGGGGATGCTGCATGCCTTAAAATCAGAAGAAAAAAAAAAACATGCATCAGGTTTGTAGTCTCACCATACTTTTTCAATCTGTATGCTGAGAAAATAATCAGAGAAGCTGGATTATATGAAGGAGAATGTGACAACAGATAGGCTGTTAACCTGATACACGGAGTGACACAACCTTGCTTGCTGAAAGTGAGAAGAACTTGAAATATGTGCTCATGACAATTACGGATTGCAGTCTTCACTACGGATTATAACTCCATGTAAAGGAGACCTAAACCCTCATAACTGGGCTATAGGTAACATCATGATAAATGGAGAAAAGTTTGAAGTTGTCAAGGATCTTGTCTTGTTTGAATCCACAATCAATGTTCATGGAAACAGTGCTCAAGAGATCAAAGGATGCATTGCATTAGGGAAATCTGCTATAGGATTAGAGTATTAGAGTATTGAAAAGCAAGGATGGTACTTTGAAGACTAAGGTGTGCCTGGTCCAAGCCAAGGTATTTTCAATTGCCTCATAGGCATGTGAAAGTTGGACATTGAATAAGGAAGACCATAGAAGAATCAATGCGTTTGAATTGGGCTGGAGAATATTGACAGTATCATGGCCTGTCAAAAGGACACTGATATGTCTTGGAAGAAGTACAGCCAGAGGAAAGGATGTCAAGACTTCTTCTTACATATTTTGGACATGTTGTCAGGAGAGACAAGTCACTCAACAAAGACAACGTTTGGCAGGTGAGAGGGACAGCAAAGGAGGGGAAGGCCTTCTGAGAGATGGACTGACAACGTAGCTGCAACGATGGGCTCAGGCATAGGAGCCCCTGCAAGGATGGCACCGAACCAAGCAGGGTTCTGCTCTGTTGTGCATAAGGTTGCTGAGTCGATACCCACTCAATGGCACCTAACAACAACAGCCCTCTTGCTAGCCTGAGTTCATACACTGAATGGGTCTCACTGTATTTGTAGCAAAAGAAATTACAATACTGGTTCTATCAGAGCAGTCCACACGCACAATGACTGTGGAGTTAGGGAACTTCAAATTCCTATCTCATCTAGGAATATTTCATGCCTTGGATTGTCAGAAGTGAGTTAACGACCCATAATCCATCAAAGGCCAAATCAAATGACTTATGTAATCAACCAACTTACAAACTTGCATTTCAGATAGCCTGGGGTGGCAGAAAGAGCAAGGTATCTGGATAATCGCCTTGATTGGACCGACATTTACAGGACACTACATCCAATATTTTTTTTTTTACTTCATCCAATACGCTATATGTATAAATACTTTAACAATATGACTAAGTTACTTAAATTCGCTGAATCTATATACCCCCACCTGTAAAATAAGGATAATACCAACCTATAAACCTTAGTCCAGCACTTGACCTTGAGCTCAACAAAAAACAAACCAAAACCTGACCCAGTGGCATCAAGTTCATTCTGACTCAGATCAACTCGAGATGGAGATTCGGAGCTGTCCATCTTTTTCGATGCAAGCAGACACATCTTCCTCTCTCAGAAAAGCTGGTAGGCTTGAACCACTCAACTGGTGGCTAACAGCCCAATGTGTAACCAACACAGCTACCCGCAGGGCTCCTTGAGAGGCTTGGCAAGGGGGACTACTAATAATAGTCTGTGTTACCATGGCAATAATGTAGGGTTTGCACAATACTCAAGGGTCTGGAGCAACCAGAAATAATTAAGGCAACCCTTATAAAATGATGTTTGGGGGAAAGGTGAGGCTGCCTGCTCCCGTAAAGATTTATGAACTCAGAAACCATGTACAGTGTTGCTATGACTTGGAATCTGCTCCATAGCAGTGGTTTCACTTTGTTTTGTTTTGTGTTGATCACCACAATATTAGCTGTGTACATGTGTGTAAACACTCTTTCTGTTCTATACAGGTGTGCAGATGACTTTGAATAAGACTGAGAAAGGACATGGAGGAGACAAGTACCCTCAGACACCAAGACCCTGGGATGATAAAGAATCAAACACAAGACATCCCTGGGATCACTTTACAAGTAATGCATCTAGAAGACAAGAGATCCAAGAAAGAACAGCTGAGCTAACAATCTGAGGTTAGCCTGCATGCCCCAAAGGGAAATCCCAGAGCTTGTTGCAAAAAAATTTTTTAAATCATCAGACACCTAGACTCCCTTTTTGTTTCCCACCTTTCTAAGCTCTCTTAAGTACTAGACAGTTGGATCCCCGTGAAGTAAATGATCTCTTTCACTGTTCCCTCGATCACTTTCCCACACTATCACAATAAGTGAGGGGTCTGCCCTCTGGCTGAGGGACATGGGATATGGGGGAGGCAGGGTGGGCCTCAGGGGAAAAGGAGAAAGACGGAGCCAAAGGAAGACATAGAATATGCTTACGTGTTGGAATACAATTTCTTTTTCCAATTACTCTACAGAGCTGATCCAGCAACCTTGATGATTAATTTCCCCTGCATCAATCACATTGAGCAGGTTTATTATAAAAACAGCCAACGCATTTTTCACAGTCAGTCTGGTGATCATATTAAAGCATAGAAAGATAGGGAAAGAGGCAGGGCTGGGGCTAGAAGTGTCCCACTCTCGGGGAAACAGAACCAGTTAACAATTGCACTAGTCTTTTCTTTTTTTTTTCTCTCAACAGTTTTATTGGCACATAATTTACTTAGCATACACTTCAATCGTTTAATCGCTCAATCATATCAAGGAGAATTGTACAATCATTACCATATTCATTTTAGAGCACCCCCGCCCCGCATTTCAACCACCTTTACATGAGTTGTGCAATGACAGTCCGTTCTAGTACTTCCTGCCCCTCCTGCCTTCATTTCCCTCTCCTGAAATTCCCCTGCACCAGATTTCAGAGACTTTACAGGATTAGGGAAAAAGTCACAGGACTGCAGGGCCACATACTGAGAAACTTGCAACCTCATACTGGATAATCCAGGGCTCCTTTAAGAGCACTTGCGTTATTTAATATTTGTCAACACGATGAATTGCATTTCATTCTGGTGCTGAGGAACCAGAAAAGCCTAGCCCTGGAAACTAGAGACTCAGACCACTTTAGTGTCCCCTTGTTTCCAAATCAGGGGCATGTAAGTCAGTCACCGGGACACTCTAAAGAACAGAGGCAGACAACATGCAAGATTTATTTCAAATCCAACTTGTGCGAATCCAGATGACTACTTATCTCTTAGGCAAAATGCTGCTTGAACCAAATGCTGGCTTCTAAATGTGGACTGCAGTCTTATGGCTCTCCTACATTTGCGTTGGGATGATGACCCAATGACTTACTTAAACGTCCATCAGCCCAGCGACTTACATGGTTAAACATTGTTTTGTTTTGTTTTTCACCTCCAATTTGTTTATTTATTTATCTGCTTAGGGTATGTTATCACTTGGCTTGGTAAACCTCTCAAGAACATTGGAAGTGAATGTTCATTTTGTTTCTGGGTGTAGTAATGTCAGTTCAATCAAGGCAGCTAATAGCATTATTCTTCGATATCCTGGCTGCTGCCTTTGCCTGGTTGTTCTATCAGTCACAAAGAAAAAGGTAGTTAAAAAATAAGCCCACTTCATTTATGATTTTAGATTTGTGGACTTTTTTTGTTTCAGTCCTATCAACTTTTACTTTGTGAATCTGGCAGTTCTGCCATTAGTCACATATACATTTAGAATTCATACATTTTCACGTTATCATTATGAAAAGGATCCTTACTATATTTGATTGCAATTCTTGCTTTTAAATCTCCTTAGTCCGAGATGGCTGTCGCCACGCCATCTCTTTTGTACTTACTTTTCATGGCATGTCACTATCTATTTTACTCTCAGCCTAACTATGCCTTGATCTTTACAAGAGGCTTTACTATGGAGCATACTGATGGGTACTGCTTTTCTTTTAATCCAGTCTGGCAACATTTGCCTTTAAAACGTGATTGATGCCTCAGCTGGGGTCAGCTTCTCATATTGAGGGGAGAGGAAGAAGACCAATCCATTCTGCCATACAACATTGTTGATCAGTCACCTCAAATCAACACACACTCCTACAGGGGTGTCCAGTGAACCTTAATGGGAATTGGAAATTCAAATCCAAAGGTGAGCATGTCTGTCTTGGGGAAGGTGATTTCAATTCTTTTCCTGGGTAAACCAGGTAGGGTAATCTGCGATTTCAAAAAACACCTAACTTGACTTAAATAGAACCCCAGGGGCGAACACATCTTGGGTTCTATGTTCCTACCTGGCCACTTTTAGCCTATTTTCTATTTAGCCCTTGATAACCCAAGCCATGTACTACAGACAACCAGAACCTTAGACTCTGTCCTTCCAAGGTGCACAACATCCTTCATAGGCCACACCAGAAGGCTCTGATTTGGAAACCCCCTGAAGTAAATTGGATTGACCTTAAACTTGGGTGTAGCAGATTTGTGTTATCTCAAGGGTATGGATTTGGAAGTCACTGACTTTGATTGCTTGCTTTGATAGCACCCAATGAATGATGGCTCAGGACTAATTTGCTATTTTCATGCTCTCTTTGCTTTATTTACATGTCTCAGTCTAGTAAGAATGGTTCTGCCTTTGTGAATGAGTCCTTGAAAGTTTCGCCCTGTCTCCAACACTCATTGTTAGAGTAAATAATATTCCAGCAGTTGAATTTTTTTTTTTTTGGATTTTGAGAATTTTATTTTATTTTATTTTATTTTTTAATTTTATTTATTTATTTATTTATTTATTTGAATTTTATTTTATTTACTTATTTGCTTGTTTGTTTTTTTGCCGTTTTATTAGGGGGTCATACAACTGTTATCCCAATCCATACACACATCAATTGTGTAAAGCGCATTTGTACATCGTTTCTCAAAACATTTTCTCTCCACATAAACCC
>NW_022111309.1:12535724-12537245 GCF_000313985.2 Echinops telfairi | reverse complement strand
TACATTGCACCCTGACTGGCTCATCTCCTCCCCAAGACCTCTCTGCAAGGGGATCTCCAGTGGCCTACTAATGGGCTTTGGATCTCCACTCCTCACTCCCCACATCAGTCTGCACTGGATAGATTCTGCTGAGGAAAAGAAAGGGAGGAAGGGTAAACACATGTCAGACCATGTTAAATGCTTTTATATGAATTATTTCATGTTTTAATTATGAATCAGTCTGAAAATAGTACAGGAGTTAAAGTGCAAAGGACACATTGCATTCCTGGGAGAGGCTGAGCCATAAGGGGCTTGCCCAGAGGCGAACACTGCATGGTTCCCTAGTGCCCCACCCCTCCCACTTGCTTCATGAGCACCGGGGCCCAGAGCAGCTGTCCCTGGGCTGAGACCTGTGAAGGCTGCCTGCAGCCTCATCACCATTTCCAAGGAGACTGCTAGGACAGCACACACATCCCCCAGGTCGGTCTAGCAGCCTTTTTACTGTGATTGGAGAGAATAGCACCCTTGCACCAGGGGCCAGGCCAGACCCTCCTCCTTCTCCTGCACACTGGGCCCTTTTTTTGAGACTGCCTGGTATCCCAGAACCAGAGAGTCAGGCATAAATGATGAATAGCTCTGTAATTTTAAAATAATAATCATTCAAAGACTCTTTGCACAAAACCGATATGTGTTGTTTGTTTGTTTGTTTGTTTGTTTGTTTGTTTGTTTCATGGCTACAGCCTAGAAGGTCTCAAGAATTGTCTTTAGATATCTCAAGACACACGCTCTCATTTCTCTCCCAAACTCCCCATTCTCCTCAGGCTTATAGCTTTAAAAAGCTCTATAAGAATGGGATTGTTCAATATTATGTCAACTTGGGTGGGCCAGGGTTCTCCCACGATATGTTCTAGCATGGTGTGGTCAACTCCATCATGGATCTTCTGTGAAACAGCCAGTTAATCCGGTCAGTCTGGAGACAATTCACTGAGCTTTCGTTTGAGGAGTGGCCTCCTCTTAGGATCAACTGACCGTGGGCAGAAGCTAGCTCACTTCTCCTGCTCGATCTGCTTCTTCAGCCTCCTATTAAATCACCTGCTGATGCCCGGAGCGTTCTGTGGATTGCTGACCTTGGGTTCATTTGGCTGATCTTAAATTAAGTTAGCTCAGTACCCACCAGTCTGTGGTCTTTCTGCTTCATGTTCCTGTTTCAAGTTTGTCAGGCCCTGAAGCGACAGGACTCAGAAGCCGTCAGCTTACATCTGAAGCACAAACTTAAACCAGAATAAACTTCCCCACCGCTACCATTCTTAATAGTTTTATTGGTAATATTCACAAATTTACAATTTCATATTCAATTGCATTAAGAAGTGTCCTACAATCATCACAACAATCAATTTCAGAACATTTTCTTCTCGAGCTTATTGGTGTTAGATCGCCATTTGCCCAGACCTCCCCTGCAAAGCCCTTCGGTTATTATTAATTCAGTTACTATCTCTACAAAATTATCTATCCTAAAAAAAATTATCTATCCTGGATTTTATT
>NW_022111309.1:12533725-12534831 GCF_000313985.2 Echinops telfairi | reverse complement strand
GTCCTGAGTCCTCCGCACAATTGTTCCTGTGCTTGAGCTCACTGCTGCAGTCCCCATGTCAATGCATCTCATTGAAAGCCTTCCTTCATCACAGCTCTTCGACTTCAGCAAACAGGATGTCCTTCGCTAGGGACTGGTCTCTCCTGGCAGCATGTCCAAAGTATATAAGACAAAGTCTTGCCGTCTTGCCTTTAAGGAGCACTGTGGCCGTACTTCTTCCAAGACAGATGGGTTTGTCCTTTGGGCAGTCTGTGATACTTTCAATATCCTTCTCCAACACCACAATTCAAATGCATCCATTCTTCTTTTGTCTTCCTTATTCAATATCCAAATTTCCATGTATATGAGGCACTTGAAAGATGTCATGGCTTTAGTCAGGCACACCTTAATCCTCAAAGTAGCATGCTTGTTTTTCAGTGCTTTACAGAGATCTTGTGCAGCAGATTTCCCTAATGCAACTCGTCTTTTGAGCGCTTAACTGCTGCTTCCATGAGCATTGATTGTGGATCCAAGTAAGATGAAATCTTTGACAACTTCAGCCTTTTCTCCATTGATCATAATGATGCCTATTGGTCCAGTTGTGAGGATTTGGGTCTTCTTTACAATGAATGGTAATCCATACTGAAGGTTACAATCCTTCATCTTCATCAGCAGTTGTTTCGAGTCCTTTCAGCAAGCAAGGTCGTTAATAAGCCTCCTTCCAATCCTGATGCTGCATTCTTTTCCATATAGTTCAGCTTCTCTCAGGATTTGATCAGATACAGATTAAATAAATGTGGTGAAAGGCTACAACTCTGATGCACACCTTTCCTGAGTTTAAACCATGAAGTATCCCTAGTTCTATTTAAACAACTGTGTCTTGATCATGTATGGGTTCCACATGAGCGAAATATAGTGTTCTGGGATTCTCATTCTTTTCAAGGCTACCCATAGTTTGTTACAATCTGCAAAGCCTTGGCATAGTCAAAAAAATACAAGTAAACATTTTTTTCTGGTATTTTTCTGCTTTCAGCCAAGATCCATGTGACATCAGCAATGATATCCCTGTCATCCATAGCCTTCTGCAAATTGACTATTTAGAATTTAAACTCCAATAACATTCCCTC
>NW_022111309.1:12531392-12532687 GCF_000313985.2 Echinops telfairi | reverse complement strand
CAGTGTGTAAGCAGTACTCAGCCAGGGCTCCTGATTGATAATGTTATTAATTTAGCCAAAAAATTTAGAATGTGAAACACGATTGAGAAAAGGAAATTATACATATACATACTGGCTTTATTGTTGACTTGTATAAATTAAGCACAAATGATAGGACACTGTTTACACAAACAATGTTGGTTAGTAACAGGGCAAAATTTTGTATCCACTTCTCTAGTTGTGTGCACCCTTTCTTCATATAAATCTCTTTCTACATACTTACACACACAATAGTCAGTAGTTTTGCTTCTCTAAAGAACCTAGCTAATGCATTTAGTACTAGGAGTTGTTTTAGAGAAATAAAATCTTAAAGCTGAGTATTCAAAATTGGTTCTCAAGTCTGATTAGGCCTAAAGGCAGCCTCTATCTCTAAGGATGAATAAGTCTGTCACTATTATTAAAGAAGGCATTGTTAATCCATGATGTGAGGTGACAAAATTATTGGTGTCTGGGTGAATGTGTGTTTGCTATCTTTCTACAAGTCTATCAGGTTGCAAAGTATAGGGAAACGGGTTGGTTGGTACTACTTACAATAGATACACTCGTAAAAGAGAGAGAGAAACTCAGAGCTTCAGAAAGCCCAGCCAAATGATGGATAAATGACCTCAAAGTTTCTATTTTGGCCAGACAAAAAGCATTATCTCTTCTAGTAAAAGAACTCATATTGCCAAAAACCAAACCCAGTGTCTTTTCATATGAGTAGCTGACTTACAACATCAGCTTAATTCTCAACCTAGAAAGGTGTGTGATATTAGAGTGAGGGCACTGATTGGAAAAAATGGAACCCTGAAATTTGGGAGGGGAATATGTGGCTGATCACCTGGAATATGGTGACATTGAGCCCTTAGATTCCATTGAGCCATTTCAGCCACCAGCACCATCCCTCCCATGTGAAGAGATCAATCGACTCTCAGTAAGACCAGTGGCCCACCCACCCAAACTTGAGGAGATTTGCCCCCAACTGTGCAGCTCAACTGAGGGCTATGTCTAGAGCATTGCTTGTGGCAGATATTTACAAGATATTGCTGCAAGTTCCCAGGACACACTCTCACCCCCATTATTGCTTCTAGATCTATAACACTTAAGTCACAGTGAGTCCCCAAAAGTGAATGCCAAATGGTGACCCAGGAAGGTGTAGGTGTGCTGTATGCCGAAAGAAACTGCTAGAGTGTTCTAATGTGTGCAGACAAACCTGGAGAATGTATGTGGGAATGGTTATTAAGGGTACAAAGAACATAAGGTTGGCTCAGTCTGAG
>NW_022111309.1:12513982-12529659 GCF_000313985.2 Echinops telfairi | reverse complement strand
GCCAGGTTCTCCAGGTGCCTCTGTCCTGGAAGAAGTGTGACGTTCATTGTGTGTGGGGAATCTGGCTCTGCACCGGGGGCGTTTCTGCGCTGCCTTCCTTAGAGCTGAGCTCAGTCGAGTTTTTCTTTAAATAGTCTCTCAGTCAATTTGCCCTTGTGGCAAATGGAAAGATACCGGCTATCTTTAAAAAACAAAATAGAGTAATTTATTTTGAAATAGCCCTCTCGGTCTCTCAGCCCCTGCCCTTCTCTCTAATTGTGTGTCTATGGGACAATAATAATTCAGTGGGACACTAGGCTGGTAAAAATCAAGTATCAATATGATCTGTATTTTTTACTTGCTTATAGATAGCATCCAGGGATTTTTAAACTTCAGAGCAGATTTTCAGAGAGGGTTTCAAAAAGTTTGTGGGAAAATTCCTTTATCTTTAAAAAGTGTGATTTTCCCACAAGTTTTTTTTCCTACTACTTGCTTTTCTTTCTTTTCTTTTTGAAATCATTTTATTAGGGGCTCATACAACTCTTATCACAATCCATACATACATCAATGGTGTAAAGCACATTTGTACATTCATTGCCCTCATCATTCTGAAAAGATTTCCTCTCCGCTTCAGCCCCCGGCATCAGCTCCTCATTTTCCCCCGCCCTCATAAACTCTTGATAATTTATAAGTTATTGTGTTGTCATATCTTCCCACAAGCTTTTAAAGCCACCTTGTGAACGTTGTCTTTGCTCAGCCCTGCTCTGTGTCATCCAAATGCCCGCCGGCACCTAACTGGGGCTTCGGCCCTTTGCAGAGCGGAGGCTCCTCACATGATGCCCTCCAGGATGAATTTAGGCTGCTTCCTAGTGAAAATGGTCCCTGAGAGGTTATTGTGTCAAGAGTTAGATCCTTCCCACTTAGCATCTTGTACCATACCATCCCCAGGAAGACCAGAAGACAACCTGGAGCTAGAGAAGTAGCTCAGTTTGATGCTGTTTCCTTCCTAGTTTGCTAAAATGACATATTCAAAAAAAAAATTTTTAATGCCAAAAAAAAAAGAGAGAAAGAAACAATTTGTAAAGGAAATCCTATGATAGCTGAAGGCACCTGTGCTTGCTATTTTATGTCAGCGAGGCTTGACGGGGACCCCACTGGGGAAAGGGCCAAGTTGCAGCACAAAGAATTCTAGAGCAGGTGAATGGTCGCCGGACTCAACTGTAATGGAAAGCAGGGTCAAAGTTGTGACCAAAATAGCCTGACTCTAAAGGCTTGTATTCTAACAAGCAGCCATCGAAGCAAGACACCAACTAAGTCCACATGGAAGAAGCACACCAGCCTGTGTGATCCAAAGATGACACTAACAAAAGCCAAACAGCATGAAGGGAAAACTCTCAGGGCTTAAATTGTGACCACCCAACTTGTGGAAGGCTGTGGAGGACAGTGGGAGCCCAAAACCCATCTGCAGAGAATCAAGTCCGACGAAGCCTCTGGCAGACCCCCTCTGGCCACAGTCAGGGGACTTGAACCGCTATCAGACAGAGATCATTGTAAACTTGAAACCGTGGATGGGACTACAGTGTAATGTGATACCTGGTCAGATGACCTCCCTCTTGACCCAACCTGAATTTGCTCTAGCTTTTAATATGTCTTGGTTGTTCCAGAACAGACATTTCCTCTCTGGCCTGTTTTAAATATTTCTGGTGGACTTTTGTTTCTTATTTTTTATTTTTATCTTTCAGTTGTATTACTTTTTTCTTTCTGCTTCATTCTGTGTTGGTGATTTATCGTCTCTGTGAGGTTCCCCAGTTTGTGAAGTGCAGAAGGACGGGGTGCATAGAGACAAGAACTGATGCAATGGTGTATCGGGGATAGGGGTGGGGGGGGGCAGTGAAAGGAACTGGGGAGCACATAATGAATGCAGATAGAACTGATTGTGATGACGTATATACGACGACTCTTTGAAAATGAGCTAACGATGGAGGTGGATGATATGTGAATTTAAATCAGTGAACCTATTTTTAAAAGAAAAGAGAAACTTAGCCTGACTCACGGACCTATGCTATCGGCCACTTGTTAACAACTGTCAGTATACAGATGCCAACACCTTACTTGCCGAAAGTGAGGAGGCCTTGAAGCACTTGCTGTTGAAGGTCAAGGCTTGCAGCAGCCCTTTGAGAAAGGAGCCTGAGGAGCAGGGCTGCTCTGGTCACCACAGTCGCCCAAGTGGCTGCCACCACCACCACCTCTGGAGGGATCGGCTGAGGGAGAACCGGAGGTGCTGCTGACCCCAGCCTCTGGCTTGCTCCTCGGTGGGCATTCAACTCGGCTCCCAGGCTCTGGCGCCACCAGGGAGCTTGCAGAGCCGTAGTGGCAGGAAGCCTGAAGTGGGACAGCAGAGCGGCCTTCTCCTGATGGCAGTGGCTCCCGTGATCCAGGGGGCTGGGATGGAACAGTGCAGAGCAGACCACGCATGTGAACTTTATTCACCGTCAAGGACTCCTTCACACATTGCTAAAGGGGCAGTCAACCACACCAAATTTCATCTAGATGGCTCTAGTGAGGGGAGGGGGGGGGGCATGAGAGAGCACGAGAGAGACAAAGGCCAGGGGTCAGATGGAGAGATCCATCTCCTGAGAGAACAGCGTCTCCACGCATTCCTTGTACTGGAAGTGGGACTTCTCCAAGCCGGCAATACCATGTTGAGGAAGAGAAAAATCACAGTCCCTCTCGTCCCAGCAGTCCACGTCCTTAAAAAGCACCCACAGATGGTTCCAGTAGCAGCGCTGCAAACAGTAGTCAATCAAGCTCAGAGGGGAGGTGGAAGACATCTGGGGAGATGGTATCTGTATATGAAAATGCCAAAGATGTACGAACATCAGAACGAGGGACGCTAAGAGTGGATATCACGAGATTTGTGGTAGGTCCATGCATTTTCACTGCACAGCCAAATGCCATGTTGGGCAGGATGCCTGGGTCTGGCAGAGAACACCCCTTCACACGTCCTAGTGGGAAGGGAGAGTCCGAAGCAGCAGAGGGAATTGGTGCTACTGTTTTTCGAGCTATTTTGGATGCTTCTCTGGCTTTGCCATGTCCCACCACACAACGTATCGGCCACGTAAGTTCTCTGAGTCTTCTCCTGCTTGTCTAGAAAGCCTGTCTGGAGGTAGAGACTTGGCATACATTCAGTGAAACACGAGCACACACCGACCCTTGTCCTGTGGGGTGGGTTGCCATTGAGGGCGGGGTAGAACTGGGCTCTGAGTCGGAAGCGGATCTCCAGGCCTTTCTGCCAGGATGCCTCTGGGTGGATTTGAACCTCTAACCTTCTGACTAGTAGTTGATTGCTTAATAGCGAATGCCACCCAGGGGACTCGTTCTCCTTCTGTTTTTGCTGTTTTGTGCTGTGGCGTTCGATCTGACGCAAACGTCACTGGCGAAGTAGTGTCCTCAGCTGTCACCCTCGTGAGAGCACCCGCCGTGTCTTTTCTTCTGCTGAGCCCCTGGGGGGTGGACCCAGCCGCCGTGGCTTTAGCCCCCGCCAGCCACCAGGTTTCCTTTTCTGTTCCCTCCTTTCCCCTGTGAGCAAAGGTGTCCTCAAAGGTTCGGTGCTCAGCTGCTGCCAGAAAGACTGGTGTAAACACCTGACCATCTGTGTTAGGCCGGTGACAATCCGGTGACACTCAAATACCGCATGCATGTGTAACACAGCTTGACATCAGGAAGTAGTTACGTATCAGCAAAATATCCCAGCCCAGTCCTTAAGTCCAAAACTCGTCCATTAATCCCTCTTCAGACTCGTGCAGCCCTGAGCAATGGTGGAATGCAGGAAGATCACCGGCCAGTGGGTGCAAAGCCCAGCGTTCCAGCAGTCTCCACATGGCGTCAACAGGAAAGTGAAGGCAGAGAGAGAAGTTCCCAGGGAGGCAAAGGGCATCTATAGAGGTCTAGATAAAGACATGTCATATGCAAATATATTTATATATGAGGATGGGGAAATAGATCTAGGAGCCTATATTTATAGGTTTACTATTAAGGTACCAGAAGGACATTGGGCCTCCACTCAAGTACTCCCTCAATGCAAGAATACTTTCTTCTATTAAATTGGCATTCTATGATGCTCACCTTCCCAACACAACCGCTGAAGACAAATGGGGTGAATAAGCAAATGTGGTGAAGAAAGCTGATGGTGCCCGGCTATCAAAGATATAGCGTCTGAGGTCTTAAAAGCTTGAAGTAAACAAGTTTTACAAATGTACTTTACACAATTGATGTGTGTATGGATTGTGATAAGAGTTGTATGAGCCCCTAATAAAACGATTTTTTAAAAAAGTTCCCAGGATCCTCCTTGTGGAAAGGCCACACCCACCAGGAGGTACCATCAGGCTGTGACCTGATTGACTAGCTGGATTCCACCCACATCTCCTTAGGGTTGCCGTGTTGGCAGAAAAAACCTATCACACAGTCTGCTCCTCCAGAAGACTGCAGCCAAGGGAATGAGGCGATGAGACAGTTCTATGCAGTCCTACAGGGTCACTGGGCATAGTAAAGGCCCAACAACCCACCCTGAGTAAACAAGCAAGTCCACTGGGGTGGAGCTGGTCAGGGATCATTCCGAGGGAGCAGGCTGGGGATGTGGTTTCCTGGTGGCCACTGTCATGTGGGTCGGGTCAAGGGCTAAGGACTTTGAACCCTGATCAGCTTACCTGACCTCGGGACTGCACAGATCTCCCTGAAGGTACAATCAGGTGTCCTTGTAGCAGGATCCCATGGGTGGAATCCTCCCAACTCCACCCCTCCCCCTAAGAGGCCTTTACAAGGAGGAGCATCAAAGAGTGAGGCTGGAAGTGCAGAGGCATTGGGGTGGGTGTGGGGGTTGGACAAGAGGAAACTGGCCTGCAGTCCTGTCCAAGCCTGCGAGGGGAGGGGGGAGGGGGAGCCAGGGGACAGAGACCAGAAGGCCAGGAGCAGGGAGGTCAGCATTCACTTCCTCTCCTGCTTGAGCTCCAGTGAGTTCAAGTTTTCTGTCCTCGAACCTTCGGAGCCCCTGCCGGTGTTCTTCCTCCGCGCTCCATCAGGGCACAAGCAGCGTCTGCAGATCTCCCTCACACGGAGCCCAGCGCCAACAAGGTCCCATCCATAGGGACCTTAGTGGACAGAGTAGAGTCCCCATCCCCTGGGGTTTCCGAGGCTGTGAAGTGTTTACATCTCTCTCCTATGGAGAGCCTGGTGGGTTCTCCCTGGCCACCCTCAGTTAGCAACAGAGTGCTTAACTCACCGCACCCCCAGGTGCTCCTCCCCAGGTGATAAGACCTCTTGATATTAAATATGTGAGTGGGATTCTCCCTCTGTCTTTAGCCAGGTCCCCACAGTTTCCAGCCTCGTCAGCTGCCCTGGTCACTGCTATGAGAAGCTGGCTTTGAGCCTGCCACCTTGATCCTCACCAGCCTTTACCACTCAGAGGAAAGGGCTGGTGACTGTGCCCATCTGGGAAACCTCGTAAGACAGACGGTTAGACTGTCCTCGTCCTGGGGGTGTGGTGGTCCCACACTGCGCTGTGATCCCCGTGGTTGGCAGTTGGACAGCACAAGCAGCTCCCTAGGAGATAGACTGGGCTTTCTCCTCCTGTGAACAGGTACAGTCTGGGAAGCCTGCAGGGGGTCATGCTGAGTCAGCAGTGACCTGATGGCAGTGAGATTGGGGTTTTTTTGTGGTTTTTTTTTTCACTCTGTCATGTAGTTTGGGCCCAACCCACTGTGCCTCCGCCCATTCCATCCTTGCCTTGCTATTGAATCATGATTTTATCTTCCTGATCATGTCTGACTTCCTCTCCAAGTGTCCTCTCAGGACGAATCCACAGGGAACAGCAAGCAAAACTCCTTCCAGTTCTCAGCAGCCCTGCTGCCTTCCTTCCCACCTTCCAAGAACTGTTTCTTACGGATTCCATTCCAACCCAGACCCCCAACACTGTTGAGAGCTGAACCTTGGGAAGTCAATAGATGTTTGCTAGCAATGGCCACAAGAGGGCGCCATTAACCTCCTTCCTATGCCCTCTGTCCACCCTGGACTCTCCTCTTCTACTACCTGTGCCACCTGCTCGTCTGGACGCCCACTCCCTACTTCAGTCATGCACTCCGCCTGCAATCCCAACAGTGCTCCGTCTTCCAGCACCTGTTTGCTCCTGTGCCCCCTCCCTGACCTGGGAACACAATTCATCCTGGTGGAATCCCAAATGCCTAAAATATGAAATGGGGATGTCAACATTCACGTCAGGGACAGTGGTGGCTTAGTGGTAGAAGTCTTTCCTCCGTGTAGTAGCCTGGGTTCAACCCCTAGCCATCTGCACCTTCTGGGCAGCCACCTTCAGTCTGGGGAGGCCGGCAGGTTGCCATGCTGCTGGAGGGAGTCCCCCAGGACTTCCAGAATGAAATGGAGAAGAAAGAAAAGACCGGCACGCTACTTTCAAAAATTAACTCATGAAATCTTCTATACCATAATTTCCAAGTACACAACAAACCATGGGACTGGCACAGGACCGGGGAGCGCGTCCGTCTTTTCTGCCTGGGGTCAGCACCAACTCACAGTGTCCGTTACACACGACATTGGATTCTACGATCCTTCCAGGAGGTAACAAACGGTAAAGGCTCTTTCCCCTGACCTCCGGGACGATAGCTCTCCCAGCCTGCGTTCCGAGCGGTCTCTCCAGCCAGCCTGGTCCAGATGCCCCCGCCAGCCCTGCAGGTTAGGGAGGCACTGTTCTCGGGCTTTCCTGGAAATACTAGATTTGGTGGAGAATCATTCAGCAATGCCAGGATTCAAGGACTTCCCACAAGGTACCCTAACAACACCCGGGTCATGCCTCTCGGGAGTTCCCGTAGGGCCCACGCAGTGGATATAGACCGACTGCAGAGAGCAGATCTGTTTAATGGGCTTTTTGCGTGGGATAGCTGCCTGAGAGATTATTTTATGGGTTGGGACAACCACCCTGATCTAAACCACCCCATCTCTCTCATCCCTTCCCCAGCTGAAGAGGTAGGAGATGGGGCTTGGGGGTGCCAGGAGGGCATCGGAGGACCAAGCTAAGAAAACCAGCTGTTAATTCTCCAGGGTATCGTTGGAACCTGGCCTAGGGCCCCCACAGCAGTGAAGATGTTGCTGCTTCCAGGGCGGGACCGCCGCCTCCGGGGGAGCTGGCTGCAAGATAGTTCCTTCTGGGCGGTGGGGTGGCAGAGGTGAAGTAGGCAGAGTAGAACATTGCTGGGACACCACATTCTGGCGCTTTCCCCCAAATCTGCTTCCAGCATGGAGATGGCTGCTTCGGAGCAGTCTGCAGAGTCTGGTGAAAAGGGTTTTGGCACCATTTGGTTTTGAAAACCCCAGCTTGCCACACAGAGCTGCGTCTGCAAGCTGCCCCCTCAGCATGTTTTGCTCTCCCACCTTTGTTGCCTCTTCTGAACCAGAACAGGCATGTGTTTGTGCTTCAAAGGGGAGTGCAGGGCAGCGCTGTCCGGTTGCCCCTGGGAGGATTGCTTGGGTGCAAGGGCTATGAGGAAAGCCTTGAGTTTGTGACTGTTAGTTTGTGCCAAGAGCTGAGTCACAGCTCAGGGGGTGGCTTCTGACAGATTGGAGCCTAGCAAGGGTTCCCAAACTCTTTCCTGGTGATGGGCTTCGATAAGAGCATGGGACACATTTTAGCTAGTAATAGGTGAGGAGAAGTCTGTAAGGGACTTCGGGGAACGTTCCCTTCCCTCTTGAAAAGACTCCTAAAGAAGAAATGGCCCATTCCTGCCTCAGGACCTTTCTGCGTCCGGGGTCTGCCCCAGCAATCTTGCCACCATCTGGGGGTGCTGGACCACCGTGATTCTGACACAGGGAGAAGTGTTGAGCTGAGAGAGCCACGAAGAAGCAGACTGTGTGCCCTGGACCCTCTGGGTTTGCCCTGTGCAAGGTCTTCTCGTGAAGCTAATGGCAGGGAGGTTGGCCACCCAGGCAAGCCCCCACCAAAGCATAGTACCTACTTCGTGGAATCTCTCTGGGTCTCCTGCTTTACAAAGTATAAAAATATGTGGTTTTCCTTAAGCCATCATGTTGACATAACACTTTCATAATCAAGAGATACGATGCCCACGCACACAAGAAAACATCGAAAGCAACTTGATTACTTTATTTAGAATAGCAGTTAATCGAATTGTAACAAGGGGGTTCTGGATCCTTGTATGAGAAGAGTTCATAGCTCTTTTGGTTTCACATAACAGCCACCGCAACTTGAACTAAGTTCAGGCACAAATAGGAATGGATTGTAAATATGGGGCTGCCTCACCACACGCAAAGCTTGAAGTGCAGTTGAGTCTTGGGAAGGGACAGGAATCCAGGCTCCAAATGCCCTGCAGACTCGCCTCTCTGCCTCTAGGCGCTAGCCCTCTGAGCTAAGTCAGCTTGACTTTTCCTCTGGCTTCAGACCCACCCCTGGACTTTTTAAATTGCATTGCAACCAACAGCTTACACATTTGACACCTGACAAGCAAATTGACAGAAACAAAGGTGACCCCGCCTCTTTAAGTCCAAACTTCCTGGCAAGGAACACGGAAGGGCCCGGCTCGACTTGAGGAGCTAACTGTCAGCTCACCTACTGTGGCCAGAGGAAGACAATATTGCTCCCAAATACCAGATCCAACATGGATGGGGACAGGGGAGAAAGGGATTTTTCCAGAGCAGCATGTGCCCCCTGCAAGCATGCCCTGTGGTGCATTCCTCTGTCCTTGTGCATTTGCATGCAGATCTATCAAGAGACAATGGGATTTTTCCTAAAAAGATTCAGAAAGCTGAACTGAAGAAAAAGGCAGGAATCTAGGATGGCCAATGAATGATAGATTTTGGCAATGTGCAATGCCAAAATTGGGATGCGCACCAATATTCTAGAAGCACCCGTGGCATAATTTATGCTACAAGTAATTTGATTGTCCTTACCTCACACCCTCTGCCTGGACGATCCGAAAGTTGCCATAGGATCCAGCAATTCCAACCACAGTATATGCCCCAACCCATTGAAAGCAGGAACACGGAGACATTTGTCCAGCAATGTCCATTCTAGAACCATTCACACTAGCCTAGGGTTAAAAGCAGCTTAAATGTCTATCCACAGAAGACTGGATATCTTAAATGGAAAATATACATTGAATAGAAATAGCAAGTGTTTAATCTGCCACAATTAAAAAGAGATCGTCAAAAAAACTTGGCTTGCTTCAATTTTTGTCTCTTCAGACACGTCCCTTCTTGGTTGCACTGGGAAATTGAGGCAACTTCTCATGGAGTTTCTTCAGCAAATCACCATGGTCCCGTTTTGTAGGTCTGGGCCAAGACAAAAACCTCAGGATAACAACTGAACAGGTACAGAGAGAAAGGAGACCAGACTGTGCCCGGGTGCGGCGTCCTAGAAATGCTCCGCTAACCTTGCCCATAAAGAGCTAACGCAAACCTGGAGAGACTGCCTGACTCTCCTGATACACTGGCAGCTGAGAACCTTGTCAAGTCTCTGCCATCCCTGCCTTCAGCAGAGCTCAGAAAATGACCCTTTTATGTTTTGTTTTTCCCAGCTGGACAACTGAGCAATATCTTGCTGGCGCTGGGTCAGCTAAGATCCTCATAGCTTGTTGTTGGGTCCCAGCGATGCTACTTCAATTCAGAGCCAGCTCACGTGACAGACTAGCACTGCCCCTTGGGGGCTTCTAAGCTGTGAACATTTCTGAGCCGATGGTCTAGTCTTTCTCCTCAGAGTCATGGGGTGGGTTTGAACCACAAACCTTGAGTTAGCCATCTAGCCATTGTACCTCCTTGAAACTCCTCTATTTAACTATGAAACCAAACCAAATTCACTGCCATCGAGTCAGTGCTAATTCATAGAGATGCTCTGTGGGTTTCTGAGACAGTAACTGTTGACAGAAATCAAAAGTCCAGTCTTTCTCCCACTGAGCTGCTGGTGGTTTTGAACTGCCGACCATGCGCATTGTAGCCCAACGGGTACCCACTACTGTCCCAGGGCTCCTACTAATTTAACTACAGAATCGTTAATAAATTTTAGTTGTCAAGTAACTTTCACTGACTCCACTTATAAAAACTTGGTTATTGAAGGGGGAGTGTGAGATAGGATGCACTCTTCTGAAGGTGTCTCTCACCGACTAGTCTGACGTCTCAAAGGTATTTGAGTTCTCAAAGTAACATCCTTGCTTTTCAATACTCTAAAGAGGTCTTGTGCAGCAAATTTAACTAATGCAGCACACCTTTTAATCTCTTAATTGCTGCTTACATGAGCGTTGATTGTGGATCCAAGTAACACAAAATCCTTGACAATTTCAATCTTTTCTCCATTGATCATGATGCTGCCTATTGGTCCAGTTGCGAGACTCTTGGTCTTCTTCACATTGCGTTGTGATCCACACTGAAGGCTGCAATCCTTGTTCTTCATCAGCAAGGGCTTCATTTCCTCCTGACTTCCAGCAGGCAACGTTGTATCATCTGCCTACCACAAATTGAATAAGGCTTCATTCCGATCCTGACGCCACAGTCTTCTTCGTATAAGCCTGATGACTTTCTCAACACACAGATGTAATAAGTAGGATGAGAGGATGTACCCCTGTGAGATGTAGTAATCACCCATGATGAGGTTTCACATCATGTAACCATGTAACCATGATGAGATCTTCCATGAGCAGCCACTCCACTGGCAGGATGGTTCCTTAAGGGGATGGCCTGCTTCAAATAGAAGTGGGCACTGTGGAAAAGCTTGCTTGATTGGTGATGGGCCTAGATATTGGATCCAGCTCATCCTCTGACCTCCGGGGTTTGGACTTAAACAGTGGCCTGCAGCATTCCCCGTGGGTCCTGGGAGTTGGCAGCAGCCTGCCCACTTACCTGCTAACCTTGGAGGCATTCATCTCTGCAGCAAAGAGAGCCGATCCTGAGTTCATCTGCCCGGCAGCTTCAGGAATTAGGAGAAGCCTCCAGCCTGACATCTGACCCAACTAGCCCAGCTGCGCATTTCTCTGCTGACATATGTACATCCTAAACCTCACTGGGTTTTGCTTCTCTAGAGGACCCAGCCTTTTCCATTGTTTCATTGAAACAGTCTTTTCAATGGCAAATAAATTCTAAGCCACCAAAAGTAGGTGCCTTCTGGTCGATAGTTATATTATTAAATATGTCCATGATCATGAGGTTAAAAAAAAGTAAAAAGGAAAATTTTTAAATATTGGGCTTATTAAATACATCCTCTGTGATCAGTTCATTCACCTTCATTAGTAAATAGCTTGCATTCTTGGGACCCACTCAACAGTTAGTTTAAGACCTGAGCTAATCTAGGACCCTAGCCAACTGGGCCCTTCAGCTCTCTCTTCCAGAGAGAAGTACCCAAGGCTGCCAGGTCCAACCTCCTGTCGAGTGGGAACAGCAAACCGCGCGGTGAGCCTGCAGCACGGAGGAGGAGGCTCAGCGCCTTTCAGGAGCATTGCTTTTCAAGGATTCTACACCAGAGCACAGTTTTTAGGAAATTGGAAGCCCCCACAATTTATAAAACCGAGGTATAGTTATGAGCGTGGCCTTGCCCTTAGAAGGATTTCCAGAAAGTCAAATTATAAAAGCATATTAGCTTATTGTAAGGATTTTATTTGTCCCAACTCAAGGAACAAGGCACCGCCCAGATGGCACCATCCCTATGATCAGTTGTCCATTGAACACTGTTCCACAGTGATCCATATGTTTTCATTGGCTGATTTTCAGAAGTGGATCACCAGGCCTTTCTTCCTAGTCTGTCTTAGTCTGGAAGTTCCTCTAAAAGCTGTTCAGCATCATAGCACCTGACAAATGGGCAGAACATGCATGAGGTGCATTGGCCAGACATTGGACTCTGGCCTCTCACGGAAGGGGAGAGTTCTACCATCGAGCCACCACCATGCCTCGGGGTAAGGACTGAAGAAGCTGGCAATCCATGTGAAGAGCCGGAAACATGATCAACTCAAGCAAACTCATGGCCATCTAGTAGATGCTGACCCCCGCGGCCCTTTAGGACAGGAGAGGACTGCCCCTGGAGAGTCCGAAATGTCATTCTTTAGGGGAGCATAAAGCCCCCGTCTTTCTTCCTGGGACTGGCTGGTGGTTTTGACCTGCTCACTTTTCAGCTAGTAGCTCGGTGCATAAGCACGTTGCCACCAGGGCTCCTTGACACAGACTAGGCACTCATTAACTGTTAGCTGGTCCTTCACAACTATGATCATTCTCAGAACCTCTGTGTCATTCCTGCCCAGCTCCGTTCGGTGGATGACAGTATTCCTGAGAGCCAGAATATGACCTTGAGCACATCCCACCTGATTTAGAGACCCTCCCAAGCATGGGGCTGCCGGAGCAACATCATCACCGTGCCCTGACGAGCTGTGATGACGGACAGCCGTGTGAAGACAAGAAGAAGGTGAGGTCACTAAGAAGACAAACCCAGGAAAGACCCCAGTGGGTGTCAAGGGAGACTCGGGACCTGACAGCTGACTCGCAGACGTGGCACTTGCCTGTCTCGACACTTGTGTAAGCCATTTCTTTGATAGAAACCTACATACAGTCTCCTCGAGAGCACAGCCATTACTTAATTGCACTAAAATGTTTGTGCTCACAGCATCCCAGCTTCCCCATGACCATTTGCCTACGAGAACACTCAGCAGATACCTAACCTCTGGATTAGCCCCGGTTTCTTCCTCTGTAAAATAGGAATGATAATTGCATCATGGGGTTGTTGTAAGGTGGGAAAAGATGGTGTATGTTAAATATTTGCCCCCAAACAAACTCACTGCTATTGTGTTGATTCCAACTCCTAGTGACCCTATAGGACAAGGGTGGAACTGCCCCTGTGGGTTTCCAAGACTAACTCTCTACTGGTGTAGAAAGCCCTGCCAGTTGCTGTCGGTGTAGAAGTGTGCCCCATACATGGGGTCTCAGCGGCTGAAGTTTGCGATGTAGCTCATTAGACCTTTCCTCCAGGGAGCGCCGGGGTAGATTCAAACCTCCATCCTTGCAGTTAACAGCCAAGTGTGTTAACCGTGTCCACCACTCAGGGCCTCATGCGGCGTTTCCAACCCACAGCCAAGCCCGCTGTCACCTAGAGGACTGTGACTCAAAGATCTTGTAGAACAGAGGAGAGCAGCGCCTCGGGGTTTCTGAACCTGTATATCTCTTATGGGAGTGGACAGCCTCATCTTTCTCCCGCAGAACAGCTTGGGTTTGAACTGCCGACCTTGCTGTTAGCTGCCAAGTGGTCAACTCACTGTGCCACCAAGGCTCCAATTAAGCATTTCCTGTAGGAGAAATGCACACTATATGGAAAAAACAGCAAGTGGGAGGAGCAGAGCAATTAGTAAGCCCAACTGAGTTTGTTTTCTTCCCCAGCGACAACTTGATAGGCTAGGTCAAAGAATTATCATCCGAGACCCATGGTTCCTTCGGAGCATTTGTTAAGTTTGACGCAAAATTGTAAGCTTATGGGTAGTTCTCTGTGGGATCTTTCCCGAGCTACCAGCAGCCGTGGGAAATGTAAGAGCTAGAAGAATACATGCTCCATCTTCAAAACTGTTTCTGAAAATCAAGACATACAATTTTATCGTTCCAGTGGCTAAATCTTTTCGAGCGCCAAGTTCCCCAGACTGCTCTGGGACTTCATCGACAAATTCCCACCTGGTGGGCTATGGTAAGGGCTCCCACAGCCTGAGACGCAGCTAGTAGCCTGACCTGGCCAGTGGAGAGCTCAGAAAGCATGCACTTTCTCAGCTCCGGACGTAAAACCACTTTGCAGCATGAAGCTGTGCCCCTGACTTCTGAAATAGCGCCACCCATGCCACTGAAGTTTGCACCCCCCCCCCCAAAAAAAGACAATGGCCTAGTTGGTTGTGTTGGTATCTCCAGCCCAATTGTACAGTGTCAGTGAAGTGCAGTGTAGTTAGTTTGGACTCGTGATGACCCATGGTCAAAGAGAGCGAAGCACTGCCTGCCCCGTGTCGTCCTCCCCCTTGTTTGGGCCCACTGACACAGTCACTGTGTCACCCCATCTCATCGAGGGGTTTCCTCTTTTGGTTGACTCTCTACTTTGTGGGACTTCGTGTCCTTTTTCCAGGGACCGGTCATTCCTGATAACATGCCTAAAGGATGGGAGAGGAAGTCTTTCCACCCTCACTTCTCAGGAGGATTTTGGTGGAGTTTCTCCCCAGACAGACTTGTTTGTTCTTCTGGCGACCCACGGTGCTTTCGATATTATTCACCAACACCACGCTTCAAACACATCAATTCCTTTCCCGTCTTCCTGATCATGCCACTTTTCCTGCATAGGAGATCACTGGAAATGCCATGGCTTCGTCAGGTGCACCTTAGCCTTCAAAGGAACACCCTTGCTCTTTAGCACGTAAAAGAAGTCTTGTGCAACCGATTTGCCCCGTGCGTTATGTCATCTTATTTCTTGACTGCTGCTTCTATGAGCAGTGGGATCCAAGCAAGGGGAAATCCTTGAACGCTTCCACCTTCTCTCCATTTATCCTGATGTCTTTGGTTCAGCTGTAAGGGTTTTTGGTTTTTTTTACACTGGATTTCAATCCATACTCAAGGTGCAGTCCTTGATCTTTATCGGCAAATACTTCCCATCTTCCTACTTCAAGTCTTTCTCGCTTTCAGCAAGCGAGGTGTGTCATCGACGTACCGCAGGTTGTTCATCAGCTTTCCTCAGATCCTGTTGCCACATTCTTGTTTATGTAGTCCAGCTTCTCGGATTATTTGCACAGCATACAGATTGAACAAGTATGGTGCATTATAGCAGTGAGGAGTTTCACATCCCAGTACGGTTACGAGGCACTGCCGTGGGATGCTTGGCAATCACTGAATTTTCCCTTGCTTTCAGAACGAGGGGAATGAGGTGTCGCTATTCTCATTATTGGTCCTGGATTCTGTGTGTTGAGAGCTCTTATCTGTACCAATGTACATGCTCCAGTCTAGCCGGATTTATAAGATAAACTGGGGTCATGATACGGGGAGGGAAGGAAGCACAAAAGAACTAGAGGTATATTGTGGGCTTTGGGTCTCCATTCCAAGCCCCCTCTTTTGCATCGAAATGGTTGTTTGTTTTGGGTCTTCTCATGTCTGATACCTGATCCCATCTACACCTAGTGGTCACACAGGTTGATGTGCTTCTTTCATGTGGGCTTTGTTGCTTCCCTGCTAGATAGCCTCTTGTTTACCTTCAAGCCTTTAAGACCTCAAACGTTATGTCTTGTAATAGCCAGGCACCATCAGCTTTGTTCACCACATTTGCTTATGCGCTCATTTTGTCTTCAGCGATCACGTGGGAAAGGTGAGCATCACAGAATGCCAGGCTATTAGAACAAAGTGTTCTTGCATTGAGGGAAGACTTGAGTAGAGGCCCAATGTCTGTCTGCTACCTTAGTCTTAACTTATAAATACATGTACATAGACCTAGATCCCTATCATTATGTGTCAATATATTTACATATGTACATGCCCATGTTTATATCTCTATAAATGTCTTTTGCCTCCCAGTTCTGTTCTCTGTTTCCTTTTACTTTCCTCCTGCCCCTCTATCATGTTTGAACTTCATTTGACTCTCTGTACTTGCTCTAGGCTACACTGCACTTAATCAAACCCCATCAGTTGATGGCCCTCCC
>NW_022111309.1:12508407-12513074 GCF_000313985.2 Echinops telfairi | reverse complement strand
TTTAGCATTTCTGTTTTAGAAGTACCCTGTGACTAAGGCCAAACTGAAACGACTGCTATGCAATCAATTCTGACCCCCAAGTGACTCCACCGGACAGGACAGAACTGCTTACGTGGGTTTCTGAGGCTACAGATCTTGGTGGCTATAAATCTTGCCTCCTCCCTCGGAGTAGCTGGTGGGTTCAAACTCTTGATGTTAAGGGTAGCAGTCCAATGCGTAGCCCACTGCCCCACCACGTCCATTTATTACACCCGCTGTGCTAGTCCACTTCCTGCACAAGACCGTAAAACCCCTGATAACAGGGATTATCTTGTTTGAATCTGCTTCCTAAGTACCTGCATTAAATAGGAGTGTGACCCTAGATAAACGGTGGTTAGCTTGTTGCTTGTGCAAACGCACCTTGTACCATCTATTATGACAAAGATTCAGTTCATGTCTTAGTCTTAGAAGAATCAAGAGCCTAATAAAATTTAGAGCATATGCAAGATTCTTCATAAATTATCAGAAGCAAAGCAATTCTGTAGCCACCCTGTTCTTTGCTTTGAAATTCAATGAAAGCCATAGTATACATCCTCTACATCCTCGCTCCAGAAAGCAGGGGCGGAAATCACGCATTTAAACAAGTCCTCAGGGTAGGGATCCACCACATCTATAAAGTGTGTCACTTAACTCTAGCTGTGAAAATTGTTGAAATGTCAAACACTGTCTGTTTGCCATAATGATAATGAATACATAGTTATCTTTGTGTTTAGAGCCCAAGTCGTCTAGTGGAGGAAAGGCCCGTGTGGTGACAAAAGCAGTCTCCTGAGAACTCACATCTCTCACTCCCCCCGTGCTCTCTGAGTCCCTGCTATGAAGCCAATTGCGTGCTTGGAGACTACCTTTCCCAGCACCCTCTCTCCTCTTCCCTCATGTTCTGCAAGCCCCTGAGTGACCCCCAAACAGTGGAATAACTCAGCAGATTATGTCCTCTCCAACCTGAACCCCATAAAAAGTTACTCATTTAGTAGACCCATGGTGGTGGAGTAGTTGGGTGGCCAGAACAGGGACCAGGGGTGTCTACTGCAGGTTCCAAATTCAGGCTCTGAGCCAGGAAGGGGCAGTACACCTAGGTGGGCGGTGCACCTGGATGGGCCCCAATCTAGGCCAGGTGGGCTTAATTCAGCCAATGGGGTCAACCACGGCTCCCAGCAGAAGGTCCCAAAAGGCTGAAACTTCGAGACCACTGCCCTCTTTCCCAGCTGCTCCTTGGCCTTGCTGAGGTTTCTCTGGCCTCAGGTCTCCACGATTGGGTGTGAAGTGCCCTGAGGGGGCCCCTGTTCTTAACTGTAAAACCTGCAACTTCTTCCATCCTTTATAAAACTCCTTTGGATCACAAACCAGGCTTTGGTGTGAATTCTTTCTCATGAGAAGCCAAGGACAGAGGTGTTTCTCACCCGAGGAATCTAGCAGAGTCAATTGCAACCCACAGTGACCTGTATATGGGATTGTCAAGAGAGATTTTCAAAGGCCCTACTTCCAAGTCCACCTTTGGATGAGTCAAGCCTCCAGCCTTTCAGGTGGCAGCTCAGCAAATTAACCTTTGCACCAGCCAGGCACTCGTTAAAGGCATCCCAGATCCAAACCCACTGACTGCCATTGAATCGGTTTCAGAGGCAGAGGCCCCGCGAGCGACTGTCGGGTTTCCGAGGGATTCTGAGACTGTGAATCTTTACAAGAGCAAACAGAGTCATCTTTCGCCACAGAGCGGTTGATGGGTTTGAACCACTAATCTGAGGTCAGCAGCCCAACGTCTTGCCCACAGCACCATCCGGATGCCTTATTAGAAGGTATACTCTTCAATAAGAAAGATAATAAGAGGCCAGACATAGAGGAGAGATTTCAATACGCACCCATTGAAAGGAAGTGTAGCTATGGGGTAGGGCAGAAAATGCAAATGCATTACAAAGATGCACTACAACAAGGGCATTAGCAGATGCCAGCCTCTCTTGCAGCACTGTGGAGAGGCTCAGAATTAAGAAACGCTATAGAAGTCAAACGTGGGGCTGGTCTAAGGGAATTAATAGAAGCAGACCAAAGAAGGTCTGAGGGTGTGGTGTGTGGGAAACAAAGATTTTTCCCAAGTCATCTTCCCCAAAGATATTTTAGACTTAGGACACTGCTTGCAGCTAATGGTAAATGATTGTCAAGTTACCTCCCTGAAGGCAGTCAAGTTACCTCCCTGAAGGCAGTCAAGTTACCTTCCTGAAGGATTGTCTGGTCCCACCACAAGTA
The DNA here is from genome assembly GCF_000313985.2 of Echinops telfairi. Lineage (NCBI taxonomy): Eukaryota > Metazoa > Chordata > Mammalia > Afrosoricida > Tenrecidae > Echinops > Echinops telfairi. The sequence continues at coordinate 12,510,800 of NW_022111309.1, read as the reverse complement.
GGGCCTATGCCCTGCTGTTAAGGACAATGGGCTACTTCTCTCTAAAGGCTTGTGACCATTGGTATGGTTCCTGTAGACTGGGGTTACACCCTACTGATAATGGTTTCTATAGTGAGCCAGAGAACAGCTCAAACTGGCTCAGTGACATCCAAAGTTAGGCTGCCATCCTAAATCTAGGATCCGCCCTTCTTGTCAAATGTGTGCCCCCAATCTCTCCCCTTCCTATTGCGTGTATATCCCTAGATTGTCCCCCTCTCATTGCTGTATAACCTACAGTGCAACCCCTTTCTGGGACGTGGGCTTGCACTCCCCCCAAAGATATATAAAGCCTTGGTTAGCAATAAAGATTCCCCTAGGCTTCAGCTCTTCCCTTCCTCCCTGCACCGCCCCCCCCCCCCTCACCTGTTCCCTTTCCCCTTGTCCTCCTTCCCCTCCCCCTCTCTCCTGCCCTCTGCTCTCCCATCGCCACTTGGACCATCAAGCCAAACTGAGGTGAGCATGCTACCATGAAATGTGTCTGACTCCATTATTTCAATCTCTCATCTTTCTCTCATGCTCTCCATGACTTTATTATAATCTTTATAATATTAACCATATAATTGAACCATATATTATAATCTTTATGTATATTAACCATATAATTGAACCCGCAATTCGTTGTGGGGGCTGGCCTTTCCCCCACAGTGGTGGGTTATACAGTGGGCTGCAGCCTCACTGCTGGTTCAAACATTCCAAGGGACAGAGATAAGGCTGCCTACTTCCAAAAAGATTCAGAGTCTCAGGAAGCCAAGTGAAATTCCTACTGTGGCCTATGGAGCTGCTATGAATCTGAATTTTGGGTTTGGTCCATAAGAAACAAGTACACCCAACACCACTCTTATTCTACATCCCCACCTCATACACATCTGTGGAAGCTCAAACACAAGAAAGCAATACATATTCCCGGAGGAAAAAAACAGCTAACTTCTCCTTAAGAGATAGCCCACCCCAGGAGAAAGAATCCTGTGTTCTGCCATTTTAGGGATCCGGGTTAAGGACCAGCATCTTAGTCTCCCAAACACAGAGTCTACCATTTAAGAAGTCCCACCTATGCAATGTAGAAGGGTACAACCCTTAGAATGGGCAGTTTAGCAATAGGTTACAAATTCCACATGCATTCGGTTTCTGGCCAGCAAGTCCACTACCATGAATCAATCGTAAAGATGTACTGGGAACAGAGATGAAATGAACATATGCCCAGGGATACTCATTGCAACTCTGAGAGGTTGGAGACGGAGCCGCGGACAGAGATAGAATTTAGTCAGGAATAATGTGAAGTTGAGAAAGGCGTTATTGAGGCAGGAAAAGAACTCCTGGGAGGAAAGGGAAGGCAGAGAAAGGGACATGGGGGCATCTTGAGCCCCGAGAAGGGTTCTGAGACCGAACGAGTTAAGTCAGGGAAGTCGTGCTGGCAGTGAGGCAGTGGGACATATAGGGCTTGAGCCAAGGACGTGTGTACTGACAAGGGGAAGGAGGGCCTTCTGGTGCTGCAGCTGCAGGGTCTGAGTCAGGATGTGGTCTGTGAGTAGATCATCCCGGAACGCTGAGGGAAGGGGCTGTTCAGACCCGGCCCGGAGAGATAAGCTCCTTGGAACCCTGGAGGCAGGGACTGCACAGTCCAGCTCTGGCCTTGAGAGGCAGGGGGAAGGGGCCGCACAGTCCAGCAGGCTATCTGTCGGGAGAGCTGGGGGACGCAGCTGCATGGTCTGAACCTGGCCCAAACAAACTCTATCCTTATAGCTGAAACCCGGAAACAACCCATCCGTCATCGATAGGAACTATTGAATAAACAAGGGTATGTCAGTACAATGGAGAGTTCTGGAACTATAACAAGAAAGAGGAAGAGGTCTCTAAATACTGTTATGAGTTAATTTCCATGATACATTATTAAGAGAAAGAAAAAAATCCAAGTACAGGACAACATATAGAGTATGCTTAAATTGGGTAGCTATATGTGAGAACTGACCTTTCTGGAAAAACAAAAAATTAAACCTAGTGTCTTCACGTGAACTTTGCACAGGTTCACCCCACATGAAACAGAAAAGAGTGGTACTCTGTAGGGTTTACAGAGGATAAGTGTTCACAATTGATCACAAAGAGCCTCTGAGTGACTTTGAACCTCCAACCTTTCGGTTAGTACAGCAGTTCTCAATCTGTGGGTCACAGCCCCTTTGGGGGTTGAAAGACCCTTTCACAGGGGTCACCCAATTCATAACAGTAGCAAATTTTTTTTTGGTCTCATTTTATTTATTTATTTATTAGTCATTTTATTAGGGGCTCATACAGCTCTCATCACAATCCACACATACATCAATTGTGTAACGTGTATTTGTACATTCATTTCCCTCATCCTT
>NW_022111309.1:12504927-12507868 GCF_000313985.2 Echinops telfairi | reverse complement strand
AGTTATGTAGTAGCAACAAAAATAATTTTATGGTTGGGGGTCACCACAATATGAAGAACTGTATGAAAGGGTTGCGGCATGAGGAAGGTTGAGAACCACTGGGTTAGTAGCTGAGAGTATTAACTTCTGCACCATCCAGGCACGTCATCTTTTCTGTTAGGAAAGGGAAATGAGTATATAAACATACATACATAAATGAATGGGTGTATACAGGTACAGCTATACATATTTAATTACACAAAAACAATGGCTCAGGGGCTCAATTTTCAGACAAATGATAAACAGGTCTATGGGGGGAGCAATAATATTCATGCAGTGTACATACCTCAGGATAATCAGCCATTCGAGATCCAAGGGCAACATAAACATAAGACAGAGTTCCTAAGTGTGAGGAAGAGGATGAATGGAAACAGAAAACAGGGAGGAAGAGGGATAAAGGCTGTTACCTTGAGGGGATTGAAATCAATCATTTGAAACAGCATATGTGTAAATTGAATCGAAAATGGGTTAACCCTGTACCCAATCCACAAGAAAACGTTTTAAAAATAATGTAACAATTGGATAAAACAAAACCAATCAGATAAGTGCCAAAATTAAAAGAGAGACATAAAAAGCAATATGTAACCATAATTTCCTTACTAGACACACATTGGAAGCATAAAGATAAGACAAGGAGAAAGTGAATGGATGGAAGAACGGACATCATGCCAACACCACGCTTAAGAAAAGGGTACAGGACTATGAAAATCACAGGCAAAATAAACATCAAGTAAAATGACTACGACCAGAGATCAAGAAAGGCATTTCATTATTGAAAAAAAAGGTCAATGCATCAAGAAGACATAACAACATTGACTATGGAGGCACCTCATAACAAAGCTCCCAGCTACATGGAACACAAGGTGACAGGGTTGATTGGGGGCTGAGTTCTATGATTTTTCATGATTAAGTCTCTCACTTATCACTTTACGTGTGCACCTGGAAAGCACTGTTGACTATTCTGAGCATCCTCCCCACCCCCCAAACACACACACACACACACACACACACACACACACACCAAGTTTTCCAATGCTATTAAATAGCTAGTTTTTTACATTTTGTGAGTGCTCCGGGAACTTCATCCACTTTGGTAAGTTTACTAGGGTTGATGAGTTGGGGTGTTTTAAAAAAAAACATCTTTCCGTTGCTCTCGTTGTCGTTGAAAATAGGCTCAGCAAAACATACAACAATTCAACCATTTCTAGATGTGTAATTTAGAGACCCTGATTATATTCTTCTAGTTGTGCCATCAATCTCAGCCTTCTTTTCTGAGTTATCCCTCCCTTGCTAACATAGAATTATTATTAACATGGAATTAACATTGCTATCCCATCTTTCCAGGTGCTGTTGTCCTTTGATTCCCTATCGGGAGTTCTTTAAAAAGCAACATGCTTCCAAGGTGATGGATTTGGAAGTCATTGGACTTTGGTTAAAATCTCTTGCTTCAAGGGTGCCCATTAAATGGCAATGTAAGACCACTATATGTAAAAGAGAGAGAGAGAGCATAATATTTGAGGCCCATCTTTTTTGACTAGTCACGGTAAACTCTGGTTTGATTTGAAGAACACTTCAGGGGATATTTTTGGTTAAAGGTTTAAAGTTGATCGCAGGATAGTAGTTTAAGAGATTCCTCCACTTCTCCCCATCCCTCAACACACACACACACACACACACACACACACACACACACCCCTCCAGACAGACTAAAGTCTATGAGATCAGGATTCATCTACAGAATTTTTGACCAAAATCATCAGTAATGGCGGCCAGACACCATCCAGTTCTTCTGGTCTCATGGCAAAGGAGGCGGTTGTTCGTGGAGACCATTAGCCACATATTCTATATCCTCCTTCCATTCCTGACTTCCCTTCCTCTGTTGGTCTAGGTAAATTGACACCACCGGTTGAGCCTTTGGTGGTCCCTGACAAGCTTTTAACAGAAGGAACTAGGAGGTAGATCAGAAGCACTGAACATGTCCATAGGTCAGCTAAATGGGATGCCTCATGAATTTGTGACCCTGAAACTCCAAATCAAGGAAACAAAGGGCCTTCTGAAATATTGAAAATGAAAAGAATGTATAAATGGGCTCTACAATATAAAAAGATAACCCCAAAATCTGGTCTTGATGGCCTCTGGTACTTTAGACACAGATCCTGAACGTGATCTTCCAAGATCTTTGAGGTTTCTCTCTTCTCTGTGGCTGCTTCAAAGATGGTCCATTAAAGACAGCTCACACCCTTATAGCCCAGGAGGCAATAACAAACATTGACCAGTCCCCTCTCTTAGTGTTGCATGCAACCTATTTGCATAATCCCATTCAATCATTTGGTGGGAGTTACAGAGAGACTTGGGTAGAAGAGGCATATTAAGAAACTCCATTCGACCACAATGCACACATGTTGTTGTGTTTGTTTTCCTTACCACACCACTAGATCTTAAGGTGGGCCTTTGCCTTCATGGGCCAGGATGCCCACCCACCTGTCACTCTGCCCCACAGCTCTATAACCTGACAGATGAGGAGCAGGTAACCCAGAGTCTCAGTGATTTTCCTGGGAGTCTCTGTGCCAGCTTGTGAAGCATCGAGTCTTGGGTCTCAGGCCTTTCAGGGATCTTGAATGTTATATTCCAGGATCCTTGCGGGTTTCATTTTCACCCCAAGAGCCAGGGGCGTGGTAAGGAAAGCGGACCAACCCCCTCTCTAGTATAGAATCACGCCTATTTGCATAGCCCCACCCAATCATTAGGTGGGAATTAGAGAGATGTGGGTAAAAGACCCAGATCAACCTGTACCCACTCCCAGGGGGACAAACAACAGAAAAGTGGGTGAGGGGCGACGGAGGACAATGTAAGATATGAAAATAATAATCTATAATTTATCAAGGGTTCTTGAGGGAGGGGG
>NW_022111309.1:12503223-12504272 GCF_000313985.2 Echinops telfairi | reverse complement strand
GCTTTACACAATTGATGCATGTATGGATTGTGATAAGAGTTGTATGAGCCCCTAATAAAACAATTAGAAAAAAGAAAAAAGAAAGGATACTGCCAGCCCAGCTTCAATAAGTTTCCTGGACACTGTTTCTTCTCATCTGAGGGAGAAAATGAGGGACATTTGCCGATTGGTGCATTCCACTTTCAGGATATCAAGCAGCTTCTTGGGCCCTGGCTCCTCTGCTTACCATAGGTGCAACAGGAAACTGCACTCTTAGAAACAGGAGCCTTCATGGGGCAGTGCATGGGAACAAATGGGTAGAGTTTATTGAGCTGTCAACCCCAACATCCAGGGGTTCAAACTCACCAGCCTCTCAGTGGAAGAAAGATGAGACAGTTTGCTCCTGTAAAAACCTGCAGTCCCAGAAACCCAAAGGAGCACTTCTATTCTGTCCCACAGGATCAACTCAATACCAATAGGTTATTTTTGAGTCCTATGGCCTGTAATATTACATTCGTTTCTGGAAAAATATCTTCCTGCGACTGATTGTGTATGCATTCTTAAATTATTCTCTGAGACTTAGAAGTGTGCTGTTTAATTTCTATATCTTCAGATTTCCTATTGCCCTTCTGTTATTGATTTCTAGTTTGATTCCCTTGTGGCCAGAGAGGGTGTATAGTGTGCTGCTATTGGGTGGTGTGTTAGTCCGGGTATATTAGAGAAACAAGTCCATAGAAACTCACATGTGTGTAGGAAGGAGTTTTATATACAAGAGCAATTGTACATTAAGAAAATATCCCAACCCTGTCCAGATCAAGTCCATAAGTCTGATATTAGCCCATATGTCCGATACCAATCAATACAATAGGTTCAACAGGTTCAAAAGTCCTCTTTCAGACTCACGAAACACATGCAATGAAGCCAAATGCAGGACTATCACAAGCAAGTGGGTAGAAAGTCTTTGGGTCCAGTGGCGTAAGCATCTCAGTGCTGGCAGGGGTCTCTCTGTGGCTTCTCTGGCTTCTGAGGTCTGGTTGTGTCCATGTGGCTTGTCTTCTGCAGTGTCTCCC
>NW_022111309.1:12499208-12501291 GCF_000313985.2 Echinops telfairi | reverse complement strand
CTTCCTCCTGTCCCACTATCATGTTCACCCTCCACTCGGCTCTTAGTACTTCCTCTTGAACACATTGCACTTGATCAATCCCCACCAGGCCTCCTCACCATCATTTTTAAATCTCTTGTTCTTTCCTCATCCCTGAGTGTGTTGGCTCCCACTCCCCCACCACTCCCTCCCCATCCTGTCCTCTCCCATGTCCCCCTGGGACCAATATTTCCATTGTTTTCTCCTCAGAATTGTTTGTCCTGCCTATCTTATATAGATAGCCATAGGGCAGAAACAACCAACCAAACAAACAAACAAAAAAACTCGACAGAGAGTTCCAGGTCTGTCTGCTGAGCCTTATGAGTGCTGTGGAATCAGGTCTCATAAGGTGCCAAGCCTTGTCCCCCAAGTCAGATGTGTATTTTCAGGATTCCTCGGGAACTTGGTTACTTTGCTCCCCTTGCTGCCTGTTGCACCCCCCTTACATTTCACCCCACTATGCATGGGGCAGACCAGGTATACTTTCCACACAGTGTCTCCAGTGCTGGCCCCCATAACGCTATGGGTCGAAAAGATATTGTTATCCTGTTACCTGTTCGTGTGTATGCACCATAGTGTTTTTATACTTACACAATATAAGCAACTATCTGCAAGCAGCATATTCTTTATAGATGCTTTGTGTGCTTTTGCAATTTACGTAAATGAGAGCACACCCCACGTATCATTTGCAGGTTGCTTTTCTCGCTCTCTGCATCATATTTTCCAGATGCACCCATGTGGACACATAAAGGCAGCTCATTGTTTTAGCTGCTATGCAGTAATCATTTGTGTGAATAAACAATAACAGTTTTCCACTCACATACCTGGTTTTCTCAGTGTAAATTTTCACATCTTGGGGCGCCTTGACAGGTTCTTTAGGAATGTGAACTAAGAGCGATTTAATGCTAACACCTTATCATTCTATATCCCTTTTGACCCATTTTAAATTTGTCCTACTTTTTAATATCTTCTACTTTCTTTCCTATTGACTTTTTCTGTTTTACTTTGTTATTGTTGTTAGTCTTGGGGGGGATTTTGGGGGTATGTTTTTCTGTATATGAAATCCAGGATAGGTCAATCTATAGAGACAATAATTGGATTAATAGTTTTGGGGGGCGGGGAATATTTGGGTGCAGGGTGTGGCATGGGAGGTATGGTGGAAAATAGGACGTTAATAACTATGGGTAAAATAAAGAAGCAAATGTTCTCAAACTGATTGTGGTGAGGATTGAACAACTCTTCTCAATATGATTGAACCACTGGATTGTATGATATGTAAACTATATGCCAACCAAACAGTTTTGTTTTTTAAAGAGTGAGTCAGTGAATACTCTCTTCCCTTTCTTGTCTGTTCGTCTCTCTCCATACCGCTCCTTTCTTCCCGTCAACCCACTTAAACACTGTAGGCGTTGTTTTTCTTTTAAATTTATATATTTTTAGTGTGTTTTAGGTGGCGTGTTATACTGCAAATTGAGTTCCCATTTAGCAATTTAAAAATAAATTCTACCATGATATTTGACTACAGTTTCTACACTGTGTCAACATTCTCATTATTCTGCTTCCATTCACCTACCTTCCCTGTAAAGGAGCCCAGTGGCTTAGCGGGTTATGTATTGGCCTGCTAACCTCAAGATCGGCAGTTTGAAACTACCAGGCACTCCATGGGAGAAAGATGAGGCTTTCTATCCCCGTGAAAATCTACTGTCTTGGAAACCCACGGGCCAGTGCTACCCTGGCCTGTAGTGTTGGACTTGACTCAGGGGCCGTGGGTACTTCCCTTTGCATCTTTGCTTTCAGCTAAATGCTGGTAGTTTTTTCTCAGAGAAATGATTGCTGTTTAAAAGGAGAACCGCGATGATGGATGATATTGTCTATTCTATGAACTAGTGTGTTATTCCCCTGAAAGGTGACTCTGAGAATGATTTCGGCTCCAAGTTTAAAGGAGCTCTCAGGCTGATAGTTCTGGGATTCCTCTATTCCCCGCTGGTCCTTTTTTCCTTTAAAAATGAGTAGTTTTGTTCATTGATTTCTCCCCATTCTATCTGGAGCCATTGTCTCAGGTCAA
>NW_022111309.1:12495270-12497895 GCF_000313985.2 Echinops telfairi | reverse complement strand
AGAGCATGTACACTGGTACAGACAAGAGCTAGCAACACAGGGAATCCAGGACAGATTAAATCCCTCAAGACCAGGAGCAATACCAGGAGAGTAGGGGGAAAGTGGGAGAGAAAGGGGAAACTGATCACAATGATAGACATATAACCCCCTCCTGGGGGGTGGGGGGAGGCAACAGAAAAGTGGATGAAGGGAGACAGTGGTCAGTATAAGACATGAAAAAAAAATTTATAAATTATCAAGGTATGAGCTCATACCAAGGGCTAAGTAGAAAGAAAATGTTTTGAAAATGATGATAGTGACATATGTATAAATGCGGGTGACACAATGGGTGTATGGATCGTGATAAGAGCTGTAACAGCCTCCAATGAAATGATTTTTTAAACAGAATAATCACAGAGAATCAAGCACTTACAAGAAGTAATCTAGGAATGCCGCTTAAAACCAAACAAAACCAAAAAACAAGAGAGCGATGGCAAGAACACAGACAATGTTCTGCATCCTACTTTGGTGAGCTGACACTAAGGTCTTAAAAGTTCATGATGTTACAAGAACTGTTCTTGGATTGGGACTAGAATTACGTGGGAGCCCAGAATCCATCTGCTTGTCTCCGGGTTATGAATGGCTTTGGTTTACGTTGGTGGTCATAGTATGACAAAAACAAAAACCAGAATCAACAAGGACAACAACAAAAAACATTATTATAATCATCCCCCTAGGGCAGTGGTTCTTAACCTTCCTAAGGGCCGGTCCTTTCATACAGTTCCTCATGGGGTGGTGACTCCCAACCATAAAATTGTTTTCATTGCTACTTCATAACTGTAATTTTGCTACTGTGATGAATTGTGATGTAAATATCTGATATGCAGGATGTATTTTCATTGTTACAAATTGAATATAGTTAAACATAATTAAAGCATAGTGATTCATCACAAAACAATATATAATTATATATTGTGAAATAGTTATGTGTTTTCCGATGGCCTTAGGCGACCCCTGTGATAGGGTCATTCGGCCCCCCCAAAGGGGTCGCGACTCACAGGTTGAGAACCACTGCCCTAGGGGATAAGGCAATTGCAATGATAACATCAATAATTTATCTAATGGCATAAAATTAAGGTTCTGCTGATATAAATTTATGTAACCATAGTCCAAGTGTGAGCTGCAACACATGAGTTGTTGCTTTGTAAAGATTGATGTCTTAATTGACTAGGCTGTTTACATTGACCATGGGGGTCGGTGCTAGGGGAAATTTTCCTGCATTGTTCCTTACAAGGGTAGATCCTTGCCTTTCAAATTAAAACCTTCCACCATATTAATGCGAAGGGAACATTGAGGTACTAAATATGTGGTAGTTCTGGGTTACCTTGCATTGAACACTCACTAAGCCAGAGGTCCCACCCCAGGTCCATGTTAGATACTTGCCTTTGTACAGAGATCACTGAAGATAAGGGTGCTACAGCAAAGTGAGGTGAAGAAAGCAGATGGTGCCTGGCTATCGAAAAAATGTCTGGGATCTTCAATGCTTATATGGCCACAAGCAGCCATCTAAGTGAGGTGTCAACTAAGTCCACCTGGAAGAAGCACCCCACCCAGCCTGTGTGAGCCAAAGATGAGGATAACAAAATCCAAATATGATGAAGGGAAAAGTAGCAGAGCTTACATGGTGAACACTCAATTTGGCTGTGGAGACTGGTGGGAACCCACAATCCATCTGCAGAGTATCTAGTCAGATTATGCAGCCTCTGGCAGATCCCCTCTGGCCACAGGCGAGGGACTGGAGCATCTTTACTATCCGACAGAGATCACTGTAAACTTGATTATGGTGGATCGAACCATGGTATACTATGAAATGTGGTCAGTTGACCTCTCTCTTGACCCAAACTGAATTTACTCGATGCTCAAATATTTTTCGCTTGTTCCACAACAGAAATTCTTTCTCTGGCTTTTTAAATATTGGTGGGGGCATGTTCTTTGATACGCTTTACGTTATTATTATTGTTTTCTTCTTGCCGTCTCGTTTGGTTTTGTTTTTTATAGTTTCCGTTAGTTGTCCCAGTTTATGAAGCACAAAAGGAGCGGATGCACAGAGGCAGTGGTTTCAGGAGGGGGAGGAAGCATTAGAATGGATTGTGATGATGTAGATACCCCTCTTTTTAAAAGCCATTAAACTATAGAAGTGTATGATATGTGAACATTTTATTAGGAAAACTACTGAAAAAGAAAACAAAACAAAACTTGACCTATGGTTACCAGGGGTGAAGGAGGAAGAGTCTTTGCTTGAGGGACATTGAGTTTATTTTAATGTGGTGGGACAATTTGGAGATGGATATCGATAATGGTTGTATAACACAAAGAGTATCATCAATGGCACTGAATCATACCTGATAGAAATTGTTGAATTGGTGAATATTTTGTTGTGTGTATTTTTGCCAAAATTGAAAAAAATTTACATGAATAACAATGAGTACAAGAAACTGTTCTAAAGTTGATTGTGGTAAAGATTCTACGACTCATCTTGATATGATAGAACTATTGAATTGTGGGTGAAGTGCCCATAAAACAGTTTGTTTTTTTTGAAAGCTCATGAGCAGCAATTTAAGGTGTTTCTCCCTGGCCTCTCGCTGT
>NW_022111309.1:12493538-12494850 GCF_000313985.2 Echinops telfairi | reverse complement strand
GAGAGATGTATGCACACACTTTAGACCCATCAGCCACTTGAGATCACAGGGCAGCTTTGACCTAAGGACGAGGTTCAGAAGAAGGCATGGGAACAGGTAACTCAGAGAAGAAACAAGGTGAGCGATGCTACATGGCAGAGATTTTTGCAAACCTTCACCCAATGCGCAATAAAACATTTAAAGAAGATTAATAATAACAATGCACTGAACGCTGTTCCTTCCCACAGTGCCTCTCTCGGGCCGAGCGGAATTGCCTCATAGGGGTTGTAGCTAAGACCGTAGCCTTTACGGAATCGGACTGCCGTGTCTTTCTCTAGTGGCGTGGCTGGTGGGTCCCAGCCACTGATCTTCTGGTTAACAACCCACTGAACCTCCAGGACTCCTTGGATGCTCCTTCTAAAACCCACTGTCTTCCCTGAGATTCATAGTGACCCTGTAGAACTGCCCGATTGGTTGGTGGGTCTGAATGGCCAGCCTTGTGGTTAGCAGCCAAGCACCCCCAGCTCTGAAACCAACCACTGCACCCGTAGCTCGCCACTTCTCTGTCGAGTTCTGTGTTACCACGACTCCTTCTCAGACGATCCTTAATACAATATGAATATGCAGTTCTTGGATTGCAGCTAATACGTTTTAGGTTGATTAGACCTCAGGCTCCAGATAATAGGCTAAGTACACTCCACAGATTTTAATATAGCCTTTTCTACAGTCCTAGTTAAAAAACAAAACCGGAAACACACTACTATCAAGTCCATTCAGACTCACGGTGATGCCAATGTAAGGTTTGCAAGCTTGTAGAATCCACGGGGGTGTAAGTGGAGAGAAAATGTTTTGAGAATGAAGTACAAATGCGCTTTACACAATTGATGTGTGAATGGATTGTGGTAAGAGTTGTATGAGCCCCTAATAAAATGTTTAAAAAAAAAGATTGTAGAATCCTAAGTGGGTTTTTATTATTAAATTATTGTTATATATTATGTAATAACAGTTTAATTATAACATAGAATAAAATTATCGTATTTTTACTATTATATTAGTTATCATTACAACGTTCCCCATTTCACTGATAGAGAAATTGGGGCTTAGAAAGGCAAAATACCCTGCCCACGCTCACAGCTGGCGCCAGAGTCGGTGTATAAACCTAGGCAGCTCTTGCTGCCTCCAAACACCATTTGTTTTCCTTCCTTGCTTCTTTTCTGCTTTATAAAAGATTACTTTTTTAAGCTGTTGCTGCATCTCTGCTGCTTCTTACCCTCTGAGGTAGTTAGTTTATTGTGCCAACCTGGCCGATAAATACATGTGGGATTAATTGAAG
>NW_022111309.1:12480871-12491479 GCF_000313985.2 Echinops telfairi | reverse complement strand
GTGGTCTGTCTGGTGTGTATGTATGGGGGGGGTGTTAATTGTGTCTGGTGGGCGGGCAGGGTATATTGAGGAAAGGAGGCCCTCCTGGGGCTTGGCTGTGATGGAGACTGCTGAGTGACTGTGCTTCCTTGGCTAGAATGAGCAGCAGCCGCTGCTTCTTCCTGCAAATCCCTCCCATCTTCTGCAAGTTGCCCAGGTCCAGCCCTGCCCTGTGCCCAGGGCCTGAGCAGTGACTCATTCCTTGACCTTGGTTTCTCCTGCTCTCCCGCAATGGTAACCACGGACCCCAGCCTCTTCCTTGAGAACCGGAGCAGGCAAATGCATCTCTGGCTCCACAACCCAGCCTGAACAGGCTTCACTTGAGCAGGGATTCCACCTCTTGAAAAACTTAGGGAAAACTGAAGGCCCAGTTGGATTTATCCACCACCGAGAATAGAAATTACAGACTGCGTGATGGAGGAGACTGCCGCTGAAGTTTCGCTCACTTAATTCCTAAGCCACTGAGAGCCTGCTAGGAGCCCGCACTGTTCTAGGTCTGGGATACAGTGGTGAACGAAACAAATTCCCTGCTCTGGTGGAACTGACATTCTGAGTGAGGAGGCAGCCAGTTCAAACCAAACCACATCAAATTGCTCTGAAAAGGATCCCATTAGAAGGACCTGGATTGCGTGGGAGAAAAATGTGGAATGGAACTCAAAATCATAAAAGAAAGTGGGCTTGCTGGTTGGACAAAGATTGGCCAGACCCCCAAGACTATGGCCCTTACCCTTTAGGTCTGGAATGAAACTCCCCACTGCCTGAAAATGATCAATCATCTGAGACCAAAGGGGCAGTATGTGCCCTAGGACAAAGTTCGGAGGGTTAGGACAGGAGGAGGAATGGAGACAGGCCGCACAGGCAGGAGAACGGCTCATGGAGGGGCCTGTAAATGATTCTCTGTGTGTGCATTGTTGAATGTAAAACTATGATCTTCTCTGTAAACCATCACCTTACCCACAATATAAAGGTTTACATAAATAAATGAACATCAGGCTGATTCCATTTTGCTTTTTTAATGAAATAAATTATGCTTCTTTTGAGTTTATTAAAAAGAAACAGCAAACAAAAATGTTTATGTGTGTGTGCGTGCGCACATGGATGCATTCTCAAAGCTGTCCAGCCAGATACCACCAGGAATACCTATAGTTGAAGAGCTTTATTTCATGTTTCTATAAGGAAATACATCCGCAGCATAAGGAACATCATAGACATTTGACATTTGTGACAGTGGTATAATGTGAGGGACTAGCCTCCACAACCAAATGGGTCCCAAGGAACGGTTGTGTAATTGAAGGGTAAATTACAGAAACCTCAGGCAAGCAGACAAAGCAGACGAGGGCTCACCTCTTCCTTTGGGTCTGGAACCACAGAGATGGGGCAAATGTATCCGACAGGCTTATATAATCACTAGGCATGCAAGCCATGTCACACAGGTATGTAACAGGAAGGGCATGTGCTAGAGAAGCAGTTCTCAACCTGTGGGTTGCGAGCCCTTTGGGAGGCGAACGAACCTTTCACAGGGGTCGCCGAAGACCACCGGAAAACATGTATTTTCAACGGTCTTAGGAACTGAGACACTGCTCCTCTATCCATCTCCAGGCAGGTCTGCCCACATGCAGATACTCCCACATACTAGTACTTGGAGTGATGATATCACCATGCCAACCCCATCACATGCACCCTGTAACAATACAGGTGTATGTGACAGGGTTGTCGCCATAGTGTACTTATGCGGACCAGTCACACATGTGTAGAGAACAGCTACTGTGTAGACAGCAGCTACTTTGTAGAGAGCAGCTACTGTGTTGAAAGCAGCAGTATTGGAGGTAAAACGACACTTCATGAATTATAATGACTGGGTAAATGTAAAACTATGTACTGTAAAATCATCAAATACTACAAACAAACAAATACCTGTACCATGGGAACTTAATCTGGATGCTGATTAGTCTTTGTATATTCTGCTGTGGTTGATGTGAATACTGCTCCCTTGTGATAGTGACAGGTATGTAAAAAACAACACAGAAAATGGTAAATCATAGGAAACTTTAATGAGCTGTATTGACTGAATTATGCCATGTATCATCTTTTGTACTATTAAAGCTATTGTTATCTATTATTTTCATTAGCAAACCATCCCATGACAATGGATCGTGTAGACAAGAACGTTAAGAAAAGAAAATATAGTGAGAATTTTTTTCAGTATGGTTTTACCTCAATAATTACAGCAGGAATTGAGAAGCCTCAATGTGCTATTTGTTGTGAAGTTCTATCAGCCGAATCTATGAAGCCGAATGAACTAAGATACCATTTTGATAGCAAGCATCCGAGCTTTGCTGGCAAGGATACCAACTATTTTAGAAGCAAAGCTGATGGACTCAAGAAAGCCAGACTTGACACTGGTGGCAAGTACCACATACAAAACATAGCAGCCGTTGAAGCTTCATATTTGGTGGAGCTATGAAACCTCACACCATTGCTGAGGATTTACTGTTGCCAGGGGCCAAAGATGTTGTTCAAGTTATGATCCAGCTTGTTGGTTATCAAGCCTAAATACAGAAGTAGACTTGATGTGGAAAATGATCTTCGTTGTGCTCTTGCAAAGACTACCCGGAGAATTTCTGATCTGGAGAGAAAGAAGTTAAATCAACCTTCGCACTGACGTTGGCTTTTTATGCATATTATCACAAAATGTAGCAATGTAGTTCACTGTTATTATATTAAGATTGTTACTCATGCTTCAAGACAAAGTTTCATTTATTTGTAATTAGAAATAAATATTTCACAATATATAACTACACTGTTTTTGTGATTAAGGACTATGCTTTAATTATGTTCAATTTGTAATAATGAAAATACATCCTGCATCTCAGATTTTTACATTATGATTCATAACTGTAGCAAAATTATGAAGTAGCAACAAAAATAATTTCATGGTTGGGGTCCCCACTAGATGAGGAAGTGTATAAAAAGGTTGCGGCATCAGGAAGGTTGAGAACCACTGCACTAGAGGCATACACGCAATAGGAAGGGGAGGTATTAGAGGGCTACACATGACAGGAAGTCACATCCACAACAGAATGGGCACTATCTTCCCCGTTCTGCTTCCCACAGTATAAAACATCTATGATCTGACTATTTTGTGTATCAGCGGCTGACTTATGTCTGGCAATAATGAAGTACAGAGCATGAGTAACGATGGCTATGATGGCTAAGGTGATGTGTCAATTTGACTGGGACATGGTTCCCAACGATTTGGCAGTAATATAATGATATAATTTAGCAACTACGTAATGATTAGTCCCCTTCCATTTTGTGATCTTGTTAGGTAGCCAGAATAGGGACCAATACCTGCATAAGGCCACACAAAGGGATTGGAAAGAAATCAGGCACCCATTAGACACCTATGGGAGGATCTTCTAAACTGAGCATGCTCAGACACAACCCCACCCCCTTCCCCCTGCGCCCAGATGGGAGGTCCACCTGGGTGCACAGACTAGGCCCAGCCACATAACTTCACCCAGGTGTGCTTATACTCAGCTAATGAGGTCAGGCAGGACCTTCAACCACGCCTCCCCAGTAAGAGGAGATGAAATCCTGCCCCTGGAAGGTCAGGTCTCTTTTACTCTGCTCTTGTTCTCTTTTGGGGGGGGGCGGAGATGGTCTCCTCTTGCACGTCGCAGGGCAGGGCGCTCCCTCTCAGGCCTCTCTTGCTGGGTGCTCTTTTGGAATTTCCAGCTCTTGGTCCCTGAGATCTCCTGTGAATACCTGAGACTACTCCTTTACTTATAAAAGTCACTTGGGACTTATAGGAGTGCTAGGTGAGTTCTGGAAGCGTTGGGAAACAGGAACGGAGGTAAACCACTTCAGAACCGAACAGTCTGATGGATCATCCTCCACTGGCACATAACACTGATGTTCACATATGGCCTGGTCTTTGGAACCCAATCATGCTGGGTGAAGAAGTAGGTATACTACGATTTGGCTTTGAATTGATGATTTGGGTAAGACTCCTAAGAAATGAAGCTTTGCTCTGGCTTACATGCTGCCAGAAAGCAGGAGATGAATTTCATGTTTGGGTAAAAAATTTATTGAGAAGGAGGGCAGACTACAGAGAAGCTAAAATTATAATTTGTAAAGCAGCAATAAAACAATGTCAAACCCCCCACAGCCACTGAATCAATTCAGACTCATAGTGACCCTATAAATCAGAGCAGAACTGCCCTTTGGGTTTCCAAGCCGGTAAATATTTACAGGAGCAAACAGCCTGACCTTTCTCCCGCAGAGCAGCTGGTGGGTTTGAATTGCCCACAGGTGGTTGCAGCCCAATGCCTAACCAAAAGCACCAATGGGGCTTCTTCAAGGAGTGGTCACACATCAAGCCCACCAAGGAGAATGCGTGGTCAGATGGAAGGTGGATGTTTATGTGTGTCTGTATTCAGGCAGAATGGCTAGGTGCTCCACATTTGCTTTGACCACTGTATCTCTAGAGTGGCCTTGCTGATGGTCTGTGGAAGGGTTCACATTCCATGGGGGAACGCAGTGGACTGTGGATGGGCAGCTTTGCCTCTACATATGCACGTAGCAAGGCAAGGTAACTAGGGGGGTGGGCATCCCTGGGTGAGGAGTCTGGATACTTTTAGAAGGCATTCAAGAGAATGTCTTAGGGCTACCATAACAAGGCCCCACGCCCTGGGTGACTTTCACATACAAGGACTTATACTCTCACAATTTTAAAGGCTTGACGTCCAAATTCAAGCTTCCAGCGGGGCCCATGATCACTCTGTCTGCTCTAGGGGAAGATACTTTCGACTGCCCAGGCCTCTCTCAGCATGCCTTGGCTTGTAGCTACACCTTTACTTGTAAGGCATCTTCCATTGGTGCCTCTGCTTCCATGTTTGTTCTTCCCCTGGAAGACGCCGTTCAGAAGGGATTAGGGTACACCTGACTCCAGGATGGCCTCATTCACTTAACCGGTAACATCTTCAAAGAAAGAATCTATGTCAAAGCAAGGTTACACACATAAGTGCAAGTGTGAGGACTTCTACATACTAGGGGACAGGAGGCAAACTGAATTCCTAAGTGATAAGGTGGCGTTTGAGCAGAAATCTAATGAGCAAAAGAGATTGAACCAGATGAATATCTGAGTCCAGAGCTTTCCAGGTAGAACAACCAGCAAAGTAAAAGCCCTGCTGAGAGCGGACTTAGCAGGTTTGAGGACCATGGAAGAGGTTGAAATTGTCAAGACTTTTGTTTTGCTTGGGTCCACAATCAATGCTCCTGGAAGCAGCAGTCAATGGCTCCTAACAACAAAGAGGGTGAGGGACTGGGAGGTGACCTGCAAGGGGCTCTCTGGCCCAGGATCAGGTCAAGCTGTTGGCTTACTGCATGAGTTGGTGTGGGAAACAGAAGGATTTCTCCCAAGTTGTCTCCCCCAAATATATGCCAAACTTAGCTGCTTGCTACACGTGGCAAATGACTACACTTGGAGATCAACAGAAGTAGGTCAGGGGCTATTCTCCCTAAGGGTTATCAGCCATCCCGAGCAAGCAGACACCACTGTTTATCCCACAAGAAGTAGGGCCCACTCCCATCTGACAAGGATAGTAGTAGATTGTTTCCCTGGAGGAGAGCCCAGGGAGGTCAAGCCCACTCAAGGGTGACCAAGGGTAGGCTGCCATCATGAATCTAGGGTCCGCCCTTCTTATAACATGTGTACCTCCAGTTCCACCCCTTCCTATCATGTACAACCCAAGCTCATCCCCTTCCTTTAAGCCTATGTTCATTGTATATCCCCCTATTGCTTGTATTGCCTATTGTCCGGCCCTTTCTGTGATGTGCGTGGTTACCTGTAACCACACCCCCTAAGGAGATATAAGCCTTGGTTAGCAATAAACGGGGTCTCTGCCCACCTCACCTTGGCCCATGCTGTGCTCGGACCTGGCTGGTAAGATCATGGCCATCCAGGAGGTGAACATGCTACTATGAATTGTGTCCGACTCCATTATTTCAATCTCTCCTCTATCTCTCATGCTCTCTATGACTTTATTATAATCTTTATGTATCTTAACCACACAATTGCAGTTACCGAACCTGTGATTGGTTGTGGGGGGCTGGCCTTTCCCCACAAGGTGGAAAGAAACGTCTTCCCCGGCAGACATAGAAAGCCTGTGACATCATCGGTACGCTGACATCGCAGGCCCCACCAAAGAGACGCAGTCCAGCCCTCACATGCGGGAGGAGTTCATTCAATCTTTGACCAGTATGGCCCACAAATGATGTTACAGATACACAACTGGAAATGAAAGACAGTTGCCCACCTCTGGCTTCCCTCTTGTCTTCCCTGAGCTGAGAGCTATTGCAGGCCTTTGAGCCAAGGGTATACCAGTTAAATCAGCTGCCATTGGGTTGACTGACTCCTATGGATTCCAGGTGTGTGATTTGGGGTAGTAGGTCTTCTTCTGAGGTGTCTGTGGGTGGCTTGGTTAGCAGTCGGGGGCGTTTCCTGTTTCCACCACTCAGAAACCCCCATGGCCACATTTGTTGGCTCCACTTTGTGGAGGGGGAAGTCTGGAGACTGCTGCAAGGACCCAGGGGAGTGATGACAGTGGGCTGGCCCAACCTGATGAGGCAGTAAATGTGACAGGTAGTGTTCAAGCTTGACAAGGATTTCCTTATGGCTTACGCATGGGGCAGGAGAAGATGAGGCAAGGTTTGTTTTCTTTTCAATTTGAACAAAAGTAACAATTGAGCTGGACTTCATTGAGATGGAAGGAACCCTGCAGGCACAGGGGCTGTGCACTGGAGGCGAGCCACAGAGTCTGTACTTTGAACCTCTCTACTGGTGTGCAGGAGAAAGATGTGGGCATCCGCTCCCGTGAGGATTAAAATCTTAGAAATGATCGGGCAGTTCTGCTGCCCTAGAATGAAAGTGGACTCAGAGGGAATAGGGTTTGTTGGTTCATTTTCTCTGAGCTGCAGAAGCCTGCAGAAGGATCAGGAGATCTTTGGCAGGGGTGTGTGTTGATCCAGTAGGGGTGTGTTCAGACTGATATGCACTCTGGACATCTGAGCAAATACGTTGAGCAAGCTGTTGTAGCCATGGGCCTGGAGTTCATGGAAAAGTCAGGAGCTGGGGGTACAGAGATTTGGGAGTTGCCAGTGTTTTTGTGGACAGAAGGCTGTGGACCTGGATGAGATGACCTAGGGCAGTGGTTCTCAACCTTCCTAATGCCGCGACCCTTTCACACAGTTCTTCATGTGGTGGTGACCACCGACCATAACTTATTTTTGTTGCTACTTCATCACTGTCATTTGGCTACTATTATGAATCGGGCGACCCCTGTGAAAGGGTCGTCGACCCCCAAAGAGGTCACGATGCACAGGTTGAGAACTGCTGACCTAAGGAGTGAGTTTAGGTAAGAAAGAGATCTTTCTACCTATAGGCATCCAGTTCTGGAACATTCCATCACATGGAAGCCTTGGAAATGAGTAGGCATGAGCAAAACAGTCTGGAAAAGAAACATCCAAAGATGTAGGACAACCAAGAGTTCAGTCACATATTAACAAATACTACTGAACTCTGAACATCATCCCAGAATTTCTAAAACTTTACGTTCTGGGCCACTAGGAATATAGGACAGATGGCAAAGTGAGAAGGGAAAAAAAAAAAAAGTTAGTCTGGACTGTTGGTTGAAACTAGGCATCTGTTCTTCTCTTCTCCGTTGTTAGCAGAAACCTAGATTTGTTTAGGGTGCACTCATATAAAAGTCAGCATCTCCCAGGTGCCTTGGTAGGTAGGTGTGGCCATACCACAAACTTCTGCCCTGGGTGTTGTAGATGAAGTGTTATATGGGACTTCCACAGGCGGCTGACACAGAGCTGACACAGCTGGGAGGCCCTTTTGGCCCTTCTACCCTTATTCCTTCCTGCTGCCCAAAATATAGATGCTATGGTTGGAGCTCCAGCAGCCACCTTGGACCATGAGGCAACCCTGGAAATGGAAACCAGGCATGAAGGATGGCAGAGTGAAAATATAAAAGACCAGTTTTCTGATGACTATGGAGTTAACTACCAGTCCTGGACAAAACATGTCACTCCAGACATCCTTTACACGCGTGCATTACAGACATTTATCTAGATCACAATTATTTTGGATATTTTTCTCTAAGGTACCTGGGTGGTAATAATCAGTGTGCTACCAGCTGCTAACACGAAGGAGGTTCCACGGAAGAAAGACCTGGTGAATTCCTTACATAAAGATTATACCCATTGACATTGGGTCAAAGATGAGCCACAGGGACCCCAAAGGACAGAGTAGAAGGGTCCTATGGGAGCCCTGGTGGCACTGGGGCTTGAGAAAAAGAAGAGGCTGTTTGCTCTTATAAAGACTTGAAGTCTTCCGTAGGATCACTGAGTTAGAATTAACTCGTGGCAATGAGTTTGGTTTTAGTGTTTCATCTTCATGGAAATAGACTGTCCTTTGTTTCTCCCTCAGAGCAGACTTGTGTTCGAGCTGTGGACCAGGGCTCCTTCCTTAAAGACTTCAGCTAAGAAAACCCTCTGGAGGGTCTACTCTGTAAGACCGGGGACACCATGCGACACAATTGCCTTGACAGCAGTAGGCTTAGTTTAGTTTATTATGCTCACTGATACTTCAAAACAATGTCCCAGACAACTCGTGTGAGGCACCCGGGGTTCAGAAGCACAGTCTTGATCCTTCCCAGACCAGCTGTGCAGTGGGTAGAGGAACAGGCACGCCAGCCGTCATAACATAGGTGTCAAGGTCAATGGTGGTAGTTATTCTCCAAGGTCTACAGGGAGGAACGAGACAGATGCCAAGCAAATCCCATCTCTTTTCCCTTCCCGTCATAGCTAAATGTAATAACGCAAGACAGCACATGCCTTTGGTCTGATTTTGTTCCGTTGCCTGTCTTTGATTTTAATATATGCCAGTGCCTAACTTAAGCTTTGGAGTTGAGGAGAGGAAAAGTGATCATGTGGACAGATTTTAGGTGGTTTTCACTTATAATTTCCCAGAGAACTTCTGTGGAATGATAAGCAGTTGTTATGAGCTCGCTAAGTATCCATTTTGCATGTGAAGCTTCCTCCAACCAGCAGCTATATAAATACTCGGGCCACCGAAAATTGGCAAGACTGGTTAGAACTACAAATGGGATGGGTGCTATTTCTTCAGTGGAACAATTATTCTCATTCCATCCTTTTCCCCCTCGGAGGACTCCTTAACAGCACAGTAGGGCAGCTTCTTGCCTCTGGCCCGAACGACTCTTAAATATTAGAACGTTCTTGTCTTAAACATCAAACCTACACTGAATGCTTACTAGGTGCCAGTCCCCATATAGGTGCTGTTGTCTTATTTAATCTTGATAATAATCCTATAAAATAGATTGAGAACCTTCCTTCAAGGAGAACCTGAGCCAGCTGCCTTCCACAGCTTTTGACTGGGCTCAGCGGGATGAGAACTCACCTCCGCGTTGCTGCTCACCTCTACACGCCTCCATTCCCCCCACAATCCCTCTCCAGAGAGGGTCTTCCTTGCCACAGGGCAGCTTCTTCATCCCGGCTCTCCTGTCCAGTCTAAGCCCCTTGGTAACCCTGGGCTCCATTTGCCAGTTTCCACTCCGAAAATCCCACTCACCTTCCAAAACTCTTCGTGTGAGCCCCTTCTCCTCCATAAACCTTTCTGCCCCCTCCCAGCACCTTGACCTCTGCTTCCCCGGAATTCTCCCCGCCCCAGGCTCAGCGCTTAGAGCGCTTCTCATTTTCCATGTTTTATTAGGGCTGTCTTGGTAATCTAGACCCTAGACCTATAGGAAATCTTTTTCTCCTGTGAGGGGGAAGAAGAAGAGGAGTACCCACTGTGCGTTGCTCATTGTCACTGGAGTTTTCTTTTAATCTTTTCAATGGTCCTCGGAGGAGCCACTTACTGGCCCGAGGAAGGAACTGGGTGCACAGCGCACTGAAGTGGACTGAGAAGCAACCTCACAGGGCAAGGACGAAGATTTAGCAGAGCCTTCCTCCATCGCTGGCGTCCAGAAAACATTTGTGGGATCATTAATGGATGAATGAAAGAACGAATATTTGAGACCGCTGGCTTCAAAAAGCAGCTTACAAGGTGAGCCTGAGAGATTCCTGAAAAAATAGATGCCAAACCTAGATTGGAGTTGGTAGCTGCAGAATGTCACCAACACTGAAATAAACCGAGAGCACAAGATAGGGTGTAGTAGAACGAGGAGCGTGGCCTCGCAGACCATAACGATATCACATAATCCTGCCTCCGGGGGGAGAAGTACAAGCTCTGTCCACGCTGCTTGGCTCCCTCCTTCGAAAGCACTAGAACGCTGTAGCGTTTTGTTCCTAAACTTAGTCCGCGGGCGGGCAGGCTCGTGTCCCTTTAAGAATCAGGCCGAAGCCCTCTCCCCTTCCCTGCCCCACCCCCTCCCGGTGCCGGCGCCGTGTAGGTGCCCGCCCTCTCTCCTCCGGACTGAACTACGGGTTCGCTAGCCCGTCCGTCACAGAGGCGCCGTCTCTGATTGGCTGCTGCGCTTC
>NW_022111309.1:12474504-12480449 GCF_000313985.2 Echinops telfairi | reverse complement strand
GCGCCGGCGGAGTTTGGGGCGCCCGGGTCGGGGACAATGGGGGCTGCAGAGAGCCACCGCTCCGGCGGCTCGCCCGCGCTCGCCCGCGCCTGGGGACCGGTGAGGGTATTTGCTGCGAGCCCCGGGAGAGGCAATGAATTGTTTTGCAAATGGACGTTGCGTGCGGGAGCCACAACTCCGTCCTCTGGGAGTGGTTGATTCATGGAGTCCACGGACTCTCTTTAAAAAAAAAAAAATCGTTATCGATCCTGGAGAAAGAGAGCTGTTTGTCCAGGAGGATGTGGGCGGCCGGCCTTTGCTGCCCGTCCGAACCGGGTCCAGAACGCACGGAGCGCCGAGGGCCTTTGTGCAAAGCGCGTGTTGAAGGATTCAATCTGGAAAAAGCGGTCCACGCGGAGTCGGGGGGTGAGTGGGGTGCAGGACCAGCGGCTTGTGGAGGGTGGGGATGGGGGCGCTGACTAACTCCTCTTTGGCCGGGGCCGCGCAAGGGTCGCCTAGCAGGGCACCTTATTTCTGTTTGCAGAGCTGTCGGTCTGCAGAGAAAGGGCCCCACTCCTGAAATCACGGTCACCGACCCACGTGGGGGGCCGCCAGCCAGGCAGGTCCAAAGCTAGCCTCCTTGAGCCCCCGCTCTCTGCTGCTGCCTCCCCTTCGCTGGCTCCTAGGACGGCATCACACCTCGCACCTGCTCCACACCGGCTTGACTTCCTTTCGATGCTTTTTGTCTAAGGGATCTTGTTCCCTGTCTCCACCGCCACGCCACCTGGGGTTCTACCCCCACTCTGTGTGCTTGCGGTTGCTTCAAAGCCCCTGAAGTTCATTTCCATCATCTTTGAACAAAGGACAATTCATATTTCTAGAGAGACCTCACCAAGGTGGGAGTGGGGGTGGGGGGGAGACCCAAGCCCTGTAGGTTTAATCTGGACCCTCGTGGGTCCTGCTGGGCCCCCTTCCTTTGACCCCTGAGCAGTCTGGCTGGGTTTCGGTCCCCCTGGTGAGTCAGGACAGAGAGTGGCAGAGGTCTGGACTTTTGCTTCCCTTTGACCAGGTGAAGGAAGCTCCCTGCTATCAGTATCAATTGTAGGAGGAGTCAGGAAGGCGGCATCTTATCGCAGACCAGATCTGGTGGCTGTGACATTGAGGTCACACCCTCTGTCCCTGGGCCCACAATCTCTCCATTGACAGAGGATGCCCAGGCCTATGAACTGGAGATGTTAAGTGTTGGGAAGGACTTGCAGTTGGGGACGGAGGATGAGGAGGACACCACATCAACCCTGCCCAGAGCCAGATTGGGTACCCCTCTAAGCCGGGTCCTTAGACCTGCCCAGTGCCTGAGGATGCCCCTAGGCTGGGCAACTATTTCTGTCTTGAGTCCTTCTGTTTGTGGCTCCAGGAGGTGGCTCCAGGGAGGTTGTTAAGGGAAAGTAGAGGGAAATGGAAGAAACCTTTGTCCTGGGTCTGAGACCCCAACTAGATTTATGTTTGTGGTGCTGAGAGGGGAGCTGTGGGCGGGTTGCACTTGCCACATCGCTGGCAACTTCTGCAGCCTGATGCTCCCTAATAGCATCTGCAACCCGAGGACATCGGTGTGGGCAGAGAAGTGCTGGAAGAAATGAAAAATTACTGAGCACCCTGATTGTACGGTCTGCCATTGAAAGCAAGCGTGGTTCTCGCATCCATTACTCGGAGTACGAAGAAGAGCTGTACTTAGTGGGTGGCTTGGTCATTTGTTTATTTAAGTGTTAAATTATTCATTGTTTGAACAGAGTAGAAGGGGTGCCTGCTGTTCATGAGGTCTTGGATGAAGGCTGTGTCGCCATGAGGCAGGCAGCGTGCCCCAGGAAGGGGAATGGCAGGGAAGGCTCCCGGGGAAGGCGTGCCACAGCCCTGCCCAATTCCTCACCCTCTATATTTTGCCCACCACCACCCACCTCTCTCAGGGAGGCAGCAAACGTGGGCATCCCAAGGTTGGCAGAGGTTCAGGTCAGGGAGAAGTAGGTGGGAGGTGATGGAAAGGTCCAAGGCTTTGGGTGGCCTAGAGTTATAGAGTCCAGAGACCAGGGCTCAGTGTGTCCACAGGATGCTGGTGCATCTCCCTGCAGCCTCTCTGTTCCAGGGGCCCTGGAGAAGCCTGCCCACCTAGGTTCTAGCCTAGTTCCTCTGTGCAGCCCATAGTGAGGGTGTAGCTTGGCTGGAGTGGGAGGGCAGAGCTGGCATGAGAAGACAGAGTGCCCAGACACAAATGAATTGGCTAATTGAGATGCTGGTTTTCATCTAATGTGATAAATTTCTTAATTGAATTGCCTGCGCCAGCGAGGCTATTGAAGTGCTTTCCCAGCCAGGGAGACATTCAGATGGAAGAAGCCAGGAGTCGGCACATTCCTGCATCCACAGGCTTTGCCACTTTCCCCTCTTTCATCTGTGGCTGCCCTGGTATTGGAGGTGATGAAATTCAGCCCCATCCTCCAGCGGGTTCTGGACCTTGTCCTGGGCCGCGCACCTCACATCCTGAGTAGTACAGTTCTACAACTAATTAACTTTGGGCCATTACCTTGCCAGAGATACCTCACACAATGGTGCTCAGGCTGCTAGAAACTTGATTAGTATGAAAATTAAGCCCGATACCATGTGGAAGCCTCTGGAACAGTGTCTAGCACTGTATGGGGCACCAGTGTATGCCAGAGCCCTGGCTCCCTTCTTCCTGTCTTCTATATGCACAATGGTTGTTAGAAACACTTGTTCTTTTGAGCCAGCTTGTTGCTTGTCCTGTGTCCCCAGCCTTCCTTCTTACCACCAGTCTAGGTTTTTACTCACTCCTAACCCTTTCCTTCCAGCTCTCTCAGCTGCCTAGCATTTGTAGCCCATTGTGTCAGCTCTGTGGTCCCAGAATTGCAGACGGATTGGGAAATTGCACCTTATTTTCCCCAAAGATATAAAACTCTACCCAGGCATTCTGTGAGCCCTACCCGCCCCGCCACCCCAGGGTCTCCATGCACCGCAGGTTCCACTGCAGAGGTCAAACAAGGTTGCATGGGCCAGACCTTGCTCAATCTCTTCACCGGCCTGCAGCCTTGGACCTGAACCTGTTGGCAGAAGGGCACACAGTGGGACTCTGGGGCCTGGTGTTTTAGTTCTGCATGACTTTATTATTTCTAGGTCACTCATCTGTAGAATGGGTGGATGCTTTCTTATATACTGCTCTAAATAATAAATGTTATGCTATGAACTCCCAAAGGTTCTTGCAAACACGGATGTTAGCTGTTTTATAAATCTTGGCTTAACTTACAAACAGGAGGAATTTGAAAGGTGAGTCACTGCAACGTAGAGGGTGCAAGCCAGCAGTCACTAGTCTAGGTGCTAGTACCAACTCTACCAATGATGTGCTGTGGGACTTTGGGCAAGTTACTTTCCCTCTCTGGGCCCGTCTACCTGTGAAATAAAAGGGATCCAGTAGGCAGATTTCTTTCCTTTCTTGGTGGGTGGAGGCTGAGCTGTTTCCCCTCGTTTCGCAAACCTCCCTCGGTGCCCCCCACATGTGACAATTGCCTCCATGTTTAGGGACCCTGCCATCCTGGCCTGCAAAACTCGGAGGTGTGTGTGGATGAGGGGACTGGCGAAGCCTGAGGGCTGAGCCAGAGCCAGAGCCAGAGCCAGAGCCAGAGCCAGAGCCAGAGCCAGAGCCAGCAGCATCTGCAGATGAGGGCTTGAAAGCAGGTAGCATCTGGTGGCTCCCTTCTCAAGGCAGCGGTCGCGGTGGCATGAAGGAATCGGTAGATGGGTAGGACTTAGCCTCCTGAGTGTCTCTTGGGCACAGAGCCCAGGGCCACCACCTAGCAGAGAGAGTGAACCAAGAGCTCAGAGGAGCAGGAGGAATCAGCAGGGAGCCAGGGAGCCCTTGGCCAGGCGCCCTGCCTCCTATGCAGTCTGGCTTTGCCAAGGCTGTGCTTGCAAGACCAGTTGGGTGACTCTGCCCTGACGGGGCGGGCAGGGCCACATGGGAACTGGGGCTGCTGTCACAGAGGACCTCGTTCCCGTGGGCTACTGCCCAAGGAAAGAAAGCCTGTCACTCCCCACCCACCTCTGCCGAGATGACACCTTCAGCTGCTGCCCTGTCATCAGTAGTGGGAGGCAAGGGTGGGAAGTAAAACACCTTGCTCTTTCCTGCCTGCTCCCTTTGGGCCCGGGAGAGGAGGCTGACCACAGATCAATGTAAGCTGAGCAGAATTAATTTCCTAATTACGATAAGAAACGCTTTGCTGGTCCAAACCTCAGGCAGCCTCTTGCCAGGTCAGCAGTTGGCCCAGCTGATGTGTGGGAGGAGTGAGGGCCAAGGCTGAGGAGCTCATTTTCTAGAAAGCTGTGGTGCTTCCCAGCTGGACTCTGAGATCTTGGGCGGCCTTGGAAAGCTGAGGGAGGAAGTTTGGATTCACCCAGAGGAGCGCTGAAGAGGCCTAGTAGTCTGCTTCCACAAAATCAGCCAATGAAACCCCCCAGAGCACTGTTTGTTCTACTCTGACACACAGGGTCACCGGGGGCAACTGGGTACTTGCCTGTCTCACGCCCTGGGCTAGAAACCGGCAGAGTCAGGTTCAAAGAGGATGCCCACTCGGGACCCCATCATCTGGGGTGGGAGACAGGACACAGTGTTAGGTAGAGAAAGTCTGCATCCGTTTCCTCATTGGATAAGTAAGGAAGCAGACTCTTGTTAAAGTCTGCCCCTTTCCAAAGGTGACCAGTGACTAATTTTTTTCCCATCCTCTATGGCATCACCATCCCAGGGCTCCCGCTCAGCTGGGGGAGCCAGTTGGGAGAGCAGAACTGAGACTAGGGCTGGGAGGAAGTGGCTGGATGCACTGGGTGTGGGGGACCTGAGTTGAGAACCATCTACTCAGACCGGGAGACCTTCGCTCCTCGGTAGTGACATCGGATCAGAGACCAGGAGGAGGCAGCCGGAGGGAGATGTGCCCCAGGCAGGAGCACAGCTTGGGAAAGACCAGGTGCCCTGAATGGGCTGGGAATGTGATGTCCCAGAGATAGACCATGGACTTTACATTCTAGCAACTTCTGATTATAGGAGGACAAAGACGATTTCCTGATAAGGAGTTGTTGTGTTTATTGTTTAAGTAACATCAGCATATTACCTTTGGACATGACAATATAGAAAAAATGGGCACAGCATAAAAGCCATCGTGTCTCCCTCCTGTCTTCCTTGCTCTCTCTGCCAACAGCTTGGTGTACACCCCCTAACCAGTTGCCCTCACTTCTGCCCTGACACCTGGCCACCCATGCCCATCGGAGTAGAACTTGCTTCACAGGGATTTCAGGGACGGATTTACTGGAAAGCTGTTTGCCAGGCCTTTCTTCCGTGGTGCTTTGGGGCAGACTCCAACCTTTCTCTTAGCCGAGTGCAGTAACCATGTTCAGCACCCAGGGACTCCAGTCCTCTTCCTTACATACAGTTTGCTTTTCACGCAGTTTGAGTCATCTGTACTCCACAACCTCCACCGCTTGGTGGCGCGTGGCACGCTCCCGTTCCATAGCTGTGTAATATTCCATAGTTCTGCCAAACCTCCATATTTCATTTTTCTGTCTCCCCTAGTGAGAGACATTGTGTTGTGTCTGTTTTTCCCCCTTGCAGGTAAGGGACACCCTCAACCATGCATCTTTTTGTGCAGGTGTGATCATTTTACATTTTTATGGCTAAGGCATAAATGCCTTTTGCCAAGTCTTAAGCTTTCTCTCCCAATGACAGAGCCTGGAGGCAATTTCTAGATATCCCCCACCCCACCCACCACATTTGCTATTCTCTATGTTGTCATTTTACTTATTTTTTTTCTCTTTTTTTTAGAAACATTTTATTAGGGGCTCATACAACTGTTATCGCAATCCATACACACATCAATTGTGTAAAGCGCATTTGTACATCATTCTCAAAATATTTTCTC
>NW_022111309.1:12454927-12472132 GCF_000313985.2 Echinops telfairi | reverse complement strand
GGCTCACATGAGTGTAGGTCACCTGGCGGCAGCTGGTTGGTTTGGGGTTTTAGCTGAGCTGATGGATGAAAGATAGTCTCCTTGTTCCTTTAAAAGGAAGGAGTAGTTTCCAGTTTATTTGGGCTTCCTCGGTTGGATTGTTACCCACCTGTGTTTTTCCAGAAGAACAATTCAAGGTTTAGCCAGTCTGGTTCTGCCTTTCCCTGGTCTCCCAACTCCAGCGGAGTGCCCTGTGTTTCAGCACCCTGCTGCCAGGCTGCTGTGTCCTGCTGGGCGTGAGAAAACATTCAGGAAAGTTTGTTTTATGCTGAAAGGCTCTGCAGACATCAGGAGGCATTGTTTTCACAGGTGAAAGCCTGCTGTCTGGAGCCCAGGACATTTGAGTGCACTGGTGTGTTTACACAGCTAGTGTGGCCAGGGAAGGGGTTAGGGTGATTCTGCCTCTTTGAGGTTGGAGGGGCTTTTTTTGTTTGGGGGGGCGGGGGGCATCTGTCTGGCGTCCCCTGTTACATGAAAGATGTAGGCCTCTGGGAGGACTGGACGTGACTCTGAGTACCGGCTGAGTCCTCTTTCCTTCCAGAAGGAGGTTGTAGAGAATTCTCCAGTGATTCATCCAAGCCAAGCTCACTGCCACTGGGTCAATTCTGACTCATAGCAACCCTTTAAAACAGGCTCAGAAAGAGGCATCAGCCATCCAGGGATTGAACCCTGTGTACCTGTAGGGAGAGATCAAAGGCTGGGGTTCTAAGAACTTTGGGAATTTCCATCAATTACTTTGGGGTCCTTCCAATTTCAGGAAGATTCCAAACAAACACATTTACCTAGTGGGCTCTTGAACTTGATTTGGAGACGGGAAGGGAAAGTTGTGGAGAGGGGCCGTGCTGCACCTGGACTAGTGATACCCTGTTTCCCTGAAAATAAGACAGTGTCTTATATTAATTTTTGCTCCCAAAGACGTGCTAGGTCTTATTTTCAGGGGATGTCTTATTTTTCCACGAAGAACAATACGGTATACATTTATTGTTGAAAAACAAAAAAAGGAAATGTATTACCTGTTAATGGTACAGTAATAGTTGTCATCACAAACCAGTATAGCCAGACAAAACTGAATCCTACAGTATCAAGAATTTCTTGTTACTACCATTATTTCCATGTACAATAATCTGGTACATTTACTTGCACTTCCTGTCTGCTCCTGCTGCACTGCGGTCAACAGTGAGCTCCGTGGCGGTGCCGCTACGGTCCAGAGTCCAGAGTTACGGTAGCTTTGGGGGGCCTTATTATTGGGAGGCCTTATGTTCGAGGAGGTCTTTGTTTCGGGGGATGCCTTATATTACAGCGACATGCAAAACTGTAGGTAGGTCTTATTTTCGGGGGATGTCTTACTTCCGGGGAAACGCGGTAGTACAGTAGGCGGCAGAGATGTGGGGAAATGGGAAGGGCAGCTGGAGCTCGGGCTCGGGATAATTGGGCCCATGGTCCCAGGTGGCCCCAGGCCCTGTGGCCCAAGCTGGTGGCCTGGTTTTGCCAGGCTCCCTTGCAGTCCCTCCCCTAGGTGAGCTCTGCTCTCTGCCACCCTAGGGGAAGCAGTTCTCTGGTTTGGCTGTGATTCCCCTGCCGGGCTGAGGATGACTCAGACCTAAGCCCCAGGGAAGGCTTCTTTCTATCAGTTTACAGGCCTGGCCTGCTTAAAACCACCTGGGAGAGAGAGAGAGCTGGTGGAGGGAGCAGTGGGTAGATAAAGATGAGGGTGGGGAAGGGGGTGGGCAGGGGGTCCCTCCAAGGGTCCTGGTGAGGGGCCCTGCTTTTGCACTTAGTTTCTAAGCCTGAAGCAGCAGGGAGGAGTGGGATGGGGAGCCCGGTGCAGGCAGGGTTTGTGTTAATCTGGAGGGAACTTCCTGACTCACTGTTGAGATTGGGATTAGACGTGGAGGCGGGGAGGCAGGCTCAGCTCTGGAGCTGGAAAGGGAGCAGGGCCATGCTGCAGGCAGCCATACTCCGACAGCCGGCGCGGAATCACCAGGTTTCCTCGCACGCACCGGGGTCAGCCAGTGTCGACGGAAGCTGTGGTGGCTATTTTTACCACTCCAGCCAGGACTTTAGCTGGAAGGGCACAGTTTATATGCAAAATGCCCTGATTCTGCGGGCTGGCTGGCTACTGGAGGCTGCTGTGGAAGGCTGGGCACTCGGCACTTGCCGGCCGCCTGCATGGAAAAGCAGGGCACGTTGGCGCTTGGGCTCGCATCTGTGCTGCTTGCTGACTGGCGAGCATCGTACCACTTTTGGTGTCTGGAGTTTTTCTCCAGACAGACAGAGGCCCTTGCTGAGAGAACACTTCATGACTGGCTGTCTGTGTAACTGTGCCATCAACTGGGGGAACCGTGAGCCCTGGTGGTCCTCAGCATTGAGCCCAAGTGGGAGCATGGCTTACCATATATACTCCCCCTCTGTTAGGCAGTGCTCTGTGGCGGGACCTTTCGTCCCCGTCCCCCTGTCCCCCCGTCCCCCGTTTTTCAGACAAGAGGGGGCGGCTCAGAGTACTTATGTCTCTTGGTCTAGTGACACAGGTAGAGATGGCTGTACTGGGATCCGAGATCAGAGAGTCTTACCACCTACCCTTCCTGTTGTGTTGCTCAGGCCTGCACCCCCCACTGCGTGTCCTGTGATTTGTGGAGCACCATCCAGGACAGGGCTGAAGGTGCTCTTTCCCATCTAGCATTTCAGATGTTTGAGTCCAAACCACGTTGGTCAGACCACAAGTAAGTCAGCAGACTCTCGGGACTGCTTACCCAGCTTTAATGGATCTCGGACTCAGTTTGATCCTTAATTCAGTGACTGTTGCGGTTGGTCCATGGTCCCTTCCGCAGTGTGTGCTCCTCAGGAGCTGATGTAGATCTGGTGAGTGATGACAGACCACAGTAGGAGAAAGCTCTTTTTTACTTACTCACCGCTCTTCCCTGAAGGAGCCCCGGTGGCATAGTGGGTCCCCTGTTGGAGAGCTCACCACAAGATCGGCAGTTCACGCCCAGTAGCCCCTTGGAGGGGGGAAGATGAGACTTTCTACCTTCGGAAAGATTGACAGCCTCAGAAAGCCACAGGAGCAGGTCTGCTCTGCCCTCTGGGGCACTGCGAGTCAGAATGGACTCGGTGGCAGTGGGATTTTTGCTTGTCTTTCTGATCACACACCCTTCGTGCATAGCGACTCCGTAGAAACCAAGCACCTCTGCAGCCAAGTCCCTTCAGACTCACGGTGACCCTCTGGGCGGCAGAGTAAAACTGCCCCGTGGGGTTTTCAGTATCTAATAGCCAGAGTGCCTGTATGTAGACCCAAACCTTCAGCCCCTCAGTAGCTAAGCCATCACTATTTGCCCCACCCAGGGACTCTGACACACAATGGTGCTATAAATCACATGTTACATTGACCCAAATGTAGGATCCAGGGAGGGTGAAGTTGTGAAATCAGAGGGATTTGAGAAGGGGAGAAGGTGGTAAGGAGAAAGGGGGAAGTGCCAGCCAAAGCCCAGAGTGAGCCCTGGGGGAGTGGAGGGAAGGGCAGTAGGTGGTGGTGAGGTAGAATAAGAATTGGGTTTCATGGCTGAGCGGCTGTGATTTTAGCAGAGTCCTTAGCACAGATTGATGGGCGTGGAGAAAGGTTGGGTTCAGGGGCCTGAACTAACCTGGCTGCAGTGGTAAGGCCCTCACCATGTCTCTCTGCTGGTAGAAGCAGGAAGGAAGGCACTGATGCAAGGCCGTTCAGTGGAATGAGATGCTAAAAGTGCGTATATAAATCAATGCCTATTTATGGACACCATGCTTTTGACTATAAATATGCACGCATATGTAATTTCAAGAGACGAAAAAATGATCGGCTGCAGAGCCCAAGTGCAACAGCCTGTGCACCTCCCTGTGCTTTGCTGTGGGAGGCCCTCCCGCTGCAGACCACCACAGCAGTCTGTTATTTCCAGGAGGGGGTGGGAGGGAGGCATCTGATAATGACAGGAGAGGAGCAGGGCAGGGCCAGGTCATTAGAAGGGAGGCAGGCTCCTGGGGACTGGGGGGGCCAGCAGCTGCGGGATTAGAGGGTGCTGGTAGCACTGTGGCTTAGGCATTGGGCTGCTAATCACAAGGTTCGTGGCTCACCCGCCGTGCCTTGGAAGAAAGGTGAAGCTGGGCTTACTAGACAGTCATTTATGTCAGGAAAACGGCTCCCGCAGCTGTAGAAGCAGACGGGCTCTGAGTCTGCGGGCTGGATGTTAGACTGGAGAAGACCCTGTAAAGGGCCACGCTGGGTTGCGTTTGGTGGCAGCAGTCCCCTCTAACTGCCACTCGTGCAAGCTGGGGAAGAGGACAGGGACCCCACCCATGAAGCAGGACACCGCTTAGTACTACGCCTCGATGGGGTACAGATCAGGCCATTGGGATCTGTGGGGTTTGCATGGGCTGCTTTTGGGAAGTCGGTCGCCAGCCTTCTCTTCCTCCTGGAAGCTTTGCTGAGATCCGGTTAGCATCATAGCTGTTTGGGACCATCCACTGTTAAGTACATTGGCAGGGAATGGAACGGACCGCCCAGGTCTCACCTTCCAGGTGAGAATTCGACTCCTGCATCACAGCGGCCTCATTTCATGGATACTACCAATTATTTTGTTTGGTTGTTTTTTTATTCCTATTCTCCTGGGCACCTAGCTGGGTGGAGTGAGGTTTTCCAGAATGACCAATGCACGAAGCTGCAGAGCGGTGCAGCTTCAGAGTGCTGAGAGATCCATTCAGAGGGCCCAGTTTACCAGTGGATCGATCGTCAGCTCAGGACGCAGGAGGCTTCGCAGTACAGGCT
The DNA here is from genome assembly GCF_000313985.2 of Echinops telfairi. NCBI lineage: Eukaryota > Metazoa > Chordata > Mammalia > Afrosoricida > Tenrecidae > Echinops > Echinops telfairi. The sequence continues at coordinate 12,467,301 of NW_022111309.1, read as the reverse complement.
CCAGCCGCAACTAACTGTGGACCTTCCACTTGTCAGCTGTCCCCTCTGTAGATGTCCCAGCCTAGGAAACCCTGTGCCCCAGCTCCATTCTGCCCTGCAGGGTCACTGTGAGTCAGAATCACTCCTTGGGGCACGGCAACCAATAGGTTTTTTTTTTTAATTATTTTATTGGGGGCTCGTACAATTCTCATCACAATCCATACATCCATCCATTGTGTCAAGCACATTTGTTGTCATCATCATTCTAAAAACATCTTATCCATTGTGTCAAGCATATATGTACATTTGCTGCCCTCATCATTCTCAAAACATTTGCCCTCAACCTCAGCCCTTAATATCAGTTGCTCATTTCCCCCTCCCTCGCCACCCCCCTCCCTCCTGAACCCTTCTTACTTCATAACTTATTATAGTTTTGTCATAAGTTACACTGTCTGACGTCTCCCCCCGCCCTCTTCTCTGCTGTCCCTCCCCCAGGGAGGAGGCAATTCTTAGATTCTTGTAATTGGTTCCCCCTTTCTACCCCACATTCCCTTCACCCTCCAGGCCTCGTCCCTCTCACCACTGGTCCTGAAGGAGTCATCTGTCCTGGATTCCCTGTGTTTCCAGTTCCTATCTGTACCAATGTACATCCTCTGGGCTAGCCAGATTTGTAAGGTAGAATTGGGATCATGATAGTGGGGGGAGGGGGAGGAAGCATTTAAGAACTAGAGGAAAGTTATATGTTTCATCGTTGCTACCCTGCACCCTGATTGGCTCATCTCCTCCCCTTTTTTAATCCCTCGGTTTCAGTATCAAATACAGTGTGTATGAATGAACCATGCCAACAGGCACTGTAGGATCCTCGGTGGTTCTAGGATTGTTTAAAAATCCTGAGGCCACACCGTTGGAACCCCTACAAACGTGCAGCCCTGCGGCGGGCCTCACGCAGCTGTCTGCGCGCGTCTCTCCCACGCCACCCCTGCAGCACTACTATGGAGTTGAAGTACTGATGTTTGTACAGTACACAGGTCTCACTGGTGTCTGGGGCGGCACCCTGCCATAAACCCAGACCTGTTCTGTGTCCTCCACCATCCCTCCCGCTGTAAGCAGTCTTCACGTGGCCTGGCATGGCAGCTCCTCCCTGTGTCTCAGGAAGGCCGCTGTGAGGTGTTGGGGAGGCAGCAGTGTGCTTGGGAAGCTGGGTTCTCTCACTTGCAATCACTGCTGCTCAGACATGCAAGGTAGGGGGAGGGGGGCATCTTGTCTCCATGGACAGGCCATAGATGCCAATGGAATGGGAACTTAGATGCCCAGTGGCTCTGCATGTGGCCTCCAGCCAAGTTGAGGGTGCACCTTCCTCCCTTCTCTGAGTCTTGATGCGCCCATCTCCCAACTGGAACAATGAGATCCTGCAGAGACATCGTAAATGCTAGTTAAAAGAGTCCTTGGAAAACCCCTGGCACAGAGCTTCACTGCTAGAACTGTTTTTAAGGCCGCTGCAGCCCTGGTGGCGTGGTGGGTACTTGGGAGACAAACAGGCTTGCTCCTCCTGTAATGAGTTACAGTCTCGGGAACTACAGGGAGAGTTCTCCCTGTTCTAGGGTGGCCGCGAGTCACAGTTGACTTGTTGGCAGCGAATTTGGTTTGGGTTTGGTGCATCTGGCAGAGCCCTGGTGGCGTGGTGGGCCACACCGTGGGGGCTAACAGCGAGGTTGGCAGTTGGAAGCGCCCAGGTCCCCGCAGGAGGCAGAAGAGGCTTGCTGTGTCTAAGAGGAGTTGCAGTCTCCGAGGTCCACGGGGCAGTCCTGCGGGGGCTCCGAGCTGGAACCGACTCCGCGCCGTTGGAAGTGTGAGTGCATCTGGCACAAGTTCAGCAGATTCAGATTCTTAATAGAGGGACATACAGTGAAAAGCCCAGTCTCTCCAGCTGCCCTCCCTGAGGTTGCTCCTGTCAGCTGGTTTCTGGTCCGTCTTCCCGAGATAGCTTCTGCATCTATACACAGGTATGCGCTGTGTGTGACTAGGTCGTCTGGTTGGTGATGTACGTGAGTTAGCATCCTGCACACAGCTCTTATTGCAGAACAGGAACACCAGTTGTTTTGTGTTTAAACAGCTGGGTAGCCCTCTACTCTATGCACGAAGCAAGGTTTATGTCTGGTGCTTAGCTGCTAACTGAAAGGTTGGACCTTCAAGCCCATTTGCCGGTACCAGGGCTTTAGGAATTAAGAAACATTCTAATTCTGATTCAGTGCTAACCCTGACAGCCCAGGAAAGAACACTGCTTCCAGGGCCTTCCAGCCAAATAAAAAAAGCCAGTGCTCTGCCTGGAGCGAGACTCCCTCCACGCAGCTCATACGCAGGCCAGAGTGCCTTTAATGACTCCCTCTGTGGGCCTTGGTGGCCCTTCCAGGACACCGGCAGGAGTAGAGGCAGCCCCTTCATGTCCCCAGCACCTCACCTCTGTGCCAGAAGCTAAGCAGGTCCAGCTGAGGAGGAGGAGTCCAGGTGATAGTGTCTGCTGTGACGGGCTGCCCTGTGTGCCCTCTGTTTCCCTCTTGTCCCTCTTCCTCAGGAAAAGGAAACAAATTAGTCCAACAGATGGGTGGCCCCCAGGCGGAGTTCCCAGTCTCTTCTGTGCTTAGAGCAGTGGTGTCATCCCTGCGTTGCTCTGGCGGTGCAGCAGCTGGCCTTGCAGATGCCTCCTGGCTCTCATGGTGGCCAGAGCAGGCCCAGGCGGTGCCACCAAGCGCAGCAGGAGAGCTGAGAGGAGGCCGGGGCTAGAGGCAGCCTGAACAAGTCCCGGAGAACGTGGAGAGCCGAGCCACCCCTCCTGAACGCTGAAGACCTCCCGCCTGCCTCGTTGTTGCAGACACGGTGTAAGCGTGGCCGTGAGCGGCGGTACAAATGGGTGCTGGAGGGCTGCGACGTGGAGGAAAGGCCGGTGGTCTGCTTGCAGAAAACCTTGTGGAGCTGTCCTGCTCTGACACATGCGCAGTCTCCGAGAGTCAGTGTCACCGCCAGTGAACCGTTTTAGCAGGTGACATTTGTGGAAACCAGAACTTTAGAACAAGGTGACATCAAAAAATTTAATTCTCCAAGGAATTTGCTGAAGAAAGCAGTCATTCAGGAAAAGCAAAGATGTTCCCTGGGTGGCTGTTCAAAATCTGTGAATGAACGAGAAGTTAACAATTGGGGTTAGCTTTTATGTCCCCAAACTTCCGGAAGGAACAGAAGGCCCCTCTCCCTTGTTCACTTGGTCCCCACGGTCTTTGCAGAGTAAGTCTCATCAGTCCCTGTTCAGTCGCGAGTGAAAGGGAGGAAGCTAGAATCTGGAAAGTTAAGACACTGAAACCAGGATTACATACTTATTAATTAGTGAAAGCTTTAGTCAAAAGCAGCATTCTGCTTGTGATATTTCTCAAGCACGTTTATATGGTACCCTTTTCATACCAGGAATTTTTTTAGAATGTGTGTGTATAATTCCTCCCAAATACATTTCACTGCCATTTTGTTTCTGTGTATGTTGTTGACCTGTGCCATTGACTTGATTCCCACTCGTAGCAGCCATGCGTAGCTGTGCCGTGCGGGTGTAGGCTGGATCTGTAGAGAGCACAGTGTCTGGTCTCTCAGCTGCCGCGTGAGTGTGAATCCACCATCTTATTAGTTAACAGCTGCTGAACCATGGAGCCACTAAGGCTCCTTACTAGGTATGCAAGGGGGCTTTATAAAAAGTTTGTGGGAAATTAAAATGTTCTAAAAAGTGGAATTTTCCCTTGAACCTTTTGAAGTCCCCTCATGTTTAGCTGTACTTTACCACCACCCTCTCCCCAAGAGTAAGGTTCTTTTCATTCTCACCAGGAACCAATTTTTGTCCCCTTTAGAGCACCGAGGAGCCCTGATGGCGTAGGGGTGATGTGTTAGACTGCTAACCCAAAGGCCAGTAGTTTGAAGCCACTCTCCACTCCACAGGAGAAAGACTGGGATTTCTACCCCCCTAAAGAGTTAGAGGCCCCAAAACTCACAAGGCATTTTTGCCGTGTCCTATAGAGTCCCTTTGAGCTGAGTTCTTTGAAACAACTGGCGGTGGTGGATAGGCAATTACGAACGGCACGGTTAGTAGTTCAAACTTGCAGCCACCCCAGGGAAGAAAGATGAAGCTGTCTGCTCCGTAAAGATTCACAAAACCTCAGGAACCCGATAATCAGGTCCCTCTGAATTGGGATCCACTGGGGTTCCCACTGAGAGAACAGGATGCTGGGCAGAAAGGGTGCTGACCATGCAGGGCAGCTGCGTCTGTGGGCTGGCTGCAGCTCACCTCCCGAGGGAGGGCTCTGCTGGCTGACATAACTCCTCAAACGAGATAAAAACTAACAAATAACAACTTGGTGGTTAGGAACTGACAAGATATATCCATGGGTTGAGTATTTGGTCAAGGCCTGGGAGATTGTCGGATGCTAAATGGCCTCTTTCCTTAGGGTGACCCGTGACTGAGAGGCTAGGGTCTCCACTCTGCCCAGGGTGGTACTAGATTTGCACTGTTTTTGATGCACCTTAGAGATGCCAGTCTGTGACCCACAGTGGGGGGCCGTGGGATGTGAGGTTGTTTAGTCTCAGCAAACTGGTTGATAAAAGGCCACTGGAAGGAGCAGGGGAAGGCCCAGAGGCCAGAAGCTAGTGTTGGATGTGAGGCTGACACTCCACAGACTTTTCTTCTAGCCCTGTTGAGTGAGTGAGACTGGTCTGGATTAGATGGCTGCCCTTCCCCAGCCTCTTAGCCTTGGACTCCCATGGCAGAGAGAGAGAGAGAGAGTTTGGGGGAGGGATGCATGGGTTCCTGGGCTATGTCTCCAACCCCCTGGGGACCTGGGCACATTGCCTAACATCTCGCCACCCAGTTTCCTAACCTGTAAAATGCGGATAATAATTATAGTTCAGCCCACCAGGAATAGAGGGCTCACGACGTAAACCACTGAGCACAGTGCTGGCACAGTGATCATTTATTATTAATGCTGCTGGTGCCAATGTCATTAACTTCACAGTGAACTAGGCAGATAGGATCTTCCTGCGAAGAAGCTTGGTTTTTCTCTGCAGTTGTTGAGTGTACATTTTAATGTCTGTGAAGTATAGCTAACCATAGTATGCTTGTCTATTTGCACATACCTTTTTGAACTTTTACCCACTATTTATCCAAACAATGCCTTTGCTTGTGGACTTTGGTTTTCTTATCTGCAGATGATGGGAGTAGTGGGGCTCTGATAGGACTGCATTGTTCTAGCCCTACTTGTGCAGTCATGTGACTGCTCTGGCCAATGAGACGTGATCAGAAGTGCTGTGCACCCTCTCGGCCAGGCATTGACTGTCAGTGCTACACGTTCCAGTGTGCCTTCTTTTCCTGGTAGCATTCAAAAGGTGCTGCGTGTCATTGGGTCATGAGGAGGGACAGTGATGAGGACTCCCGTGGCTCCCTGGAGCTATGGTGCAGATGGTCTAAGCAAGAAATGCGTGTCTGCCACTGAGATTCAGGGGCTGTTTGTTCCCACAGCACAGCCCATCCTGTCCCGGTAAAAACCACCCGAGGCTCGCCGTGTGCTTTTGTGTTCGTTCCCAAGCAGAATCCCTAGCTGATTTCTTGCGGCGAGTGTTGCTTCATCTTTCAGCAGGGTTTCACAGCTCCTGCCCTTTTACCTCCTGACCTTTGCCTTCTTTGGAAGGCAGAGCCTGCTGCCCTGGGTAAGGCCACAGCCAAGCCCATCCTTCTAGTAGCAACACTTCCGCTTCCGTGAGCGGAGCTGGACGCCCGTCTCAATAGTACCTCGCAACTTGTCATCATCGTGTTGGCTCCCCAGGACAGCCTGCGAAGACGGGGCTCTCCATCCCAGAAGCTGAAGCGTTACCCCTTGCTTCACGTGTGCAGAACACTTGGGGGCATTAAGTCAAAAGGCTGGAGCCCCGTGGAGAAGGCACTGGCCCCTCTGGCCTCCTTGGACCCCGCTTTCCCTTCTGGCTCTTGGCAGCAGGCAGACAGTGGGTTTGTCCACATGGGGGTTTGTCCTGTGATTGGTTGGCCCTGCTGAGCATTTGGGTGGTGGGGGAACTCCCTTGAGAGGGCATGCTGGCACTGTTGCTCCTGCTCCTGCCAACAGGCACGTACCCGGCACTGTGCCGCCCTGTGCAGGAAGGGTTGGGATGCTGGCCTCCGCAGGGCTGAGCTCAAGGGCAGGCCCTCTTCAGGGCAGCAGTGCCCTTCAGGCGCACTTGGGTTCTGCCTAAGAGGAGACCTATTTGTGACCAAGCAGTGTTTGCGGGAATACCCTAACCTCTTCTCTGAGCCCCACTCCATTCTAGAACCTACCCTATGGCCAGCTCATTCCCCGGGGGCATGGGGTGGGGGGCTGAGGGCTGGGCGGTGAGAGGTACCCCCAAGCAGGCTGACCACATGAGATCAGAAGACATACATGTACTTGTCATTTTGTGGCAGGTTCGAAATTGTTTCACCAAAAAGAAAGACCAAACAGAAGTATATACGCACAGACAAACGGGTGGGGAGGCAGTGTAAACAACCTTGACCTGCTGCATTTAAATGAAAACAGCATGTTTTTGTTTTTCACATGCATACATGTTGCTGTTGTTTGTTTTTTAGAGCGAAAGGGCCATTGGAAAGTAGATGAGCCACAGGGGGGGAGGGCTTATCACGTGTCCCCTCATGAGTGGTCCGCAGCTCTGACTCCGTAACAGCGGCCATTCTTATTTTACTGCAGTGCACAGCGAGAGCTGTCAGCTTCCCGGGATGCTTGGTGTGTTTTCCCGTTGGAAACGTGTGGGCTTCTGACGCTGGCTCAGTGTCACCACTCAGCTCGACTCCGGCCCCTTGGGAAATTCCTGCTCAGGTTAACAGGTGCAGCACTCACATGCACACCCTTGTGAGATTTCTCATTCATTCGATCCTTTAGTGGACGCAAGTCCAGTAGACTTGATAACATTCTTTAGTGTTCTTCCTGATTATAAAAATGATACATTCTCACAACAGTGTAACAGAAGTGAATTCTGAAGACCATGAAAACCTCCTTTATGCACAGTGGAGGCCCAGGGAAGGCTTCCTGCATGTGGGGCAGAGCTGAGAAGAGCAGCAGTGAAAACCCTCATTTATCATCTACTGAATTCTCACAAGCACCTGCTGTTTGCGTTCTTTCCCAGTTTCCATTTTCTTGAGTCTACACAGCTCACCATACAGTCCAGCTGTTGCAACATGTACAAAGGAATGTATGCGTGCCTCGTGCCTCCGTTGCCTCGTGCCTCCGTTCGCCTCGTTGGTTGTGCGTCCATTCTCGCTCCTCTGTGCTATTCTTCCCCCAAGAACAACCTCACTGTCCCTTCAGCGATCTCGTCTTTCTGGTTGCTGTTGTGGGAAAGTTCTTTTCAAAAGCACAGTGCTCATGGCAGGCATTCTTTCTTTTAATTTATGTTTTACATAATATCAAAATATATTTTATTCTGGACCTCTTTCAGATCTGATTCAAATTACAGTTGTCAAAGCAATACAATGCAAAGGGGAACTGCAACAATAACAACGACAGAGTGTGCCTAAAAGGGTTGAAAGGGTCATGGGGACAAATCATCGTGATGTGGAACCAAAAACATCGCTAAGTGTCATCAACATGGTCCAGGACAGCATAGAATAACTCTGTCAGTGTTCCTCACACGAGGATCATGGAAACTGAACAATAAAGTTCTTTAACATGTACAAAAAACTGTCATGGCTGGTTTACACTTTTACAACAGTTTTAAAGTTAACTGGATAACTAAAGAAATGATGCAGACATTTTAATCCAGTGCTATAGGTAGGCTCACAGAATTAGACCCAAAGGATTTGTAAAAATCAAAATGAAGACATTAGAGCTACAATGTCAAAGTCAGGAAAGAAGAAAATGACTTCTGTATCCAGGGAGCCCAGAATTACAAAATGCAGTCTGTAGGCTTGTGTTTTCAAGGAGATGGAGAAGTACATCAGACTAGGTACAACATGCAGCATGTTTTCATGAACTTACTCAGAAATTCCAAAGAAAACATCATGAAACAGCTTACCAAGAAAAGAGTGGGGGAGAAATAATATATAGATAGATATATGCCCTAGTGATTCAGCCTGCTTCGACACTGCCAACATAAAGGCAGAAACAAAGAATGCTATTAATACCTCAGAACTACTAGTATAAGACATCAAACTTCTAAATCAGTGTATTAAAAAAGTGAACACTTACTCATTTTTGTCGCTTGTCTACATTTAACTAGAATCATTTTAAAACCATTTGATATTGAATGTGACACTTTCGAGCTGCTACCAGGAGGAGTAATTCATCACTTCCCTCCCCTCCTTCTGTCCCTGCTGGTGCAGGAGAGGGGTGGGGAACCATCCAAAAAACTTGGGTCTCTTATAGATTTGCTGCTGTTCCCCAAAATGTTGGCGTTTGCTGCCATGCCACAATGTTGGTCTACTGAAAACAGGATTTCTGCAGAAACTGTCAATAGTAATCAACCATATGCAAGTACCATCCTTAGTGTGCAAGAAACACGGGGTCTACAGAAATGGCCTATGTGCTCAAGAAAAAGAAAATCGCTGCTAAGCAAGTAAATAGCATTGGGCAGGCCATTCTTATTAGCTGCCCTAAACTATTACTGTTATAAAATGACTTTAGGAAATATTTTTGGTTTAGGGTTTAAAGATTATCTCGGAAGAGTTTCAGAGATTCACTCATCCTTCATGGCTCCAGAAATTCCAGAGTTTTTGAGAATCTGAAATTCTTCCCTGCGTTTTCTCCCTTTTGGCTAGAATTATTCTACAGAACCTCCAAACCAAGGCACCAAATCACATGAGGTTTAGGATTGTACATAAGCCACCTCAGCAGCTGTGTGTGTGTGTGTGTGTGTGTCTGTACACCACCATTGTATTTCCATCAAAAGACTTTGACCAATTCAACTTTTTACAGGTGTACAACTTCCTGACGGCAATTGCAATAATCAGATGGGTAACCCTACCCTTAATCAATTAGATTTTTCCATCCTGGTAGCCACTAATACACCCTGGTAGCCACAAATACACCCGTTTTCTATACATTTACCTTTCCTTTATGTTTGTGGTACAGTGTCATGTTCATCACTTTGTGTCTGGGTTATTTGTTCAGCATGTCTGTCAGCGCCATCCACATGTATCAAGGCTTGAACAAAAGGGCTTGAGACGTTCATGGGAAAAAATCATTATCTGATCCTTCAACATTTTTGAAGCCCCCTCGTATGTACCACCTTTTATTTGTCCTGTGCTCTACTAAGGAGCATTTCCAGTGGTCCCCACCTGTGGCCATTATGAATCATGTGTACAAGTCTGCTTGAGTCTCTGCCATCAAGTCTTTTTGGTATGTCCCTCGGGGTGGAATTGCTGGGTCATGTGGAAGTTCTAATTTCAGGCTTTTGAGAAATTGTCACATGTCCATGCTGTTTTCCTGAGTGGCTGTACATTTTACATCCCCACCGGCAATGACTAAGAGTTCCACTTTCCCCATTTCCTTGCTAGCATTGTGTGTGTGTGTGTGTGTGTGTGTGTGGGTGTGTTCGTAGCTATCCTGAGTGGCACAGCGGGTGAAAGGTTGGGCTGCCAGCGGAAAGGTCATCACTGTGAACCTAGCAGCCGCTCTGAAGAGGAAAGAGGAGGCTGATGTTTTTGTAAAGATTTAGTCTCAGAGTTCCCTTGACAGCCATGCGTTTGGGTTGGGCTGTCTTACACCCGCTGCCATCAATTCTGACCCGTCATGATCCTGTGGGACACAGGAGGACTGCTCCGTAGGGTTTCCAACACTGTAAACCTTGAGTTCGAACTTCTGACCTCAACCACTGTGCCTTTGGAACTCCTGAAATGGTATTTCATTATGGCTTTGGCTGGCATCTCTCTGATGCTAAGGACAATGAACATCTTTTCTTGTGCTTGGTGGTCCTTTGAATGTCCCCTTTGTTAAAACGTCTTTCCAAGGCTGGGCTCATTTTGTGCTTGCGCCATTTGTCTTTTTGCTGATAACATAGCTGCTCTTTTCCTGAGAGGGAAAGGCAGCCGCCATGCTCTGTGGGAGGAGGAGACGGTGGAGGCCGTGGACTGGGCTTGGCGTGGCTGTTAGCACTAGCTCCCACAAGGCAGCTCCAGCTTCTGTACAGGTTGTTGCCCTCACGTGGCGTGCTTTCCCCTGCAAGCCACCTTTAGAAGGGCCAGCTTTTCCAGTTTTCCCAGGACACAGACGGTCCTGCTGATCTAGAAACTGGGTCACTGCAGAATTGGTCTTGGGCCTGAGACATTCAAACCTGGGGACTTGGGGACAGTCCGATCTGCACTGCAGCCTGTGTGTACCTGCCTCCGTCCTCCCTCCCCCCTCCCTCAATTCTCTAATGAAGAGTGAGGAAGTCGAGGCTCTCAATTAGAGGGTTGTTCAGATGGTGCAAACAACCTCCACACCAGCTGGCATCCAGAAAGGTGGAGGTCCACATCTACTAGAGGCACCGGAGAAGAAAGGCCTGGTGATCTGCTGGAACCAGCCGGTGAAAGCCCTGTGGAGCACAGGTCTGCCCTGACACCCCGGGGTCACTGCACCTGGAGTCAGCTTGACAGCAGTTACTTTGATTTGGGGACCTCGGTGATGGGAGAAGATGGTGCAGCAGCAGTTGGAAGTGGGTCTTCTAGAGATTCAAAGTGAGGTTTAATAGTGAGCAAGGCAGCCGTGGTGGTCGTGCGTAAGAGCCCTGGGCTGCCAACTGTACAGCTGGAGTTCCCAACCACTAGCCTCTCCTTGAGAAGCATGGCGCTTTCTCCTCGTAAACAGTTACAGTCTGGGAACCTCTCAGTGTCCTCCAGGGCCACTGGGAGTTGGCATCCACTCCGTGTCTGTGACTTTGGGCTTTGGAGAGAAGACACTGAAATGGCCAGTTCTAAGTGGCAAGTTCTTCTCGAAGGTCCTGTCCCTTGGCTATTTAGTTCTCTGCTGCAGCTGCTTAGCTTTCCCAGGATCATGAGAGAAATGTGCTGGCCCACTGCTACTTCCTCTGTGAACCGCGTGTATGTATGTAGGTACTGCCTGGCTGCAGCTTGCGAGGTAAGCAGAGTGGAGGTGTTGCCTGAGGTGGGTCGATACCTCTTAGGAGGAGGATGAATTGCTAGTCTAAAGCATTCCATTGCGAGCAGTTAAAAATTACTTGCCTTAAATCCATCAATACGTAGGACGACACTTAGGTAATCAAAACATGGTTCTGTGCTATGTGTAGCACGAACGTCTGGTCCTCTGTGACCCGAGAGCAGAGACAGGGAGCCGGGCAGGCCTGATGCCACACACTGCCTCCAGTGCTCTCGGGCACCTGCATCTGGCACCCCTTTCCTGTCCCCCAGTCCCTACCACAGTCCCTATCACAGACATACCCTGAGTGGCAGAGAAAACAGGACCTCAACCTCACAGTCCTGGTTCTCTAGTGCTGATGGCAGAGAAATACCACAAGGAAGTGGCTGTGAAGAGCAGACAAACACAAAACCTGTTGCCACCGAGGCCTCTCCAGCCCCTGCCACCTCGTGTGCTGCCCGGTGGCACAGCTGGAGCTGCTCCAAAGGTTTCCTTCACCAGACTGTGCACACGGATCTGCAGACCATTCTTCCGCGGCACCGCTGGGAGGGTTTGAAGCACCAATGCCAAGGTTAGCAGCTGAGAGCAAATTGCTTTGGACCTCGTCCTAGCTGAGAAGGATGGGAGTCCGAATGCAGGGTGTGGCTCTAAGGGTAAGACTGCCTTTGTCTAGTTCAGCTTTTAGTCGCCGCTGGCAATCCTGGATATGCCTCTTGTCTCCCCCCCTGCTTTGTCAGTCTGTATAACTCAGAAGTGATTAGATTTAGAACCCGTCCTACTTGGCTATGGCCCAACGAACAAAGAAAACCACTTCCAAACAGGATTACATCTACGGGTAGGAGTTCGGATTCCAACGTGTATTTTGTCACTTAGTAATACTTACCCCTGTTTGTGGTGTCCTGAATGGGAGGAGGGCCCCATACAGCGAAGACTCAGTATTGGGGGGTGCCCAGACAAGCAGACTTTGATCACTGGTTCTGGGAACTGATCCCCATTGAGACTGTGTGGTGGCAAGTGACAGGAAACCTAGGAGCAGACAGCCTTGGGCACAGCAGGCGCGGAGCCGCAGGTGAGGGACTCTCTCGCTCCTCCGGCAGGTGGCAGCAATCTGGCTGTCATCTGCTCTCAGGCCTCTCAGCGTCCCTGAGGAAAGCCAGCCTTCTTCATTCTCACTGGGACCCTTCATGGGGCATGGCCGACAGAGCTCCACGAGCCTGGGTGTAGGACGTTGTTCCTGGAGAACAGATCGGGTGT
>NW_022111309.1:12441677-12454790 GCF_000313985.2 Echinops telfairi | reverse complement strand
CTGTGGGCACCCTTGTTCACTTGCCACTGTTCCCCACCATCCCACTTGCCTTCATTGACCCAGTTGTGGGAGGCAGCTGGGTTAGTGAGTGTCTCAGTAGCGGCATCACGGGTAAAGCAAGATGCCGGTGGCTTTTGGGTCAAACTGAGCCCACAGTATATGCCGACTGCCACCCAAGGAATTGAGCCCACATCGGAGCAGGCAGAGGTTCACTGAAACTCACGGCCGTGGAGTCCAGGCTGGCTCGCTCACAGTGGGTCTCTCAGACTCTTGTCCACGGGAGCAGAAAGCCGCGTCTTTCTCCCGCAGACCTGCTGGGGGTCTCCTACCGTCAACCATGCCGATGGCCGCCCACCACAATACCCGGCCCAGGGCTCCGCACAGAGGGACAGTAAGCAGGAGCGTGCAGTGTTACGTGCCGAGGAGGAGCTGAGCGTGGTGGGATTAACGTTAGTTTTGTGGCCTTTAGTTATTCCCAATATCGTGGACTGCCGCACTTTTCGTGCTCCAAGCCTCGTGGCTGCACAAAGAAGACCCAGCCCCGCCCGTAGCCCCTCCTCATTTCCTCTTCCCCTCCTCAAACCCCAGTCTGCTTTCTGTCTTTGTGGATGGATTCATTCTTCCTATCAGTGGGATCGTGCGATCTTTGTTATTTTGTGCCTGGTGGGAGCATGCGGCAGAACTTCATTCCTTTTGAAATCTTTTTAACTTCCTGGACATTTTGTTTCCTGTCATTGATGGTCACCCCCACAAGGTAACACCACTCCTCCCCCTCCCCTGAATTTCTTTTGTCCGTTCCTCATTCTGTCCCAGACCTGAACTTTTGTCCCGTGGCTGCTGCTTCCTTTTTAATTTCCAATGCTTCTTGAAGCTAAGGTTTGCACACCTCACTAGTTCACCTTAGAAACCTGCCTGTCGTTCGACTGAGAATTGAGCTCACGGGAGTGAATTCGGTCTCTTATCCATCCGAGCATTAAGCTTCGTCTCTTTTATGGTTTTGAATCTTGTTTCACACTTTGATCCACTCTGTCTAGGACCTTCTGATGTGATCCCTTTGGTCGTGGTAGCTGGACACCATGTAGTTCTTCGGTCTCAGGGTTGTGGAAACAGTGGTCCATTGAATTCGTCGTTTCTGGGCATCTTCTTTCCTCTGGATGAGGAGAGACCTATTGTTACCTCTTAGATGGCTGCTCCGGAACTTGGAAGACTCTAGGCTGAACTCCCAGTAGTAGGATATAGAACATTGTCTTTCTGAACTGCTATGCTAATTAGCCTGGTGGCCGTCCCCCCATGAGATCAGAAGGGAGCTCCCAGGCCCAGGGACTCCCTCCTGCAGGGTGTTTGCTTATGTCCAAGAAGTTTTCATGACTTTGCCCCCTGAATGCTTCATTTGGCTCATGGGTATATTCACAGCAAAGACGTCCTCTATTAGACCGAACCGTGTTTGCACATGTAGCGCACAGACACTAAACATCTGTGTGTTTGCTCCACTCTCACTCGCACGGCCCTCGGCCTGCCTGTCTGCCCACGCAGAGGCCGGAGATGGCCTGAGATTGTGTGCCCCGCAGTCTTCGCCTCTGTGGCCTTGTACTCCGTCTCTCTGACTCGTCTCCTCCTGCCACTGTTTTGTTGTTGTTTGTGATTGTGTATTAGGTGAAGGTTTCCAGAGCAGATTGTCAGGTTCAGAGTGAACAACTCATTATCGGGAAGAGACATCATCCTCCCGATGTCTTGCCCTCTTTCCTCCATTTGTTTTCTCTTTTTCCATCCTGTATACATTGCCTGCCTTGGCCCCCTAGCCAGGGTCTGCCCTCCCTTCCTCCCCCTTTGGTAGCCATTAAGCAATGTTTCCTCTAGTGGGAAGACCTTCTTGGCTGTTGCAATAACGTCTCCTCCCAGAGTTGTCAAATGCCCTCCAGGTTCCTCCAGAGGGTGAGGTTTCAGAGAGTCCGTGTGGTTGTGACCATTGCATCGTGTTCCTTTGTGTCCGGGAACCACAGCTGGTTTATCCGTTCTTCAGCTGCTGTGCACAGTGCTGCGGTTAGACTTCCTTCCTTCCCACGGTCTATGGCCGGATACTAGCCAATGGTACGATGGGCATTTGGACCGTCTCTTCCTTGTGATTACTGTGGCTAGGGCTGCAGTGGCCACTGCTGTGCTGTGTTTGGTCAGGCACCTGCCCTCCTCTCAGGGGTGTCCTTAGGGGTGAGATGGCCGGGTCCTGTGGTGGTTCTGTGTATGACTGATGCTTTTACAAGAACCTTCTGGCCTCTGGGTAGAGAGCGCAAGAGCTGAAGTGGGTCACTAGTGAGGGGCTCTGTGCATTTGTGCCGATGAGGCATGGATGGTGGTAGAAGGGATCAGATTTAGGATTCATTCAGGAGGTGGGGGCACCAGGACTTGCCCCCTACAGATTGGGCCAGGGCTCAGAGTTCTCTTTTGGACATATTGGGGTTGTGGTAACTTAGATACCCCTTGAGTGGCACAAACAGTCAAGCACTCAGCTACTGATTAAAAGATTAAAAGTTCAGGTGCATCCAGGGGCACCTTGGAAGAAAGTGCTGGCAGTCACAGCTTTGAAAATGTTTGGCCCATAGCCCTGCTCTGACACACCTGGGCTGCCTTAGATGTCCAGGTAGCTATACCAGAGGTGAGGCGCTTGGGAGGCAGGTGCCGGTGGGCAGAGCCCAGGCCTCCCAGCTTTACAGCCAGGCTACTCCCTGGACCAGGAAGCTGGTGGTTCAGTGCAACCCAGAAGCCCGGTAACGGGAGTGGAGAATTGCAACTCTGCCTGTTCCCAGCCTCCAGCCTCGGTCACGGTGCATCATTAGGGACTCTGGCCTGAAAATCCTGTCTGTAAGTTGGGCTCAGATCCCTCTTACTTGTGATGTGGCTGGAACAAGGAGCCCTTAGCTCAAGGTCTGGAGTGAGTTATGAGTGTCATGGGGCCGGCCTCCCACCTACACAGGAGGTGGAAAATGGGTGCCGGGTGCAGCTGCTGGGAGGGCGGGGGAACCTGCTCCAAGTGGCTGTCGAGCCTCTGGCTCTGTGGCTGCGTGGACTAGCACACTTGATCCTGATTTGAGCTATCTACCGGCTGTTCTCTGTGGTCCAAGGAAAGGCTGCTGCCCCTTGTTCTCAGGGCCAGCGTGGCCACCCTGTGTGCTTGTGGCCCACTCTGCTCGCTGCAGCTCTGTGCCTCGCTTTGCCCCCGACCTTACCAGTTGCCTGGACTTTGTAGGGTTTTCAATGGCTGAGGTTTGGGGAGTTTATCACCAGGCCTTTCTTCTGAGGCACTTCTGGGTGGACCTCCGTCTTTCCAGTTAGCAGTCAAGTGCTTCACTATTTGCACTGCCCGGGAACACCTGCCCCACCTTTGTTGTCATTAGGTGCCATCAAATCAGTTCCACCTTGTAGTGAGCCCGCGTGCAGCAGAACAGAACCCTGCCCCTCCCCACCCTCACCCTTGTTCTTTGGTTTGAGCTCATTGTTGCAGCCGTTGTGCCATCCGGCTTGTCATCGGCCTTCCTCCTTTATGCTGCCCCTCTACCCAATGTGATGCCCTTCTGTAAGCACTGGCTTCTCCCGACAACGTGTCCAAAGTGAACAGGGCAAAGTCCCACCGCCCTTGCTCTAAGGGGCGTTCTGGCTGGCTGCCTCCCAAGACAGAGCTGTGTGTTCTTCTAGCAGCCATGGTGCGTTCAGGAGTCTTCGCCAGCGCCATGATTCAAACGCAGCGATTCTCCTCGGTCTTGCTTATTTTATGTCCCACCTTCGAATGCATGAGGCTATTGAAAATGCCCTGGCTCAGGCCAGGCTTACCCTAGTCACATCTGTAGCCCCTCAGAGGGACGTCTCTCCCCCGGTATCTTGGCAGAGCAGCCTGCTGGTAAAACCCTCTTGAGTGCAGGCCGAGCTCAGCCCTAGTGCCAGCTGCCCTGCAAGCGTGGACTCAGGACACTTGGAGGGTGGGGAGGCCTGGAAGGAGGCATGTCACTCAAGGGAAGGACTCGGTCCCTAACCCTCACCCCCAACCCCAGCAGGCCTGGAATGTATGTTCTCACGTGGTTGGCAGTGAGGGTACCAGCCTTGTGAGGACCCACTGAGCCCCTGCCTGGGGCAGGAAGTGGTGAAGGTGCTGGCCACAGGCCTTGGGGGCCTTGGTGATGGCTGGACTCTAACCCAGCTTGTCTGCCTGTCAAAAGACTCCGAGAAGGTTGGGGCTTTCACGAGGGGAGTTAGAGCTCAGGGATTGAAGTCCACAGGTGAGAGGGCAGGTGAGGGAGGCGCTCAGGCAGCTGGGGAGGAGCTGCAGGGTGCCAAGGCAAGGATTGAGGTTTGCCTCGGTGTCGAGTGCATGACGTAGCTCCTGGGGCAAGGGCCTGGGCCTGGGCCTAGAATTCCAGCAGCCCCTTGTACCTCAGGGGCCTTGGGGCAAGACCACAGAGTAAGCAACCCAGCAATTAGGGGTGGGAGCAGCGAAGGAAAGTTTAGCAATTACAGGAGGATTTGTGGAGAGGTGTGGCGGCTGGATCTGTAATTCAGATTGGGCATAAGGGTCAGGACGGAGGTGTCAGCAGGCCTGCCATGGATGCCGTGGGCACACCTTGCCTGACTCCCCATCCAAGGCCCACCTAGCAGGAGGTGCTTGGTCAGTAATTTCATTTCCCAGGAGGCCTGAGCAAGACAGAATTCATTTTCCAGAAGAGAAAACTGAGATACAGACAAGCGGGAGGGGGGACCTCTGTGGGATCCTGAGCTCTCACCTGTTGCCCTCCCCACTGATACCAGGTCCTGCTGAGGGGCCAGGGCCCCATAGTCAGCCTTCTTCAGAACCAGGGCCCACTGCCCAGGGTACACTGGGGCAACAGTGTCCTGCTGGCCGGCTAATAGGTCCCCAGCCCTCGGCTGCCTACATCGCAAGGCCAGGCAGCATGTATCGGGGCTTCTTCGGTTCCTCTCCAGTGGAGGGGTGTGCTGAGGGCCAGGCTGGCAGGTGCTCATTTAAAATTTCACTGGAGCATGAAATCGCTTCCTTCCTCTACTGGATTATTTCTTAAGCGGAAAATTGTAGGGGGTGGGTTGGGGGAAGGGAGAGGTGCTAAGTGGTTAAAAAATTGGAAAACTGTAATGTTTTAGCCTGGTCACTAGCCAGACAAGGGCAGCATAGGCTTTTTAGCTTGAGAAGGGTGATTCTGCTGGTCTGTGGGCAAAGCCCGGTTTCCACTGCAGGCAGCAAGACCTTTTGCCAAAGGTGCTGGGAAACCCCCACCTTGCAGCCAGGATGTGCATGTGTCTCCTGGGCGAGCAAGGTGCAGCGCTGAGCACCCTCGGCCAGCAGAGCAGACAGGGAGGTGGGGGCTGCTCCGCTTGAGGCTAGTCTAGATTGTCTGGTCTCCACATTTCTGACCATGGTTCCTGGGCCTTTGACTTGGCTTCTTGTTAGGACTTGAGAGTAGGCCAAGGTGCCTGGGGTCCGACCCACTGGCCAGCAGGTCAGCTGGGCCGCGGAGGTGCTCTCCAGACCCCAGGATACAGAGGACTTGAGCACTTGGCCAGGGTAGCTGGTCTTGGCAGGGCCCGTCGGAAGGAGAGGGGCGTGTAAGTCCCTTCTGGGCGTCCAGCTTCTCGGGCCTCAGGAGGCAGAGTCTCCAGGGACAAGTGGAGGGTGAGGACTGGGCATCAGAGCTGACCACTGATTGTGGCCCTGCCTGCAGCACTCTGTCCGGGTGACGCTGAGCCCAGGCGCCTGGGCCACAGCATGGGTGAGCAGCAAGCACACCACTGACACTGCCCTGTGTGCGCTGGCCGTTTGCAGCCCACGAGAGCCTGGCGCAGCGGGGCCTGTCTACAGGGCGGAGGTTTGGTTCCACGGCTAGGCCACACTGATAGGAGCAAGGCGTGTTTCTGAAGGGCTGGGAGCAGCACTGCCCTTTCCACATCGCAGTGCCGCCCTCGGAGGAGGTCGAGGCAGCAGGCCTGCGGTTGGAGAACTGCGGGTGTAGTTGGGTGGAGTGGGGGGTGGGGGGTAGGAGCGGGCAGGGTGCCTGGGGCCGGGGCTCAAGTGAGCTGCCCTGAGGGCACCGGGCTGCCCTGAGAATGGCCGCTCTCACCTCGGACTTTGCTTCCCTCGGCAGCTTGGCTCGCGATGTCGGTCAGTGTCCACGAGACCCGCAAGTCGCGGGGCAGCACGGGCTCCATGAACATCACGCTCTTCCACAAGGCCTCGCACCCCGACTGTGTGCTGGCCCACCTCAACACGCTGCGCAAGCACCGCATGTTCACCGACGTCACCCTCTGGGCCGGCGACCGCGCCTTCCCCTGCCACCGAGCGGTGCTGGCCGCCTCCAGCCGCTACTTCGAGGCCATGTTTAGCCACGGCCTGCGGGAGAGCCGGGACGACACGGTCAACTTCCAGGACAACCTGCACCCCGAGGTGCTGGAGCTGCTGCTGGACTTTGCCTACTCCTCGCGCATCGCCATCAACGAGGAGAACGCCGAGTCGCTGCTGGAGGCCGGCGACATGCTGCAGTTCCACGACGTGCGGGACGCCGCCGCCGAGTTCCTGGAGAAGAACCTGCTGCCCTCCAACTGCCTGGGCATGATGCTGCTGTCGGACGCCCACCAGTGCCGCCGGCTCTACGAGTTCTCCTGGCGCATGTGCCTGGTGCACTTCGAGACCGTGCGGCAGAGCGAGGACTTCAACAGCCTGTCCAAGGACACCCTGCTGGACCTCACGTCCAGCGACGAGCTGGAGGCGGAGGACGAGCGGGTGGTCTTTGAGGCCGTCCTGCAGTGGGTAAGGCACGACCCGGAGCGGCGGAAGGTGCACCTGCCCGAGCTACTGCGCAGCGTGCGGCTGGCCCTGCTGCCGTCCGACTGCCTCAAGGAGGCCCTCCTGGGCGACGACCTCATCCTGGCAGGCGAGCACACCAGGCTCCTCCTGGATGAGGCCCTGGGCTGCAAGGCCAAGATCCTGCAGAACGACGGTGTGGTCACCAGCCCCTGCGCCCGGCCGCGCAAGGCGGGCCACACGCTCCTCATCCTGGGGGGCCAGACCTTCATGTGTGACAAGATCTACCAGGTGGACCACAAGGCCAAGGAGATCATCCCCAAGGCAGACCTGCCCAGCCCTCGCAAGGAGTTCAGCGCCTCCGCCATCGGCTGCAAGGTCTATGTCACGGGTGGCCGGGGCTCGGAGAACGGCGTCTCCAAGGACGTGTGGGTGTATGACACGGTCCACGAGGAGTGGGCCAAGGCGGCGCCCATGCTCATCGCCCGCTTCGGCCACGGCTCGGCCGAGCTGGAAAACTGCCTGTACGTGGTCGGCGGGCACACGTCCCTGGCCGGAGTCTTCCCGGCCTCCCCGTCCGTGTCCCTGAAGCAGGTGGAGAAGTATGACCCTGCGGCCAACAAGTGGACGATGGTGGCACCGCTGCGGGACGGCGTCAGCAACGCCGCCGTGGTGAGTGCCAAGCTGAAGCTCTTCGTGTTTGGAGGCACCAGCATTCACCGGGACATGGTGTCCAAAGTGCAGTGCTACGACCCCGCCGAGAACCGGTGGAGCATCAAGGCCGAGTGCCCACAGCCCTGGCGCTACACGGCCGCGGCCGTCCTGGGCAGCCAGATCTTCATCATGGGGGGTGACACGGAGTTCACGGCCGCCTCAGCTTACCGCTTCGACTGCGAGACCACCCAGTGGACGCGCATCGGGGACATGACCGCCAAGCGCATGTCCTGCCACGCCTTGGCCTCGGGCAACAAGCTTTACGTGGTGGGGGGCTACTTTGGGACCCAGCGGTGTAAGACCTTAGACTGCTACGACCCCACGTCGGACACGTGGAACTGCATCACCACCGTGCCCTACTCGCTCATCCCCACAGCCTTTGTCAGCACCTGGAAGCACCTGCCCGCCTAAGGGCACCTGAAGAGCCAGCCAGGTAAGGCCTTCCAGGGGCTGCCCATGGCAGGACACCTGCTTCCCCGCCCCAGGTAAGCGGTGCATGGTGGCAGCAATGGCAGGTGGCTGGTGTGTGAAGCCAGGTCCTGGTGCTGCCTGCTTACCTGGCAGGGACCTTGGGCACCTTAGGCACCCTGCTGTAAAATGGGGAGAAGCCCCTCAGACCAGCCTGGACTGTTCCCGCAAGTCGCTGCCGACTCCTGGCTACCCTACATGTGTCAGAGAGGAGCTCTACTCCCCCAGCTCTCGACAGCTGAATGTTTTAGCATTTGGATCACCAGGTCTTTCTTCTAAGGTGCTTCTAGACAACTCGAATTGCCAGGCTTTCTATCAGTAGCCGAACACTTCCCCTTCACGTGGTGCAGTGGTCCCAAACTTGGCTGTACATTAGAATCCCCTGGTGGTCCTAAAACCCAGGTGATCCCCGGACCAGTTAAGGCAAGAGGGTGGGGACTACATGCCATTCTGGCTGGAAGCTCCCCTGCACACCTGGTCGGATGGGATGTTGGCTGGGCAGTGACTGACTCTGAAGGTGCCACACTGACAGCATGTGGCCGCCCTGGGAGGAGGTGCTGCCTGCACCCCTTTCTTGGGTGGGACGAGTGGGCACCTGCAGCCCGGGCCGGACTGCAGAGCCACAGCAGATCCATCTGCCTGTGCACCTGCAACCACACATTTGGCTTGTGTTTGCCACCCTGGCCCTGGACTTGGTGTGACCACACACAGGACAGGGAGCCCTACACGGGCAGGTAGGGTGGGTGCCCAGCGACCCTGTGGCCCCTCTGCAGTGAGGAGGGGGCCCCTGTTTCCCAGGAATGGAGAGTGAACCTCCAAGAGGCAGGATGCCGGGGCTACGATTCCAGAACGAGGCCGGCCCTGCCAAGGATGAACCAGGAGCAGAGAGCACACACCACCACCACCCCCTGCTCCCAGGTTTCATTTGGGGAAGACACGCATTAGCGTGTGCTGGAGGGGAGGGACAGGAGGCAGTGGGGGCCCAGCACCGAGGTTTCAGTGTGTCCTCTCCGGAATCTCAGGGGGACTGACGGCTGGGACCAAGCTCTTGCTTACTAGAGGCTCAGGGGGGTTGGGAGAAGGTGGCTTTACAAGCCCAGCCGCATGTGGGACCCTGCCGATGGCTATAGGTGGCTGGGAGGACCCAGCAGCCTTCTAGAGCCTGGCAGGTGGTAAGCGCGCACCTGTTCAGTAGGTTTAAATGGCGGCGGTGGGAAGGAGGGTGGTGTTCGGAAACTCTCGGTGCTAGCTTAGGGGCTTCTAGTTACCGTGTTACCAGAACAGACTTCAGATGCAAGGATGCCTCCTAGTCTCCGGTGGGCCAGTCCCTGGGGAACAGACATCAAGCTGGGTAAGGACCAGTGAGGAGGAGGAGAAGGAAAGCGCTCGGTGAGACCAGCTGACAGTGGCTGCAACCTCACTTGCAGAGGAGAGCTTACAGGCGGCCCGGCGCCGCTCTGGGAAAGGCTGCTGTGGGTCAGAGCCCGTGCGACGTAGATGGAAGTGCTCGCCTCTCTGAAGTGGTACAGAGCCACCAAGCCAAGGCCTTGTAGCCATTCACAGGGCAAGTAAGACCAGAGCCGCAGAGCCAGTCACACGGTCCTTGCTAACATTTGGGGAGACTATCTCCTCCTGAAAGGAATTGAATGAAAACTGAATTGCGCTCTGCCCAGCTGCCTGCTTCTTCTTGGAGCCACTGTGAGACCTTCCTCGGGCAGCTTGGTGGGCACGGGCATCTCCCTGCCGCCCGCGCAGAGCAGGAAGGCGCCTCTGCCGTGGGTGTCGGGCTGCCTGAGCCACAGCGCTTGCAAAGGGAGTATGGAACCAGCCGCCGAGATTCTAGGTGGCCGGACCTGAGTGCCCCCAACTCCTTTGGAAGATTCCTGTGACCTTGACCAGGCCCATTCCATCGCTGTTGCTGCATTCCAGACCAGGTGTTGTGTGCTGTTTGTAAAAAACAAGACAAGAACGTTATCTGACATAACGTTCTATATATTGACCCATTTAAAGTATTTTAGTGAACAGCTTTTAATTATTCACAGGACTGTGCAGCAGTCACCAAGGTCAGTTTTCAGGGAAACCCCAGGGAGCCCTGTCTCTGAGAAGAAACCAGGAGTAACTCTGCGTGTGCGTGGGCTCAGCAATGGCTTGCAGCGCTGACAGCCGATGCACAAGCAGCCGAAGATGAAATTAGATGGAGTTCGCAGAAGGAAAGGCGTTGTCCATCAAAGTGACATGATCCCGATGAGGACAGAGCAGTGTGAGCACTAATGTCTCTGTTTGCTCCCCAGGCTCAGCGAGTTCCTCACACGGCAGCCCTGACTGTGCAGTGGCCTTGACCTTGTCTGCAGAGCAGAAAGCTCAGCCTGGCCCTGGAAAGTGCTTCGAGCTGCAAGCGTCCACCAGCTCTGGGGGCAACGCTGAACTGTTGACCTGAGAAGAGGAGCCAACTCCACCCCCATGAGCCAGCAAGGCCTCTTTGGGTGTGTGGGCTTGCTGGCAGGTGGGCTGACTCCAAGACGCCCTTGTGGAGAAGAAAACCCTTCCTCTGAAAGCCTGTGGATTCCGCTTTGTCAGCACATCCTGCCCTGGGGCCTGCTGGCCACGCCCAGTGCAGGGCGCCCTGGTGGACCGCGCCCCTAGCTCTTGATTGCAGGGCTGCCCTGGTGGGTTGCCATTTCACCCCCATCGGGTGCCCCAGACCATGAGAGCTTGTCTGCCCTCAGAAAGCACGAGTAGATGGTGCCCACAGTAGGTCCACGAGCCCGGGGACAGCCACAGACCTACAGCCTTGGGCTCCCAGCCGGCACTGATCTGGCCATTTGCTCCAAGATTTAAAAAGCGAGGTTGTCCTCAAGGGGATTGCCAGCCCTTTGTTCATTGTTTCACTTGCAGGCTTACTGGGTCCCTTCCCTTGAGCACATCACCAGCATCTGGGTTCCTGGGGAGCCACGTGGGTCCTGCAGGGGCCAGCCTGACACCCCCTGGTAGGGTGCTCATCATTTAGGAGGAAAGGCAGTGACGAGCTCTGGTGCCCAAACTTGCGCCCCTCCAGTCGCTGCCCTGTGGGGAGTGCCTGGAGCTGGGTGAGGATCTGGCCACCCGTGGCACTGCCCCATGTGGGGAATTTCTGGGAGGAGAGTGGCACCTTACAACCCCTTTACTTCCAGAATTTGTTCCCCCACCCACATGATTGCCCCTCCTTTGCACAGGTGCCAGGTCTGTTGACTTCCAAGGAGCCAGACTGGGGAGCGGGGGCCCTGGGCACACAAGGCAAGAGCCAAGGGCAGCTTGGCCTCCAGGAGCACCCATGCACTGACTCCCCGTGTCTAGTCCAGCTTCCTGGTCCTCAGCTTGAACTCAGCCTCCCGGGAGTCACTTGTCCCTCGTCCTGGGAGACTGTCAGGAAGCCCCTGGCTGGCAGGAAGGGGCTGGGTGCCACAGCCCGGCTGGAAGTCCCCGGCCCCTGGAAGCACACTGACACACAGCACAGGGCACCTTGTGATGGTGCTCTCCTGACCTTTGTATTGGTCCGATCAGTTCTGATTTGATTTTAAAAGGCAAACCCACTGTGGTGGAGTCAATCCCAACTCACAGCGACCCTACAGGAGAGACTAGCGGGTAGCAGGGTTGCCCGTGTTCTCCTGAGGAGCGGGTGCTGGTGGCACACCACTGCCCTTCCAGGAGTCGGCCAGCACCTGACCCTGTGTGCCACAAGGACCCCCCATGGAATAAAGGAAGGTTAAGAAAAGCACTTGCCTCCTTTGGAGTACTTGGACTAGTTGGGGAAGTGGGCTTGTTTCTCCCCCACCAGCCTACCCACTCACACCATCTCACCAACCAGCCAGCTTAAAGCTCCCGCCTCGAATCCATTGGTGCTACAAATAGCTGCAGAAACACTTGAATTGACACGTTTGTAGAGCCCTGTACGCCTCCCTTTCCCAACAGTTCTTCTGTTGAAACCCTTTGCGCTGTTAGACCGTGCAGTCCACTCACGCCAGGGCTGTGCGTATCTGAAAGCGCCCGTGGGCCCTCGTCTGTGAGCCCACGGCGTCAGGGGCCGGCCGGTGGCTGCCTGCCACACTGGTTCTCAGGGACAGCCGATCCAGCGGGTTTTCCTTTTTTCAAGCTCTTGAACTTCCCCCTGACTGAGGGGTTTACTCTTTTATACCACAGGACCCTGGCCATGATGTTGTACTGTGTACACTCTGTATATGCCGAGTTTTTTCAGCACATTTGTAATGCAGTCTTTGTGGTAAAATTAGGTGCCTCCGCTGATACTTGAGTATATATGGTACTTTCCTCAGCACACTGCCCAGGGAGAGTGGGCAGCTATGCACTGAGTGAGTGGTCTCACCCTAAGAGAACCCCCTTCAACACCCGGGAGCCTGAGGAGATTATTCGAGCAATACTGGTGGGGTGGTGGTGGGATCTCACTACAAGGCCACATGTCATCAATAGAAAGTACCCCACGAGCCAGGCTGACTCAGTGGAGCAGTCTGGTGTACATGGGACCTTGGATTTGGGGCAGTCTCGTCACTTCTGGACCTCAGTTCCCTCATTGCAAATACGGCCTTCCTGTCGGCAGGCTGAGCAGAAGGCACTGGGATTCAGTTTCCTAGGACTCTCAAACTCCGGCGCCCAGTAGTGGAACTGGGCTCTGAAGTCAGGGACTGGAGGTGCATGGTGGCATCGTGGGTTGGCGTTGCTCTGCTAACTGCAGGGTCAGCACTGAGAGCCCCCCAGACCCTCGCAGGGGAAGAGGACGCTTTCACTCCTATGGGAATCTCACGGGACGGTGCTGCGCTGTTCTCCTACAGCAGCGCTTCTCAACCTGTGGGTCGAGACCCTTTGAGAGTCGAACGACCCTTTCACAGGGGTTGCCTGATTCATAACAGTAGCAAAAGTACAGGTATGAAGTAGCAACGAAAATAATTTTATGCCCCCGCTATCATGATCCGAATTCTACCTTGCAAGTCTGGTTACACCAGAGGGTGTACACTGGTACAGATAGGAACTGAAAATACAGGGAATCCAGGGCGGATGATCCTTCAGGACCAGTGGTGTGAGTGGTGATACTGGGAGGGTAGAGGGAGAGTGGGTTGGAAGGGGGGAACCGATTACAAGGATCTACATGT
>NW_022111309.1:12342960-12440645 GCF_000313985.2 Echinops telfairi | reverse complement strand
GGCAGGGTAGTTCCTCTGCCAGGGGGACCCCAGCCCACCTGTTTAGAGCCCACAGCACCTGCTCAGATAGGGCCTGCCTGGGCATCCCAGGGAGGGGCAGGGTGAACTGCCCTCCTCGCCAGTGCCCTGGTAGAGGCCTCCAGCTTTGGGAGATGGCTCTGCCTTCATAGACCACAGGCACCATTCAGGGGCCCACGTTCCTTAAAACCAAACTCACTGCCATCGGGTAAGTGCTGACTCAGAATGAGCCCCTGTGGGTTTCAGGCTTCAAACTTCCAACCATGTGGATTGCAGCCCAAAGAGTAACCACTGAGCCTCGGGGCGGGGGCGGGGGTGGGGGAGGGGGCGGGTTTACTGCACTCAACTGCTAACAGAGAAGTTGGTGGTTCCAGTTCTCCCAGAGGTGCCTTGGTAGAGAGGTCTGACAATCTTCTTCACTAAACACAGATATTGGAAGCCTACAGAGCATAGAGCTACACTGATGCCCACGGAGCCCGCAGGTTTATGCCCTTGAATAGGGGTAAGTCAACACAACAAAAACCCACCTTTACTTTTCTACCCTCTAATTGATACTTGGCATTTTCTTCTATGAATGCATGCAACAAGACGTTGCTGGCAGCAGTCTGGTTTCGTCTCTGGGGTTTTTTAAAAATCATTTTACGGGGGGCACTTATAGCTCTCATAATATTCCATCCATCCATTGTGTCAAGCACATCTACATTTGTTGCCATCATCATTCTCAAACATTTGCTTTCTACTTGAGTCCTTGGTATCAGCTCCTCATTTTCCCCTTCCCACCCCACCCCCTTCCCTCACGAACCCTTGATAATTTATAAATTATTATTTTGTAATGTCTTCTAGGGGCCCTCACACGTTTTAAACGGGGCCAGTTCACTGTCCCTCAGACCCGTTGGAGGGCCGGACTATAGTTTTTGAAAAAACTATGAACAAATTCCTATGCACACTGCACATATCTTATTTTGAAGTAAAAAACAAAACAGGGCAAAAACACCCGGCTGGCCAGATAAATGTGTTCGGCAGGCCGCATGTGGCCCGTGGGCCATAGTTTGAGGACACCTGTCTTAGACTGTACAATGTCTCCCTCCACCCACTTTTCTGTGGTTTGTTATCTTTTGTTGCATTGTTTTGTTTTTGTGCATATTATTATCTCCACAGGTCTGTCTAGATAAGGTAGGTGGGATAAACAAACAATCTGGAGGGGAAAACAACAGGACCAAAGGTTCCGGGGGGACACGGGAGAGGGGGAGAAGGGGGAAAGGAAGTGGTGTTAACAAATCCAGACAAGGGAACAACAAGTGAGCCATAATAAGTGGTGAGGAGGTGTAAGAGGTCTGGAAGGGCTTGATCAAGGGCAATGTAACTGAGAAGAATTACTGAAACCCAAATGAAGCCTGAGCATGATAATGGGACAAGAGGAAAGTAAAAGGAAATAGAGGAAAGAGCTAGCTGTCAAAGGGCATTTATAGAGGTCTAAATACAGGCACGTACATAATATGCAAATATATTTTTATATGATGGTGGGGAAATAGATCTATGTGCATATATTTATAGGTTTAGTATTAAGGTAACAGATGGACATTGGGCCTCCACTCAAGTACTCCTTCAATGCAAGAACACTTTGTTCTATTAACTGGCATTCCATGATGCTCACCTTCCTGACACGACCACCGAAGACAAAAGCGGGTGCATAAGCAAATGTGGTGAAGAAAGCTGATGGTGCCCAGCTATCAAAAGATATAGCATCTGGGGTCTTCAAAGCTTGAAGATAAACAAGTGGCCATCTAACTGAGAAGCAACAAATCCCACATGGAACAAGCACACCAGCCTGTGCGATCACAGGTGTCGATGGGATCAGGTATACAGTATAGCAACGATGAAACATGCAATTTCCTCTAGTTCTTTAATGCTTCCTCTTAGCGCCCCCCCTCCCGCCCCACTATAATGATCCCAATTCTACCTTACAAATATGGCTAGACCAGAGGATGTACCATGGTACAGATAGGAAACGGAAACAGGGAATCCAGGACAGATAACCCCCTCAGGACCAATAATAGTAGAAATACCAGGGGGGCAAGGGGAAGGTGGAGTAGAAAGGGGGAACCAGTCACAAGGATCTATGGGTCTTTTTAATGGCGTTATAAATACAGATGTTTTCATGTGAACTTACATATTGTATGCATCTCGAAATATTTACACTAATTTATGTCTCCAGAAAGCAGTTATTAGGCCACTAGACCTTGTAATTTACCCCAAACCCCACTGTAATGGATTTGCTCACACCTCTGAGTGAGTCGGATTTCCGAGATTCAAAGCTACCGGAGTTGTCAGCCTGTCCTTTCTCTGGAGGAGTGGCCGGTGGTATTGTGCCTCCGACCGGGCGGTTAGCAGCCGGCGCTTACCCAGCAGTACCACCAGCTCTTTCGGATCTTGTGCTCACAGCAGAGGTTATCGGCAACATCCTAAATCTGTGAACACTTTGAAAGCGGTCTGATATTTGACATATTGCCTGTGCACACCTATGTTCCCTGTGCACTTTAAAACCTGATTTCACCCGGTGACCAAAGAGGGCAGAGCACAGAGTGGCTGGGCAGCCCTGATTCAGCACTGGGCAGGGGCACAGGGGTCTGCAGAGTCACTCCCAGAAAGGGGTGGGGGAAGCCCTAGCCCAGCAACTCTTCTTCCCAGGGATCCCGACAGGGAACGGGAGGTGTACCCAGCCAGTCAGGAGCCAGCTGCCCTCTTTCCTCGTGCTCTGGCTGCCTGGTGCATGACTTTGGGGGGTGCCAGTCGGTTGTAGTTCGTATAGCCAGACCAGACATCTTTCCCCCCAGAGGCCCACGAGAGCTCCCTCGGGAGACAGACGGGCAGGGGCTCCAGTGGGCAGCAGGTGCCAGCAGAGAGCTGCTCCTGCTCCCGCTTCAGATGTCGCCCTCCTTCAAAGGAGGTCGGATGCCCATTTCAGGCCCTGGGACTGGGGCGTGCTTGATGAACCTGTTGGGGGCCCTTACTACCTTTTGCGCATCTGCAACGCCGTCCATAGAGGCCTGGTTCCCATTTCCAGGTTCTGGAAACAGGTCCAAAAAAACATAATAGTAGGGCCTGCCATAGCCACAGCGCCTCCAGTGGCCAAGGGAGGCCCAGCAGGTGGAATGTCTGCCGCTGTCCCCGTGGCTTCTTCTCTTTCTCCCCCTTCACTGGTCACCTTTGGGGCAATGGGAAGTTTAAACCGGACGAGGCAGTTGGAGGAGAACTATGTCGCACCAAACTCTCTCCTCTTCTAGATAAACGGCCACTGATGGCAAGGCTGGCTCAGGCTTTGGGGCAGCCCTCATGCTCAGACCTGTTCGTGGCGTGCCTACGTTTCCCATTCATTCTGTGCACATGTGACCACGCGGCTCCACCCGCTCCTACGGAGTCGTGGTGTCTGTGTGCCCAGGCAGCCCCATGAACAGTGGAGTGCCTGGCAAGCTGGCAGTGCTCAGCACCTTGAGCCGTTGCTACTATTGTCCTTACTGTTATTGTGTGCGTTTTGTTTTTTGATTGCGCATCAAGACCTTGCATTGCACCAGGATCTCCCTTGACCTTAGCCTTTAGAGAAGCCATCTCATTACTAGCTCAGCCCCTCCTTCATGGAGTCCACCGGCTTGTGCGTTACCATCTCTAATGTCATATTTGATTGCACGGAGTTCCTCAGTGGTGCAAATGGTGTCTGTGCTCAGCTACACACAGAAAGTCTGCAGGTTGGAGTTCACCCATGAGCGCCTTGGAAGAACGGCCTGGCGAGCTGTGGAAAAGCAGCCATTGGAAACCCCGTGGGGCACCTGGCACCCATAGCGGTCACCGGGAGCTCGAAGCGAGTTGCAGCAAACTGGAAAACTGGTAGTTACAATGTAGCTAAATTAAATATGTGGTTTCGTCTCCATAAGTGACTTTGTCCAAGACCTTTTGTGTGCGTCAATACTTTGGGCTCAGCTATGAAGGTCAAAGTGCAGCACGTGTAGTTTAACCTGGGAGGACAAAGGGCAGGCGCTTTCCTAGAGGAGGCACGGCTTCGGGAGCCGAGATCCAGACCCACGCCAGGCTGCAGCTGCGGAACAACGTAGGCCAGCTAGTCTATCCAAGATCAAGTTTCCTCGTGCTTTAACAATGAAGGTAATAGACTCATTTGGAAGGATTGGTGAGGGACTTAAGCAAGAAAATGTGCCTTCCTTTCTTGAGGGAATTGAGCCCAAAGAACTTGACAGCGGAAACCCACACAAAAACCTGGACATTGGTGTCTGCTATCGCACTTTTCATGGTGATCAAAAGACAGGAAAGCAACCGAAATGTCCCTCCACAGACAAATGGATGAACAAAAGTTGGTAGCATCATACGATGGGATACTAGTCCGCTTTCAAGATAAATAAAATGAAGTCCTCAGACTTTGAAATGGTGGGAAAATGCACGCTGTAACATGGAGGAACTCGGAGAACATCATGCGGCATGAAACTCCTCAGTCAGAAAAGGACACGTTTTGCATAACCCCATGTGTCTGCAAGAGACTCACATGTGGAGACCCAGGAGTGGGGAGGAAGGGGCAAGGGGAGTCAGTGTTGGGGGCACTGAGTTTCTGTGAGCAGCACGCGCTAATCTGGAAGAGGATGAGGGTTGTACAACGTGATGAACATACTGGGTGCGCGTGTCAATCTGAGTGTACATCTAACGCGTACTGAATTGGCAGGTGGTTTGCTGTATGCTTATAGCTGCTCTTGAATCACTTCTGACTCACAGCCCATGTACAACAGAGCCAAACTGCCTGGCTGAGCACCATCCTCACAACTGTCATGTGAGCCCATTGTTGCAGCCAAGTGCCAAGCCATCGCTTCAAGGCCTTCCTCTTTTTCTCTGACCCTCTGCTTCACCAAGCATGATGTCCTTCTCCAGGGACTGTCTCTCCTGACAACAGGGCCAAAGTACGTGAGACGAAGTCTCGGCCTCCTTCCTTCGAAGGAGCATTCTGGCTGTACTTCCATCACAGCTTTTCTTTCTTCTTTGGGCACTTCTTTGCCAAGGCCATGATTCAAATCCATCAGTTCTTTGTTTTCTTCCTTACTCACTGACTAGCTTTCATAAATGTATGAAAAACCGAAAACAGCCTAAAAAAAAGAATCCATTGTCATCGAGTTGATCCCTCTTTAAGGTTTCGTCCAGTGTCACAGAGCCCCAAAGAGTGACAGGTGGGTTTGAACTGCTAGCCTTGTGGTTAGCAGCCCAACACCTGCCCACAGCACCACACATGCTTACGAGACAATTGCCGATACCATGGGGACACCTGAGATCTTGTGCAGCAGATTTGCCCAAAGCAACATACCTTTTGATTTCTTGACTACTGTGTCTATGAG
Organism: Echinops telfairi; assembly: GCF_000313985.2. Classification (NCBI taxonomy): domain Eukaryota; kingdom Metazoa; phylum Chordata; class Mammalia; order Afrosoricida; family Tenrecidae; genus Echinops; species Echinops telfairi. The sequence continues at coordinate 12,435,243 of NW_022111309.1, read as the reverse complement.
CGCTGATTATGGATCTCAGTCAAATGAAATCCTGGATATGTTTCCTCCATTTATCGTGATTTGCCTCTTGTTCAGCTGTGAAGCACGTTGTTTCCTTTACGTCAAGTTGAAGTTCATACTAAAGGCTTTAATCTTTGTTATGCGTACACGAGTCTTTCCACTACCCACCCACAGTCACTGAATGGATTTTCCCTCACAGTGACCTGATAGGACCAAGTAGCTCTGCTCTGTGTGCTTTTTGAGACCATAAATATTTATGGGCGCAAACAGCCTCAACTTTCTCCAGAGGAACAGCTGGTGGGTTTGAACTTCTAACCTGTGGTTCTTAGCCTAACTGTTAATCCACCACACCACCAGGGCTGCTTTTTTAAAAAAGGCATTGGGTTTGGATAGATAAGGGGGATGGTGCCAGCTGAAATTGCCCCCCACTCCAATCTTCTCATCTCAGGCTCTGAGGTGGACTATGAGGATGCCCTTACGGCCAGGAGTTTGTTTTTTAGGCTGGGCCTAAAAGACTGGCCTGCTGAGGCAAGGTGCTTCCTGAGCAGAGGGGCCGAAGGGGCAAAAGGCCTGTGACAGCCACCGTGCACGGCTTGGAGGGGGCGGGGGAGACCGTGGGGTTTAAGGGAACTGAGGAGTTTGTGACCTGGATGAAAATGGTCCTGGTTTGTGCACTGACTACGCTGGGCTTCTGGGGTGTGTGACTTTGAACTGGTGGCCCTCCCTGGATCGTGCTGGCCTGGGTCCTACAGCGCTACCCACCATCCACGTTCCTGTGACCAGGCTGTGGTCGCTGCTGCTCTGAGTGTGTTCTCCTCTCATGCCGACCGCACATGACAGGGAGGAGCTGCCCCATTGGGGGTCCATCCATCTTGTTGGCCCTGGCACATCGTGGGAGTAGTCAGCCCCTCACAGCTAATCACGGGTTCGGTAACTGCGTCTTTCTAAGGGAAGTCCATCAGCTTTATCCTGCAAAAACATAAATATATAGCCCTTTCTCCTGGTGATAAATGGACCAGGATCCCAAACACGATTCCTGTCTTCTTAGGATTAGCTTTCTCTGTAGAAGTGAAAATGTGTTTATCTGCCCTAATTTTGTTACAAGCTTTTAGTAAGGAGAAACGTTTTTTAGTTAAAATGACTAAATGAACTTTGTCACATAGAGGATTACTCTTCTCCCCCTTCTGTTTTAACAATGGAGATTTTAAAACACCGCTAGCAATCTCAGTTAACTTGGTAGGTTTTGAACCAGTAAAATTACCACTTAGACCCACTGTCCCACAAACCTCGGCTCCCACTCTCAGGGAATCAGGAGAGCTCACTGGATTGAGAGGGGGCTTCTTAACACACTCAGGATGATTTGAAAGACTGAAAAATTCTAAATAAATGTGTTCAGCTGCTTTTGAACTAACTTACCAAATAGACATTTTTTCTCTAAGTTTACCAAGAAGGTTACAGACTCATTTAAGCTGTATTGCCCCTCGGGCTTTTTATGCTGTAGGATTTTACCATCTTGCAATATTCTGTCTTGGTTAACTTCTCTCATTCCTTCCATGCTAGATTTAGAGGCAGTTAATGGGCGGGTCTTAGGCCCTCCTGAATGCCTTAAGGAAATAACCCCATATCCAAATTTGAGAAACCTTTTCCCTTCTATTTCTAATTCCATGTGGAGCCGCTGTTGTTTCCCCACAGCAGCATTCCAAAAGACCCCTTGATTTGTAGGGTGGTCAGACTTCTCAAGTACTCTTTCCTGATAGGTACAAAAAATTTTTTTTTGATAGGTACAAATTTTAACTCTAGAAATCCAAGGAAGCAAAAATTGGCTCAAGCGATCTTCCTTCTTTATAAACCATGGTCTATCAGATTTAATCACCGCCCTAATTTCTTCTATGTAATCTTGATCAGTAACTCCAGCAACAATCTGAACACTGAGAATTTAGCTTGGACTTTCCTAATAAATGTCCTATAATTCTTTTAGGTAGTGGACCTCAATTACTGCTCTTAATAATTTCTGATTTAATTTAAATTTCTGGCTTTCCTTCACACCTCTGAATAACTCCAGTATCAATTTGAATACCTTGAGTACTTCGGTTAAATCTTCCTGATAAAAACTGCATTGCTCTTTCAAGCAGAGACCTCTGAACTTCAGTTTTAACAAGCTGTGTGTGTGGGGGGCACTCTTTAGCTTTTTCGTGGCTGGTTAACTTTGCGTCAATATAGGCTGGGCTCTTGCAAGTTTGGCCAGGTCTGTTCTGCTGTGAGGTTGGGGGATACCTGTGATTGCCATTCAAAGATTCTTTTGCTGGGTTAGGCAGAAACTTTGCCTTCCGTGCTCTATTGGGCAGGGCTTGGATCAAGCTCCTTTCTCTATTTCCCTGCCTGGAAGCATTTGTGAATGGAAATCCCTACTGTTAAATCTTGAGCGATATCGACTCACCTAATGAGTACCTTTCCTCCAGTGGATGCAAAGTCCAATACTTTTAAACTAAGGTGACCAGATTTTAACATTGGTAAAGCGGGACACCATTGATAAAACGCATATCCTGGCGAAATAGCCACATGGCAGCCAAAAACCGTATACCCTAGCTTGTCATGCATTCTTTAAAAAATCAGGACTTTAAAAAAATGCCGTGGGATGCAGAAAAATTTGTTAAAAATCGGGACTGTCCTGCCAAAAGCGGGACGTCTGGTCACCTTATTTTAAAGCCAACCTGGGTGATCCTGGCCCATGCTCACTCTTTGCAGCCAGGCTGGTTGGTCTTCACTCTACACTCTTTGAAGATCACCTGTCTTCCCACAACTAAAGCATTTTCCTTTATTCCTGGTATAATTTGCTAAAGCGGCAGCTAGTAAGTTTGCTCTGTATTCATCTGTCCCTACATTCCTACATATTCTGAGATAATCTAACAGCATGCCCTGTTCCCTGTAGGAATGCAAGGCATTTTTACATTTTTCATTAGAGAAATCATACAATAGCTTGTGAACTAGATCTTTCACTGCCTACACATTTCTTACACATTTGCTCACAGACTTTTCTCATCAGAACACAAAGTCTACAAAGGATTCATCATTCCGCTGCCTTATAAAGGTGTAGCTTGGCTGTCTCTCTTCTGATGGTATTATTTTTTCCCCAGGCCCTTAGGCAAACCTCACGTATCTGTGTTATTGCCTATACAGTAAACTGTAGTTGTGACTTAATTGTGATATGTCTCATCCCCTAGCAACTGATGAATTCGTAGATCTATCCCATTCCCGTATTTTTATGAGCTTGTCCATGTGCTGTTTCATCCCACTATATCTGATATTGTAAAAATTCCAAAGGATAAATACATACTTTTGCCAAAGCTCTCCAGTCAGCAGGGATCCAGCTCCCAGACTCTGCTAGAGCTCTTACCATGCTGATTACAAAATGAGAGTTTGGGCCACAGTCAGTGACTGCCTGCTTGAGATCTTTTAGCAATGCCAGGGGAAGGAAGGCACTGTGAATTCCTTGTGGGTGCTTCCTGAGCTGTGTGTTAATAACTTGGACAGGATAAGACATTCTAATCTGTAAGTCACCTTCTGCAATCCCTCTTTCTACTCTTGAAAGTAAAGGTGCTTTTCTATACTTTGCCTCTTTGCTTCTATTTTCTGTGCTGGTCTTCTCAACGGGTATACCTTGCAACTCCACTTCCCAAACGTCATCTTCTGTGCTAACTCTCTGAGTTTGCATTTCTTTGGAGCTAATCTCTTCATTTCTACTTCTGGCACTGTTTTGCTTGATTGTTTTATGATCTCTAGTTTTTTCTACACTCAATTCCAATAGGGGAGCAGATGCTTTTAATATCATTTCCCCTTCTGATTCAGGCTTCGTTTTCTCAACTCGGTCTAAAATCTTCTTATCAGCCTAATACCCATTCTGCCTGCCTCTCACCAGTTTTAAGTTTGGGTAGTATAGAGGCTTCTCACTACTCTGCTGGTTTTGTTTCTTTGCTCTCTCTATCTCTGAAAGCCAGGGAGCCCTGAGAAGCAGGCATGTGATCGACCGGCTCCTGACTGACGCTTTCGATGTTTCCAACAAGATTAGAATCCCCTAAACTGAGTCCAGCTTGCTAACGCTAAATATAAACCTTTATACATTTTTTCAATACATTAAAATTAAAAAGAAAGAAAGAAAGAAGGCAAGGAGCTTCGAGGCATTAATAGTCTCACTTTGGATCTTGGAATTTGCTTCTTCTAGGGCTTTATCACCTTTAGACCTTCAGAGGCTGCAGTCCCCTGAGGGCACCGAGGCTTTGGCCCTGAGGTTTCATTTAGAATCAGAGGCTTTAGATAACAAATCAGTCCCTTCAGTTCTTTCTAAAGTTTCATTACCCAATTCATACTCAAAGAGACTTGCTTTTCTAGATTTGGATAGCTACAAGACTTCTCACTAGAGTGATAATCCTTTCTCTTCTTCCTCTAAAGGTTCTAAAACCATCTTAACTTGAGCCCACAGAGACCAGGTCTCCACAGGGATATTTCCCATCTCTGTATGCTCTCTTTAAGTTTAGAATGACTTCCTCTCAGGTCTTTAGATTGAAAGTTCCTTCCCCGGGCAACCATGTATTATACCTTTTTACTACTTTTAGAAAACCTTGTATCTTTTTCTTTGTTACTTTTACACCCTGTGTTTTCAGTAAGTGGATGAGTGTAATACCATAAGTTTTAGGTCTATTTTTACCTTGCCCTATTGTCCTCTTTCATATACGCATTCACTATTTCCACTACTTATCTGCTAATCCCCCAACCGAATGCTCACTTTGCACAATTTCCCAGTTCACGCTACATTCCGGTAGGGCCGTACAACTGTTACACAGGGTATAACTCAGAAGAGTTCTTTTCCTACTGCCACACGATGGGTGCCATTTGTGGGGATAGCCAGCCCCTCACAACTAATCATGGGTTCATTGACTGCAATTGTACGGTTATGATATGCAAAGATTATAGTAAAGCCATAGAGAATAGGAGAGAGAGTAAAATGACACATGTATTTCATGGTAGCATGCTCACCTCCTGGATGGCCATGATCTCACCAGCCAGGTCCATGCACACCCACCGTGGGCTGAGAGGGCAGGAGAGTTTCTCTTTATTTCTGGCCAAGGTCCATATATACTTAGGGGGGCATAATTACAGGTAACCACACATGTCACAGGAAGGGGATGTACAGTAGGCATAAGCGTGTCAGGCAGGGGATAAGCTAGGGGTGTGCACATAATAGGAAGGGGAGGGACTAGGGGTACACATGTGACAAGATGGGTGGACTCCAGATTCAATATAGCAGCCTAACCTTGATCACCCTTGAGTGGGCTTGACCTCCCTGGTCTCTCCTTCAGGGACACACTATACAGTCTGATTGCTCCACATGGCTGATAGCCCTTAGGGAGCATAACCTCTGACCTGCTTTTGTTGACCTCCATGTGTATCATCATTTGCCATGCGTAGCAAGCAGCTGGTTTTGCATTTATTTTGGGGGAGACAACTTGGGAGAAAGCTTTCTGTATCCCATAGCACATCTTCCTTCTCTGGCCTGGGCTTGCTACTTTAGGAAGCTCCTCATCAGACCGGTTGCTGCAGTCACGGGGTTCACATGGTCCCAATCTTGCCTGCAACGTGCATAGTCTTAGGACATTTGCTCTGGCTTTCAAGATGTCTTCCCCGCAGAAATGGCACCACATTGAAAAAGAGGGGTTTCCGGTTTTCACAGGTCCGCCTGGGCCCGAACTGGGAGTATGTTGCCCTGCCTGGTGCTCACCATGCCAGCCTGTTGTTCAGCTGTTGTTTGGGGAACCTTCCTCAGGAGCCCTAGGAGACCGCTGGGTGCGAGTTGGGTCTGTGCAGGGCTGGCTTAAGCATGAGTCAGGGCGGCAGCTGAGGAGTTGGGCCGGAATGGGCTGGCTGACTCTAACAAACCCCCTGCCCAAGAAGGGGGCTCAGTTCTGAATGTTGCTCTCCGGAAGACGTAGGCTAAGCCAAGGTAGAGGGGCTTAAAAGTCTGTTCCAGGGACGGAAACAGGAGATCCTGCAGCTCAATGGCTCAGTTGTCTTATTTAAAATGCCCTTGTGAGGAATCCATTAACGGCATTTTTAAAGTTCTATGTGGCCATTAAATAGATATTTAATGACTGGGAAAGATGCTCACGATAATTATCAGTTGGGGAGGGGGCGTTGAGCGGAGTTATCCTATTTTGTGAATGAAACTGTGTTCATAGAAAAGAGGTCTCTCATTTTCTTTCTTTCCTTTGGGAGACTCTCTACTCAGACCCTTTGCCCATTTCTAATTGCGTCATTTATCTTTTTGTTATTATGTTGTGAAAGTCCTTTCTTTACATGTTCTAGGTACAAGATCCTTATCGGAAATATGATTCTTTTTTTTTTTTTCCATTTTGTCGATTGTCTTTTTCTTTCTTGATTGTCTTTTGAGGCACAAAATTTTTAGCCTTTAAGTAGTCCAACTTATCTTTTTATTTTTCTCCACTTGACACTTCCTTAATTCCAAACCACAAACATTCGCTCCTGTATTTTTCTCTTAACAGCTTTATTGGTGGGGAGGAGGGGAAAAAAGAGGAGCTTATATCAAGGGATAAATAGAAAGTAAATCTTTAGCAAATAATGATGGCGATATATGTACAAATTGCTAGATATAATTGATGTAGGAATTGTTATAAGAGCTGTACGACCAATAAATGATCTCAATAATAATTTTTAAAAACTTCCAGAGCAAGAAAAAAAAGCGCTTTATTGTTTTAGCTCCTAGAGTTGGGTCTGTGGCTCGTTTCGAGTCCCGTTCTGTGTGTGATGTGTCCTTGGATGCCACACTCCCAGGGGCCCAGCACCGGGTGTTGAAAGAGTGTTCTTTTCACACTGAATTGTTGTGGCACTTTTGTCCAGATTGACCATGACCAGTAGCATCCTGAGGGTTGGCGGCCCCTCCTTCCCATGGGCTCCTTTATGACCCAAACACACAAACTCACTGTCACCCAGCCCAGGAGGATGCATGGCAGCCCTACCGGACAGGGGAGACCTGCCCCATGGGTTTCCAAGACGGTGACTTTTTATTTTAAATAGACTGTAACTTTTTTTTTAGTTCAATGATTGTTTGTTGGCCTTTAGGAGTGTTTTCTTGTCCAGTCTGTTGGGGCTCCACGTCCTGGCCCCAAAGTCCACCTTCAGCATTCCCTGGGGACCTCGCCACTCCGTTCCCTTGCTGTTCAATAGACTAACTCTTATGGGAGTAGAAATCCCCTTCTTTCTCCTGAGGGGCAGCCGATGATTCCAAACTTCAGACCCTGCAGCCCGATGTGGAACCACGACACCACAAAGAAACCTTAGCAATGCTTACTGTCAGTTTTAATCACCGAACACCGTGGGGTAAACACAGTTGTAAACTGCATAAATGTAATCTTGCTTAGACCCTATGAATACTAACAGCAAGATTATGTTGTAAAATCTTTCAACATCGAATGACATGATTATTAGTAACCGAGAAGCCTTTTGTGAATGTTGTTCTCCTTACATCATTCTCAAAACAGTTATTGATGCAGGCTCACAAATGCTAATTACCACAATATTGTAGCCTAAACACAAGATAATCTGACAAGACCGGCAATTGTAAACATATGGGTATGGTGCAGCTATTGGGTGGAATGATGTGTGAATTATGTGCCCGCCACAAGCTTGGGCGTGGGACTAGCAGTTCAATTCTGACCTGCTGGCTGCAGATCCGGGTTCTTGTTACCCACTTGGGAGGGGTGGCGGCACAGTGGTTACTAACTGCATTGTCAGCACTTGGAAACAAACCACCAGCTTCTCCTCAGGAGAAAGACGGGCTCTCTGCTCCCACAAAGAGTTACAGTCTCAGACTCACGGGGGCAGCTCTTCCCTGTCCTACAGCGTTGCTGAGGATGGCAGTGAGGTTTATTTTTACCCCTTTGGACATCCCTAGGAGTGGTTGATACCAGTCTGGGAGAAAGGGTGGATGGGAGGCCGTGGGTGTGGAAGGGGAGGAGGACCCTGGAGGTAATGGTGTAGAAACCTTTGGGGGGAAATTGGCACCAGAATCTTGGGCTTGACGCCAATACTTGGGCTCACTGGGATTGGCCCAGCCCAACCAGGGAGTTGGGCACCTGGCGACTCTGCTTCCGCTTTGGTTGCTTCTGGAGGTCCTTGGATTGTTCCCGCAAACCCAGGCTTAGTAACACCACGCCCCCCCAACTACCCCCCCAGCCTCCACCCACACACTACCACCTCACTCACTCCCTCCATGGCTCTGCTTTTGCCTTGGGCAGAGCTTCCATCTCCTCCCTTGTGTTTACCCTGCTGCTTGGCAGCCACCACTGGGGCTCAGGGCCCCAAGGAGAGAGATGTCATCCTTCAGGCTGGAGCCCGGTGCTTTCATCAGCCACAGAGCTGGCTCCAGGGACAGGAAAGCGCTGGCTCAGGGGCCGAGAGATGAGGCCTGAGGAACACGTTGGCTGGTTGGAGACCCTAAATCCTGCACAGATCCTAAATGGATCTCAGATCCTCCACCCTCAGCTCCATACCAGAGCTGCCTCTAAACTCACTACCACCAAGTCCGTTCTGACCCACAAGGACCCCATAGGGCCGGGCAGAACTGCCACAGTGGGTCTCAGACTATGGGAATAGAAAGCCTCATCTGTCTCCCAAGGAGCTGCCAGTGGATTTGAACTGCTGACCTTGAGGTTAGCAGCCCAACTCACTATCTGCTATGCCACCAGAGCTCCCAGGGAACACGAAAAATCTAGATGCCTGGGTCCCACCCCCAAGAGCCAGATGTAATGTGTCTCAGGTGTGGCCATGTTCTGTGGTATAATCCTCACCTTCTACACATGAGACCCGAGTTCCACCCATGCACCGCATGAGCAGGAGCCGCCTGTCAGTGGAGGCTTGCGTGTTGCCCCGCTAGTTTCAAACAGAGCTTTCAGACCGAAACAGACTAGGAAGAAGGCAGGCCTGGAGAGTTCCTTCTGGAAGTCTGTCAGGGATCAGTCTCAAGGAGGGGGCTGACTTGGCCAGTGTGCCCTTCCATTGTGCCAGGGGTCGCCAGAAGCCGGCCAGATTCTACAGCAGCTAATGCAAACCACTCACTCCAGAAGCACGTATGCTGGAAGGCAGGTTTGCTGGCCCTGGCCCCATTGCTCTGAATCTTCAAGGCCCCCAGGAGCTCGGCTGGGGGCGCTCAGCTGTGACATGGCAGGCAAGGGGGCCTCTCCTCTCCGATCCAGAGCTGCTGTTCCCACAGCTCTTGGTCCCCAGCCTCCTAGACAGAGCGGGAGCCTGGCTGCCAGCTCCCCAGACGGCTGGTGTGTACGGGAAGGATTGTCAGATGGCCAAAGTCCCCCTGAGCACAGAGACCACAGCCAGGTTAGCAAACTAGTGGGCTTGCCCAGGAGGCCAACCGGCTACTGCCACTCAGAAGGGGGAGGGGGAGGGCAGTGGCGGTGGCTGAGGATGGGAGTTCAGGGAGCAGGGTGCAATCCAAGGAGTAGTCTTAGGAGCGCTCTCCTCCACCCCAATTCTCCCTTGGGAGCTGTGAATCCCCCTCCAGCCCCCACCCTCCGGTCGGGCCCAGACACAATTTCCCAAGAAGGAAAGTCCCACAAGGGCAGGCGTCCAACTTCAGCTGTGTGCACAGGCAATCACCACCTGGAAGAGGGGCCCGGTGGGCTCTGGGGGAGACAGAGGCTGCGACTGGGACCCCAAACTACTGGACGGACGTGGTGACGGGCGGGCGGCGGGGGTGGGTGGGTGCAGTAAAAGCACCTCACAGGCGCAGGAGGGGAAGGCTAGAGTGGCCTGCGACTCACTTCCCCCAAGTCTGGGGCACACACTTCTTTCCAAGGCAATTCCCCAGTGCAATTCCTCTCAGGCCTCCAGAGGAAGGAGGGGTGGGCGTAGGGTGGGGCTGGATAGAGTAGTTCCATAGACCTCGGCTTTAGCTTCTGACGGTGCCGGAGGCAGTGCGCTTGAATAAGGTGGTGGAGGCAAAAGAATCCTCCAGAGATTCCAGAACCGTAAGTAACTATGGTGGAGGTGGAAGATGATGGGGTCCTTCTTCCTCAGCAGAAGGGATCCCCAGCATTATTTCTCGGGCTCTGCAGCTCAGTGTGGCTGTCCCTGAGTGGTGCAAACTGAGTGTGTGGCCGTCCAAATGTGGGCTGCTTGAAACTCCCCAGAGGAACGTCAGGAGAAAAGTCTGGCAGTCTCCTGAAAAACCAGTCACTGAAAATTCTGGTGCACGCCACTGCCACACAGTGCATTCACCGTAGACTCCAAAGAGCTGAGTTCGTAGACGGCTGTGGGCTACGCGGGAGCGTCCACTCCAGTTTGGGTCTTGCAGGAGTTCAGATGTGCTTTAGGGCGCTAGAGGCCCGAATCTCAAATAGCATCTGGGGAGCACATTTGTTGAGTCTTAGAAGGTACAGACAACCCTAAGAGACACACGATCCAGAGGCGGGAGGCCATTAGCACGGTTTCTCCACTGGGAAGTTGGCTACACAGGGCAGGGAACAATGGGGACGGGCCACAAAGGCATGATGTGATCAATGCATCACTGTTACAGGTGGGACTACAGGAGTCCAAACGAAGAGGGGTCGCTTCCGGTCTCTGCTCCAGCTCCCTGGATCCGGCCACCTGCTTGCTCCCCGGCCAGCTGACAATGAGCGCATCTTCTTCGCCGTCAAGCCAGAAGGCGTGCAGCGCAGCAAACTCTTTGAGCAGAAGGGGTTCCGCCTGGTGGCCATGAGGTTCAGTAAGGCCTCAGGAACACCTGAAGCAGCGGTACACGGACCTGAAAGACCGCTCCTTCTTCCCAGGGCTGGTGAAGTACTTGAACTCGGGACCCATTGTGGCCAAAGTCTGGGAGGGGCTGCATGTGGTGAAGATGGGCGGGGTGATGCTGGGAGAGACCAACCCAGCGGATTCTAAGCCAGGCCCCCCTCCGAGGGGACGTCTGTACTCAAGTTGGCAGGAACATCATTCATGGCCGTGATCTGGTCAAAAGCGCCGAGAAAGAAATCAGCCTCTGGTTTCAGGGGAATTGGTGGACCACAAACAAGGCTTGGCTGTGACTGGATCTACGAGTCAGAGGTGGACAGAGCAGTCCGGTCCCCGCGGACCCACTGGCACCGTGCCTGTCTGTGTACAGCTCTTATTCCGGGGTTGGAAGCAGTATGACGTCCTGTCTCCTTCCAGAGCACACTGACCAATAAAATAAAGCCGTTGGAGACTGGTGGGGCCGGGCGGGGCGGGGGCACGGGGAGAAGCAGAACTGACAAGACCAAGGTTGGACACACACATCGTTAAGTACAAGCTGGGTCCAGGGCTTTTCAATCAAGGCAGTCAGGAAGAGACTGAGAGGGCATGGCTCGTGAATAGGAGGTCCTGTAGGGTGACCACCATTGGGGGCACACCCAGGCAAGCCTTTGGGAGAGACAGTGCCCCTCCCTGGGCTGGCAGGAGGAGTGAGGCGGTAATCTACTTTCCAAGGCATTCTGCCTGAGGTCAAGACTGCTACATCCTTGGCGAATGATCCGAAGGAATTCAATAGAGGCTTCATTTATCTGGGGACCCAGCACCTGCATTCTGGGCCGTCACTGCCATTCATAGCCTTTTACAAACTGGGCTGCTCAGAATGGGAGCTTGAGCAATAGCTATGCTATGAGTCGGAATGGACCGGATGGCCCTGAGTTTTGTGTCTAGATGCTTTAAGGTGCCCAGATGGCATACGGGGCTATGTTGGGCTCCTAACCACAATGCCAGGAGTTCGCAACTACGATCTGCTCGGAGGGAGAAAGATGCGTTTTCTCTCGTGGTTAGCTTTGGAAACCCACAGGGAAAGTTCTAGGCTGTCTTGTTGGGTTTCTGAGGTGGAGCTGACTTAGTGGTAGTGAGTGTTGTCTTGGGTCAGTCCCAGGAAGAGTATGTTGAAGGTGAGCTAGCAGGGGCATTTACTTTAGCCTGTCAGACCCATGCTATGTCCTTTCAGTTAGAGGCTGGGGTCGGGACTGGAGGACAGCCACTTTGTGGCCAGGTTGAAATCCTGGAGTCAGTCCTGTAGCTCTTCAATCAGCAGCTGTGCGTGCCTCCCCATCGTGGTCCTTTCCCTGTGTGGGCAGTCCTGCGAGTCGTGACCGCAACAAATCCCGATGTCCTGTGTTTCCTTCCTACCATAGGTAATGAGCCCGGTGGTGGCCCCGAGTCGACGGACTCCCTTGGCCCCTGCAGTGTGTGCACGCTGGCAGTTTCCCTCATTGGGGACTGACTTTGTTTCGTTTAAGGTTTCATAAAAGAGACTCTATGGAACATGTTGGATCCTGGTGGCCTAGTTGGTTATGTATGAGCTGAGCCACTAACCTCAAGGTCAGGAGCTCAAATCCACCAGGTACTATGTGGGAGGAGGAGGCGGCTTTTTGCTTCCATAAAGCTTTAGAGCCAGAGGGGCAGTTCCAGTCTGCTTTATAGGGCACAGTGAGGCAGCAACGACCGGATGGCGGCGAGCTTAGTTTGGTTAGAGAACACATTTAAATCTGGGTTCTTTTCCCACCAGCACAACGGCAACTGTTCTGGCAGCCCGGCTCACCAGGGTTTCACTTCCAGGGACATCACACAAGACCTGCTTTTGTGTCCTCCTCTGAGCGCTCTTTCCCAGCCCGGCTTTGCAGCTTCCTAAAGTCCCGATTTTGTGTGGGGCTGCAATCTGCAAAGTCACCAATTCGCAACCAGCAGCCGCTCTGTGGGCGACGGGCGGCCTTCTAGTCCTGCCGAGTTAGGTTGGGAAGCTCACAGGGGCAGTACTGCCTGCTGTATCAGCTTGCTGGGCCAGCATGGACTCAATGGCAGTGACTTGTCTCCCCCAAAATGTTCTTCCCATATTCCAGTTCAGATGTGTTTGGTGGGATTCTAACCTGCAGCCTCTTCCTGAGCAGAGGGTACTGCAGACCCACCTAAGCTAGTTTTCAAAGGCTGCCACAGGCCACAGACTTCCCATGGGAGCGGGCAGCGCTCCAACTGGCCACGTTCCCATGGTTGGCTCTGTGTGGAGCTGAGGTTCCCCTCAGCGGCCCACAAAGAGCTCAACGTGGAATCCTCAGCACTTTGTGCCTCTTTGGAAGAGAATGGAACCTTCTGGTTTTTCCAGGCGTCCAAGACAGCAGCTCCCTGCCTTTGGCACCGAGCCAACTGTGGCCGAGGTCATGGGAACTGTCTCCTTGCCCTGTCGTCGGTGGGATGGTGTCACCCTGGAGCCAGGCCAGGCCGGCTATTCAGGGGACAGGGCCTTCAGAAATGTCAGTGGTGCTGGGGGGCAGTGAGTGGGTGAAAGGAGACCAGTGTTTCCCTGGCTTGGAGCAGGGGCAGGCAGCCATCACCAGGGCTACCGACGGCTCTGAGAAGAAATCTGTGCACTTCCAAGTTGGCAGAAAAGGCAGGCAAGACTCAGGGCGCCCTGAAGGGCTTTTCTTCCGAGGGCTGGTGGGAGGGGCAGGAAGCTGGCACGAGACCTCAGCTCTGCCCACATGCTTTGGATGACTGACACTAGGTGTCAGCTCCCCAACACCCAGTTGGACTTCAGGGTCTTTTTACAAGACTTGGAGAAGTAGGACGCACGCCAGCAACTAGGGGAGGAGCTGGGGTTTGCTTAGCCAGCAGGCCAGTGATGGGTGGTGTGGAGGTTACTGGGCTGTGATCTGCAGGATTAGCAGTTCAACACTGTCCAGCCACCTCTGAGGGGCAAGATGAGGCTTTCTGCTCTCTTAAAGAGTTACAGTCTCAGAAACACCCAGGGCAGTTCTACCATGTCATACGGGGTCCCTATGAGTTGGTAGTAGGTTTCTTGAGAACAGTGGGTCCCAATGGAGACCATGCCAGCCCAGCCCAGCCCTGGGGAGCTGCCCACCGGCAAGGGTTTCCTCCTGGAATTGGTTCTGGCGGCTGCTCTTGTTTGAAGGTGGGCTGTGGGTGAACGTTGGCAAAGGAAAACGAGCCTTCTTGATGTGGTAGAATCTATCAGCCGAGGGAGCTGCAGCACAGACTTCTCTGGGCATCGTTCCGGTTCTGTAAAAACTCATTGACTCTCATGCGATCGGTCAATCCACCAATCAGCCCCCGAGTGTGGAGCCAGGATCCCCGTCGTCTTAAAGGGGGCAGAGAGCGTGCCCCCAGCAGTGCGTGAGGCAGGGGTGGTCAGCCCCTCACCCAGCACACTCTGGGCACTCTCCCCAGTAAGCCCACAGGGACGAGAGTAAATGGCAACAAAGGTTAGGACTCAGAGGAAATTTATTTTGTAAGGGCTGAGGGGCACTTTACAAGAGTTTGAAGCTGATAACTAAAAAGGAAGATAAATAAAATACAAATCCAGTATGTTGTGCCAAAATTCCAGGAAACACACTGAAAAAAAAACCCAAAACAACCCACCATCTTTAGTTTAAAACTGCTTCACTTTGTACATAATTACAAATTAATATACAGCATGTGGGTTTTGACCCATCCTTTTCTTTAATAGAATTTAGCACGGAAATGCTCACATAGCATTTGAACACCAAGAAATGAAAGCAGAGGTATGAGGTGTATTATAATTACCCTCCTGCAGGTCCTAGCGCCGTAGGACAAGTGCACCCCACACGGGTGACTTAAACATAGGAAACCACAAGGCTGAACTGTATCCACAGGCAAATCACGTAACGGGTCCTGGCTGGTGCTTACATGTTGCCCATTCCAGAAGGGAGGCTACGAAGCCACGGGAAGGCTAGCTGGGTGAAGATGGGAAGTGGACGGGCCGGTCTCCTGCATGAGCCAGGGAGAGGCAGCTGCCTTCCCGTTTGCTACAAGTCCGGTGGCCAGGACTTCACAGCACAGGCTGGGCTGCAGAACAGGCTGCAATGTACAGGAAAGCTCTTAGCCAGTGGGGTTTGCCCATCTTTAGATCGTGGTGTGACAGGGAAATAATTCATGGGCTGTCTGTCAACCTTTTGACAAGTTAAATGAGAGAAGTTCGTGGAAAGATGCCTCTGTTTTCTCCTCGTCCCCCTTCCCTCCTTGCATGGCAGCATTAAAATACTTTTCATTTGAGAAACCTGGCCAGCAGGCAGTAGATTCCAAAACTCTGGATAACTAGGAATGTTATGCTACACTGAAAGAGAGAAATATTAAGACCCAAACCACAGCAAACCCTTTGCCTTGCTGTCTCTGAGGATAAGTCAGTGCAAGGCTGGATCGGGCCGGGGGCCTTGGCAGACGTGGCCATGCTGGAAGGCAGTGGGGTGCAAGCTCTTCTGCCAGGGGTCACCACTGCTCTGACTTCCCGCTTCATGGGACCTGCGCAGGCAGGGCGGAAATGCTTTTGCACTGTCCACTGTCACCTCCAGGGCACCCTCTTTACGGCCATGGACCCCACTGTCCAGGAAGGCCTGGCCCTTGAGGCTGAGAGGGGCCACAGTTCAGAGTCAGAGGGTGTTTACATATAAACCTTAAATACTGGGATGAGAGAGCACGTAGGGGGCGGGGAGTAGCCTTACAGCTAAGTGTACAAAGCACTTTGATTGACAGCAGCTTCTGGGTTCAGTTCTTACTGGTCAGGTGCAGGTTCTCGCCTTCATTTAAGGAAGGCTTAGTCCCTTACATCCACCCCACCAAGAAAGGTACCAACCACCCGAAGAGAAAACGCGCCAAGGGATGACATTTAGTGGAATCACCCTGAGACATGGAGGGGTGGGGTGTGGGGTTTGTACCTTAAAAACAAAGTAAAACAAAAGCTCACTAGCGATTTCTTGCCTACAAAGAGCTCTCACGGGGAAGCAATGTTGGCAGAGGCCGGAAGATCTATGGCAATTGACTCGCTCACCCTCTGCGTTTCAGAGAAGAAAAGCTCCTTATTTGATTGTCTCCTACAAAGCCAGCAGTGAGAGCAGCTAAAGTGCGTGGGGCCGCCCATCCTGCCCTGGGGCCCGTGGGTGGGCCCAAGAGGGTCTGAGAGCAGAGGCCTAAACCCTTCTGGGGGGGTGTGTGGGTCTCTCCAGGGGGCTCTCTCCAAAGAATGCTGACAAATGCCCTCCAGAACAGAAGCACAATCCAAGTTGGGAGACACCTGGCTCCCAGCAGGGAGAAGGCACCTGGACCTGGATCTGAGTCCCCACCAAGAAAGCGCCCTTCTCACAGGAGGGGGAGGGGATGGGGGAGAGAGACACCCAGGTCTCAAGGTCACAAGCAGTGAAAGCAGCAACAATCCCTGGATGAAAACGGGATGAGAAGATCCTGGAACTTTGTGAAGCCCCCTGGCACAGGCCCAGACCCAGGGAGGTGGGGGTGCTGGGAGCAGTCAGCCCCACAGCCTCCAGGCTTAGATGCAGCTGGGGTGGCGTGGTTCGCAGCCCTGTCTATCATATCAGAATCTGACCAAACTGGGTGACTGTTGGGGGGTGGGGGGGCACGCACACATCCAGTTATAAACTACTCTAAGCTACACGTGGGCCAATTGGGACACTTCAGAATCCACCCTACAGGTTGGGCTGGCCGGCCCACATCTCTGCAGGGAGGAGGAAGGCGGCCCAGGCCGGGGGTCCTACTCTTCCTGCAGCTCTCCTGACAAGGGGACAAGAATCCCCGGCCCTGCCCTTCAGGGGGATGTGGGGCAGAGAAAAGCCCAGAGCTGGGCTTGGGGGCAGAGCAGGGGAGCCCTGGCAGGGCTGGCTTTCGGAAAGAGGTGGATGGGGCAGCTTCACCTTATGTGGCTTTCGGAAAGAGGTGGATGGGGCAGCTTCACCTTATGTGGCTTAGGGCCTTGGGTGGGGTGGGGAGTGAATGGATCCTGGTTCCCAGAGAGAATCCACTGGCTTTGAAAACACTGGGACACGCGTCAGCAGATGTCTCCGACCAGGCAGGAGGCACCCCCTGACTACAGAACGAGGTGGTGGGAGCAGGGAAGGACATGGGGCATCGGGGCCTGGAAGGCACGTGGAAAGAGGTGCTTGCTGTGATGCCGACACATCTGCACTGATCAGATGGTCTAAACCGTTGGGTTGGGATGCTCATCCTGAAAACAATACACACGTGAAATAAATAAAACAACCTAAGCTAACATTTTAAAATGAGACCTCTCTCGAATAAACTGCAAGATAAATATCTCTGTCTGCAAGGCCAGCTTGCAATTCACCCATAAGCACCAGGTTACAGATCTGGCTGATTTTGTTCAGAATTCTGGTCCAAGGCCCCGTGCGCCTGTGGGGCAGGATACAGGACCCAGAAGCCAACAGCTGAAGCACACAACCTCCCAGGATGTCCCCGGGGTCTGGCGAGCTGAAGCTGGGTGGCAAGAAGGGCTCCCGGGGCCACTGCTCTTCACCAGGGACGCAACTGGCCTGCACAGTCAGCCGGCGAGGGGTCCACAGCCAACAAACCCCAGAGCACAGTGGGAAGAGGGAGCAGAGAGGCAGCAGAGCAACAGGAGACAAGACGGAAGGCAGCATTCCCGGCATCTTTAGTGGGGCAGGGTACAACTAAGAACTGTGGGCCTTCAGCGTGTTTTCTTTTGAAGAAACCAATTTTTGTCGCAGCCTCCTGAAGTACAGTGGGGCCTTTTCTGGCCAGTTCCTCTCTTGGTCTGTACTGGTGGACACCTATAAGCAGACCCACCTCGTGGCCAGGCATCCTGGCGTAGGGGCGGGACTGCAGACGCCTCAGAGTGCAGTGCCTGCCTGGTCCTGCCAGGCCCAAGGGAACCAGAGTGGGTGTGTGACAATGGCATGTGTGCTGGGGCTCAGAAGAATGCCAAAGGCCCTGGCCACTTCTGAAGGGTGACAACCAAAAAGTGTCATACCAAAGGGCTAATGGCAAGACAGTCTCTCTACCTCCCATGCGCCCAGACCATGTGGGAAGTCTTTAAAAGTCAGAATGATTTCTTCTGGATTTGACGATGAAATTAAATACTTTCTCTTCCTTCTGTTTCTTTTTTTAAATGCCTCCAGACTCTAAGGTCAAGGTGGTGCTGATCATGTGCTTCTCACACCGAGTCTTGTCTTAGTGGCTCTCACATGCTTGTTGTCACCTCTGCCATGCGGCGGCCAACACATGCTGAAGGGGGGAACCGCTGAGAACTAGCCACGACCGTCCACATGCTCGCTGGCCAGGGCCAGACATCCCCGGGGGCTGAGCAGAGCTAGCCAGACTGCCTGTCAGGTCTCCCTCGTGGATAAGCAAATGGGTCACTCACTGTACATGAACAAAAGGAGCCCTGACTCTGCTGCTGGGACAGAGCTGGGTCCCCGTGGCGACAGAGCGCACCGGGCTTGGACCTCACTAAGTGGTATTTTGGGAGACTTTTGGGTCAGAGATTCCTGGCGTATTCAAAACCATCACAGGCAAGCTGGGGGTGCTTCACTGCTGGCAGTGTGACAACCTTAACAGGGCCAGCTCCAACCTGTGGGGCCACAGCGGTCACAATTCATGGCCAAAGCACAGCCCGGCCCAGTGTGCCAGCAGGGCCTGCAGACACTCGCTCCTTCCCAGCAGGAGCCGGGCAGCTCAGGAGGCTCTGCTGCTGGTGGTCAGGCGCTTACACAGGCAGCGGAGGGGGGGCAGGATGGTGGTGCGTGGATCAGGAGGCAGTGGCCTCAGTGGAGAGGAGGTGGGTCAGCAGAAGATCTCTTCTCCCTCGGCTGGAACTGCAGAGGCAGGGCCATCTGGAAAAGGCAAACCAAGAATGAAAACCAAGTCCAGTAGACAAGGTCCTGGGAGGCGGCCTTTCCCTCGGCTGCCCGTCAAGTCTGTGGCGCAGGGGGAGGGCGGGAGCCCAAGCTGCTCTGGGGGTGTCGAGCTTCCTCCCACTCAGAGTGGCTCGCCTGCTGGGTGTCGATGCTTACTGAGGAAATGGGGTGACAGCCTCTGCTGCCGGATTCCCACTTACATAAGCACGAGAACGCATGTTTTTAAGTGTCCTTGTTCTGGGCCGTGGAGTTGACTCAGAGTGACCCAGGGACAAAGTGGAAGGGGCTCAAGGGCTTCCGAGGCTGGAGCGCCAGGCCTTGCCCCTCCCAAAGCCTCTGATGGGGACTAACTGCCGACCTTTCCCTTAACAGCAGATGCCTTAAACACCATGCCACTCTGTTTCCAAATAGACTTAGGAAATAGCCTCCCACATGGAAGGGAGAGAGTCATCCCAGCCAGAAGGACTGGAGGTCCCAGCCTGGTGGGGTGCCTCCCAGACCCAGTGACTCTGACCCTCTCTCCCATCTCTCTACGTTTCCGTTGCTTCGTTTCTCCGAGGGGAGATCGCTGGCTCATTAGCCACTGTGATGACTAAATTGGGTCTTGGGCAGTGCTCCCCAAAGGCTGGCTGCTGATGGCAATGGCTGCGCTAGGCCTCGACAGCAGGGATTGGCTGCCACAGCTGGACTAAGTGCCTCAAAGAAGGGAAAGCTGGGTTGTGCACAGTGAGTGGGCCCTTGAATATGGGTCAAGTAGCGTGCTGGCATTAAATCCAACCGAGCAGGTTGGTCTGGGAACAAAGATGACAATTCAGCTGCCACCCCCTCGCCGGGGCCCCGTTTGAGATGGCTGCCCGGGCAGTGTCCCCTTTGCAGACACCAGGCAGCCAGAGTCCTCACCAGGCTGCGCGCGGCTGCCTTTGCTCCTCTTCTTCTTCTCTTTCTTCTCCTTCGGCTTTGACAGTCCGAACAGGCGGCTGGAGGTGGAGGTGGAGGCGGGTGCAGGGGCCGGGCTGGGTCCCTCCGGCATTTTGCTTGTCTGGCTTGCGGAACTCAGTATGTGAAAAGGTCCCTTGTCTTTGTGTGTCCGAGAGATGCTGTTCCTTTTGGGGGACACTGTGGGTTCCGAGTCCAGTAGCCCTGACTTTGGCAGTGGATGTGTGGAGGTCAGCGGGGGCTCCTCGGCGCTGGCACAGAACGACGGAATCTTCATCACCTTCTGGTGCTGGAGGGGGACCTGCACAGGTGCAGGAGAGGCTTTAGCTGGAGGCTGGCAGCCCCCCATGCACCCATGCAAGAAGGGCCGGCCAACTCAAAACTAACTGTCTGCTGGGGGTCTACCCACGTCCTTGGGCTTTAGAAAACTCTATGTGTATGGCTAGAAATGGCTCCATCGTGTTTGGAGCTCTCCCCCAGGAGGAGCTACCACTACCACTGTTTATCATAATATGCACTTGAATCAGTATCATGAAGAATTGCTAGCTTGTTTATGGACTGACTGTTCCTCCACCCAAAATGTGTGTCAAATATCCTACCCTCAATGCCTATTTATGATCCCATGAGGCAATTGGGGGGGGGGGGGGTGCCTGCTATGATGTGGCAACATTACTGTAGGGAGTGTCTTATTCCCAAGGCTTCTGAGGTATAACAAGATCCATCATGCAAGTGAAAAGCAGCAAAGGGGAAGAGATGCCAAGTCCCATGCAGAACGCCCAGGAGCAGAAGCACAGAGACAAGGGGAGGGTAGAAAGGCTGCCTCTAGAGCAGTGGTTCTCAACCTTCCTAATGCTGCGACCCTTTCATACAGTTCCTCATGTGGTGGTGACCCCCAACCAAAACATTATTTTTGTTGCTACTTCATAATTGTAATTTTCCTACTGGCATGAATTGGGAGACCCAAAGGGGTCGCAACTCACAGATGGAGAACCACTGCTCTAGAGCAAGTGCCCCGAATTCCAACTTCCAGCCTCCCAGACAGTGAGAAAACAAGTTCTGGTTGTCAAAGTCACCCTCCTGTGGTGTTCCGGCTACTGGAAAGCAGAGGCATAGTGCATTTGGTGAGCCGACCCAGAAGGACATGCAGCAAGACAGGGGATTAGAAGATTCTTGCAAGCAGAGCCTGTAAGAGCCTGCCGAAGTTAGAGGGTGAGTGGAAGAGTGGCTCACGCCCAGGTCCTACGCAAAGGGAAACTGGGAAAGCCTGGCCTCAGTCGCTGGATCCTTCCTGTGCCAAAGCCCAGAGAATTCGGGGTGTGTGTGTGTGTGTGTGTGTGTAGAGATCAGTGGAGAGTGAAATGGGACCATTTGTGTGTGTGTGTGTGTGTGTGTGTGTGTGTGGAGAGTGAAATGGGACCATTTGCCGCTTTCCATCATCTCTTTGAAACCTCTACAGGGACTTCAGTGTGCCCCCTGTGGACAATAGGTTTAATTTGCTACTAAATGACGACGAGATGGGCATTTCGACGAAGAGGTAGGTCTTTGTGAATTCGGTGTTTCTCAAAGCAGGGACAAGCAGGGGGACTGCAAAAGCAGATGCCCACACTTTATCCTGGACTAGGGGCTACAGTTTCAAAGATTTTAATTGCTTCAAGGTGGCGGGGGGGGGGCGGCGGCGGCGATGAGTCATGATTTTCTTGAAAACAGGGTGTATGTAAGTTTGGGAACGTATGCTCTATTTAGAATGACCAGGGAACGTCACCAAACACACTCTTTCTCCATCACTGAAGTCCCCCAGGGGATGGCCAGTCAGTAATTCAGCCGAGATGCAGCCTGCCCTCCCCTTCCCCTCTCCCTCACGGGTCCTCACGGCCATTTACTGCTGGGCCGGGATGGGGCTCCCTATGTCCTTGGGGTGCTGCCCCATCAGCCTACAGGCTCCTCCAAGCCACAGAGTAGGGCTGCCTGCTCTCCCACACAGGCTGCAGAGGCAACCCTAGCCAGCGCTGAGGGGGGCGGGCAGAGGGAGATGTCAGTCCCCACTAAGTTCCATTGTCCCCATCAGCCAGTCAGAGCTGCCCAAAGGAAAGGTTCATCATCCCACCACCGGGCTGCCCTGCTTTCAGTGTCTTTAAATTAAAAAAAGCTCGGGGAGGAGACGAGCCAGTCAGGGTGCGATGCAGCAACGATGAAAAATACTTTCCTCTAGTTCCTAAACGCTTCCTCCCTACCCCCCACCCCCTCCACTATCATGATCCGAATTCTACCTTGCAAGTCTGGCTAGACCAGAGGATGTACACTGGTACAGATAGGAACTGGAAACACAGGGAATCCAGAGCAGATGAGCCCTACAGGACCAGTGGTGTGAGTGGTGATACTGGGAGCGTAGAGGGAGAGTGGGTTGGAAAGGGGGAACTGATTACAAGGAACTATATGTGACCTCCTCCCTGGGGGACAGACAAACGAAAAGTGGGTGAAGGGAGACATCGGACAAGCAAGATATGACAAAATAATAATTTATAAATTATCAAGGTTTCATGAGGGAGAGGGGAGTGGGGAGGGAGAGGAAAAAATGAGGAGCTGATGCCAGGGCCTTAAGCGGAGAGCAAATGTTTTGAGAATGATGAGGGCAATGAATGTACAAATGTGCTTTACACAATTGATGTATGTATGGATTGTGAGTTGTATGAGCTCCTAATAAAACGATAAAAAAAAAAAAAAAGCTTAAACCTCCGCTTCCTTTCTAGGGTCTCCAGCGCACAGAAGGCTCCTGACTGTCAGAGCCATTCCTGTGGCTGGCCCACAGCAGGTAAGGAGCAGCCCTTGGCTCTGAATGGCGAGTGGGGGTAGGTTGGGAAGCCAATGGCAATAGGGACAACACCTGGCTTTCATTACCTGTTGGCTCAGGCGCTCAGCATCTCTCCTCAGCTGCTCCTGCTCTCGCTCCAGCTGCTTCTGGGCAGCACGCAGCCGTTCCAGGTCATGCTGGTACGTGCCCTTCTTCTGCTGGAGCTCCTCCCGCTCCCTCTCCAAGTCCTGCTGCCCATGCTGCACCTTCTCCTCCCGCTGCACCAGCCGGGCCTCACGTTCCTGCAGCTCCCTCTCCCGCGCCTCCCACTCTCGCTCGCGCCGCCGCTTCTCCTCCAAGTGCTGGGCCTGCTGCTTCTGCAGGTTGGCCAGGTCCTGCCGCTGCTTCTCCAGGCTGCGCTGCTTCTCCTGCTCAATGAGGGAGCTGGGGCGGGAGGAGCTCCGCGTGAGTGCTCGCTCATTTAGCATCAGCTTCTGGTCCTCAATGTAGCTGTCCTGCTGTAACACCACCCCCTGCGGAGAGCAGCAGAGGAGGAGACTTGAAACTCCAGCCCAGGAGGTGAGCCCTCCTCCTGGCTCCACAGGGCAGGTCGCATCACCACTTGACGCTGGTCAGTCTACATGTACCCGGGGAAAGTCAGCAGTCGGGCTAATAGGAATGTCAAAGGTACAAAGATGTGACCACGTGATGACAAGAAGTCATCGGCATTGTCTGGGCTGGGGCCAGTGAGAGAACATCTATGCGTGTGTATGAGGTCGGGGAGGTAGGATGGCTATGGTCACAATCAACTCAAAGGCAAACAATAGATCTCCAGGAGGAGAGGTGAATGGAGTTGGAGACTATTCCCGGGAGGTACCATATATACTCGAGTATAAGCTGGCCCAATTATCAGCTGAGGCACTTAATTTTACCACAAAAACTGCATTTAAAATGTGCTAAAAAACTCGGCTTATACACGAGTATATATGGTACTCAACAGTGGCTGCTGTGGGAGGGCCACTGTGAGGTGCAGAATGTGAATTAGCCTTTCCTGTTCCTGGATGGCGGAGAGCTTATGAACAAGACAGATCAAGAGAGGTAACCTGGGGGCCAGATGCTCATAGGCCTCAGGAGTCACGATGAGAATTTCAGGCCGTGGGATGCAGTCACTAAGAGTCTCCAGCCTTAGAGGGCACTTCCTGATTGGGAAGCTCTTTGGATAGAAGTCTGGCCTTTCACCTTGAGGGACTGGAATGTCTGCTCGGAGTCCCATGTTGGGCCTGCCTCCTACATTTCTTTGTTTGTATCCCTTTTTTGTTATAAGAACGCTGCTCTTACAGGTATGCTTCCTGCGACTCTTGTGAGTCATTTCAGAAAACGGACAAGCTGTTGGGGGAGCTAGTTTGAAGTAGAGTCATGTGGATTCCTGAGCTTGCAGTTGGAACCATGAGGGTGGGAACGGAGGAAGGTCCCAAACTTGTCCCAGCTGGTCTCAGGGAGTGCTGAGACTGTGGCTGGCATCTGTTGACCAGGCCCCAGGTGGTTAGGAATGCGAGAGTGGCCACATGGGCACCTGGAGTAAGAACTTGACAGGGAAAGGAAGCTGGGCTTCCCACAGGATGCAGCTCACATATGGAGTGGGAGTTATTGTGCACCATACAATTAGCCATTGGGAACAGGTGGTTTTAGGTCTCTTAACCTGATTGGCACCACTGGCAGGAGTCACCATAATTTCACACCCACCCTAAGCACAAATTCAAGTGAGTACCTTCTGTGCTGTGTAGCTTGGCTATCAGATAGTACCTGTTGTCAACTACTTTTTCATCAATTCCACTCTAATAGTGTAGATAGTGAGGGAGCCCTAGTGGTACAGTGGTTATGAGTTGGGCTGAGATCTGCATGGTCAGCAGTTCGAAACCCCTAGCATCTACTCAGAAAAAAGACTAGGTTTATTACTACCATAAACAGTGACAGTCTTGGAAACTCAAAGGGGGTGGCATTGGTTTAATGTAGCTGGTACCCTAAGTACTTCATTTTCTAACTTTTGTCACCATGAGAGTCACTATCTCCTAGCATGGGGGCCCCTTAACTTTAAGCAAAGATGTAGGTCAACAATATCCCCTTTAAGGTGTCCTCTAAATAGGTAAGTGAAAAGTGAAAGATGAGCCACGTACCTGTAGAGTGCTAAGAAGTTGGTGGAGGTTAACAATGCTCTGGATGACCTGCAAAACACCAACAGGGAGACTTTATCGCACCATTTCACAAGTGGTTAGTTGCAAGATAATTTAAAAAAAATATTCCAAGGGGTGCTTGAATTTTAATGAATATTTTCAAATTGTAAGCAGTTATGAAAACCAGCAGGCATAGGTAGTGAAGTAGCAAACACACTGAAACGTACTATCAGAAATGATGCTTCCATCATCTAAAATGCCTGGCACAGAGATGGCAGACAGAGCAATGTAAGGGTACTGGCACCGGTGAGCACTGACCATGCCATGTAAATAGTATTTCCAATCAGTGGGAAAGGACAAAGTAGTCAATAAATTGACCAGTGAAAACTTGGTTCAATATGGGAGAAAAAATCGAGAACCAGGAATACCAAAAATAGACGTTAGGGCCAGGCGTGGCAGCCCATCAGATTCGACCAGAAAACACTCCTAAAGGTCAACAAACAGACCTTGAACTATTTACAGGCTTTTCTTTTTTTGGTCATTGTTTTTTTTTGGTTGTTGTTTTGTTTTCTTTTGTTGCTTTGTTTTGCTCTGTCTTGTTTTTTGTGCATATTATTATCTCTGCAGGTCTATCTAGATAAGATAAGCAGAATAAACAATCTGGAAAAAAAAACCAGGACCACTAGTTTCGGGGCAGATATGGGGGAAGGTGAGGTCGGGGAAAGGGGTGTTAACAAACTCAGGGACAAGGGAACAACAAGTGATCCAAAATCGATGGCAAGGAGGGTGTTGGAGGCCTGGTAGGGCTTGATCATTCAAGGGCAATGTAACTGAAAGGAATTACAGAAACCCCAAATGAAGGCTGAACATGATAGTGGGACAAGAGCAAAGTAAAAGGAAATAGAGGAAAGAACTAGGAGGCAAAGGGCATTTATCGAGTTCTAAATACAGGCATGTACATATATAAATATATATATGAGGATGGGGAAATAGATCTATGTGCACATATTTATAGGTTTAGTATTAAGGTAGCAGATGGACATTGGGCCTCCATTCAAGCACTCCTTCAATGCAAGAACACTTTGTTCTATTAAATTGGCATTCCATGATGTACACCTTCCCGACATGACCCTGAAGACAAAGTGAGTGTATAAATAAATGTAAAGAGAGCTGATGGTGCCTGGCTATCAGAAGATACAGTGCCTGGGGTCTTAAAGGCCTGAAGATAAACAAGGAGCCATCTAGCTCAGAAGCAACAAAGCCCACATGGAAGAGGCACACCAGCCTGTGTGATCACGAGGTGTCAATGGGATCAGTATCAGGCATCAAAGAACAAAAATCATATCATTGTGAATGAGGGGGAGTGCGAAATGGGGAACTAAAGCCCATCTGTAGGCAAATGGACATCCCCTTACAGAAGAGTCTCGGGGAGGAAACGAGCCAGTTCAGGGTGCAGGGTAGCAACGATGAAACATATAACTTTCCTCTAGTTCTTTAATGCTCCCCACCCCCCACTATCATGATCCCAATTCTACCGTACAAATATGGCTAGACCAGAGGATGTACACTGGTACAGATAGGAACTGGAAACACAGGGAATCCAGGACATATAAACCCCTCAGACCAATAATGAGAGTAGCGAAACCAGCAGGGTTACGGGGAAAGTAGGTTAGGAAAGGGGACCCGATCACAAGGATCTAAATTTAACTCCCTCACTGGGGAACGGACAACAGAAAAGTGGGTGAAAGGAGATGTGGGACAGTGTAAGATATGACAAAATAATAATAATTTCTAAATTACCAAGGGTTCATCAGGAAGGGGGGCAGGGAGTGGGGGGAATGAGGAGCTAATACGAAGGATTCAAGCAGAAAGCAAATGTTTTAAGAATGATGATGGCGGCAACAAATGTACAAATGTGCTTGACACAATGGATGTATGTATGGATTGTGATATGAGTTGTACGAGCCCCCCCCCTCCCCAAATGATTTAAAGAAAAACCAAAAAACTCAAGGTGAAATAAAAACAATTTTAGGTGGGGAAAAAATTACCCACTGATGACTGCTTAAAAAAAAAAAATCGGGAACCTGGTTCACATACAAAAGAAACAACTGTAAAAATGGCTTAAAATGTTAAATGTAAAACTGAACCGTAGGAGTGTGCTAGAAGAAAACGGAAAGAATGCTTTTGGATCTTAAAATGCAAAAGGTTTTTCACAGATGGCAGTGATGCAGGAAAGCCACAGATTCCCCCCTCCTATATTTCACTATAGAAGCATATACATATCAAATTAAAAGGCAAGGGCCAAAGGTGAACACAAAGACAAATGGAAAATAGCTGTAGTTTAAAAATGCTCTTGTAAATCAGTAAGGCAGAAAACACAAAACAAAAACATGTCTTAGTGGAAAACTAGGTGAGGAACAATTTAGAAAAGATGAGCTACAAAAAGCCAATGACATAGCTTATCAAAAGATGATCCATCCTTACTTGAAATCAAACAAATGGAAATTAAAAAGATCATTTGAAGTTATCGAAACAAAAGAGCCTCAGTAAAAAGCAGGACTATTCCATGCTGGTGAGTGGAAGGTGGGCATGGGCACCCTCCTACCTGACAGGCAGTGATAAACACCTCCTGTACAACCTCCTTTCTACAGAGTGATCTGGCACGCGGAGGACAGAATCAAAGAGCGGTGCAAAAAACGCACTCATGCAAGAGTGTTCTTGGCTGCATTATTCAAAAAGTAAAAAGTAGAAAAAGATTAGAAAGATTAAATCAAGTTATACAACACCATCTAGAGCTTTTAAACAGCTTGTTCTGTCAAACCGATTATGTGTTTCCAGAGGCCCAAAAAAACAAAACAAAAAACGACCAAGCTATAATGCTTTAGCAGTACTGATTCATATTGTGTAAACTATTTAAATACTGTACATACACATACAAACTCAGACAACCATGCTACACTGTGCAGACATAAAGGCAGTACGTATAAACATCAAATATACTTGCAGAACAGCAATGATTTCTGGGAAGTGAGAGGTGTGTTTACTTTTTAAAACTTGATAGACTTTCAGACATTTTCACATTTCCTACCATGGACATCTATCTATCTCTTATAAAACAAAAAACAATAATAAAAGAGAAAACTTAAGTTACTAGGCTGAGCTCCTTTAGGAATACTTTTTACTCCTCAGTAAGTTTATTCTTAATAAACCAAGAGCGAGGGCTGCCCGAGACCTGCTGACCCTAGCCGACTACCTACAGCGCAGAATGCACTAACATGCCAGGGAAGCACATTGGTCTCGAATGGTTTCTTACCTCCACTTCCTCATTAAACACGCGTTCAGAGGAAGAGGTTGACAAAAGTAAGTTCTACTAGCAGCTGATTTTCAAGCAGCAGATTCAGAGAGCAAACGGTCTGCCTGAGCTCAGGTGGATTTCACTTGTGGATAGAAATGCCTAAGAGGATTCTGCCAGGATCTCACCACTCTTTAGACCTCTATGACAAAGGATACATAAATCCATGTGCCCCTTAATTTAAGAATTTAAAATAAAGCTTCTCAGGGATTTAAGCAGTATGTTAAGAGCAAGAGAAAACTCAAAGATCATCCTTTCAGAGCACACTCTGGTTAGCTTCTAGCATGGGCATCACGCCAGGCTGCAGACACGGAAGCCACACACATCAGGAATCACAGACCTTGAAGAGTCTGGTTGGTGCAAACAGTGACCACTGAGCAGAGGAAAGGGGGGTTGTTAAAAGCTACTCAGAGGTGGCCTGGAAGACAGGCCTGATCACTTGCTGGGAAACCCCGAAGGGGCAGCTCTGCTCTGCACACATGGGGTGGCAACGAGTGGGCAGTGGCTTGAGGGGAGCGGGGTTGTTTCTTGGTGTGGTTCGGTAACCTTGATGATTAGGTAAGAGGAAAGTAGGAGAGAAGGGGACAGGTGGGCAAAGCCTATCTCCAGCAGCAGAATCTGACTGCTAACCAGAACACCAGGGCTTCTTGACAGCTGATTCGGGTATTTGGTGAAAACAGTTCTCAAAGCAGCACAAGAAATCCCAATTTATACTGACCCACAATCTCTGCCCCTGTCCGAGTTGTGTAGTTCTGGCTATGAGGTCTGCGTTCTGGGAAGGGTTGTTATTCATTCTATGCAGTGTGCCTGTTCCTGAAATAAACCCCTAAGGAGCCTCCACAGGCTCATGCAGAGCTAACAATGCAGGCTGATGAAAAGCCCTGGGCAATACCCTAACTGGCCAATTACCAAGAAGGAGTCCTGGAACTGTAACAAAAGGAAAGGTTAAAAAAAAGGGACAGCATACAGACTACAGCCCAAAGCTATCTTATTTGAAACTGCAAAGCAAAAATGGTACGGTACCCCTCATTCGACAGTGCTAAGAAATGCCACTTCTTTACAATAGCACACAAAGTCCTTACCTCACTGTTTCCTTTAAGCAGGAAGCCCAGGTTAGCATTAGCCCCCTACGGAACAAAGAACCGTACATTTAAAATAGGGACAAACACAACGTAAAACACATCACAGTGAGAGTGCTTCAGAGTTGGGCTGTGGCTTCCCATTTTCTTCTACCACGCCACAGAATGAAGAAGTGTGAAGCTTCAAGGCCCACGGTGACTTTGGTCAGGGAAGACATCAAGCTGGCTGGGAGCATTTAAACAGGACCTCTTACTGAAACTCGTGGTAGGGCCGGGTGTGTAAGCCATGTGCTCCACTCCCTGGAAAGGCCAAGCAGCCAATGAAATGGGAGTCTGTACAAGAGAATCTTTCAAAACAATCCGTACTGTTTGTTCTTAAACTCTGCTTTTCTCTGACAATCCAGAAGGAATTGAAAATAGCAGGCTGGGCACCCAACACAAGCTCCCAGATGTGAAGTCCCAGGGAAGTGTGGGGCAGCCAGCGTAGCTGAGGGCAGTACCTTCTTCAGTCCACTGTCTGATTCCGTCCTTCTGAGGTCCTGGCCGTCGTCTCCCTCTTCCTTCTCACCTCCTAAGTGAACACACACACACACACACACGCTTTTTTTTTTTTCATGCTTTGTTTTCCAGGTGGAGAAACAGACTGAAAAAAGAATGCAAAACACCCAAAG
Source organism: Echinops telfairi (assembly GCF_000313985.2). Taxonomy (NCBI): domain Eukaryota; kingdom Metazoa; phylum Chordata; class Mammalia; order Afrosoricida; family Tenrecidae; genus Echinops; species Echinops telfairi. Next base: position 12,405,512 of record NW_022111309.1, on the reverse strand, counting down.
AGGTGTCTATTTCTATGCCAACAAGGGGATGCCACCTGGTAGCAGGTATGTGATGGATAATAATCATTTTACCCATGTAGGTGGGAAGGAAAACTCCTGTAGCTACAGCTTAACTGCGATCTCATGATGCTCTTTCTGGTTACTCACACTGAATGTGCAGCAGTTCTGGGGTGTTTCAGCAGCCACCTATGTACTTGAGCCAGGAGGCCTTCTTTTCGTGGGTGTGAGTCTGGATTGCTGGTAAAGGCACAGGAGCTTGGAATCATTTACCTTTCGCAGAATTCATCTGATGGCTGTCAAACCCTCCAAAGGTCTCTGCTCTCCGCGGCAAGGACACAGGGCCGACAGTGCAGTCTTGCTCGGCTGGGCTGCCGGCGGCTGGCCCCAGGGCGCCTCCGAGGCTTCCGCTCACTAAGCCCTGCAGGATCTCCACTGGAAAAAGGAAACAGGCCAAACTGACACCTCTTTCAAGGAGGGGGAAGAAAAAAAAAATCTGGCTCTTCCAGTCAACCTAATCAGCAAAGGGCTCAAAGTGGCCTGTGGAAGTCCCTTCCTTGCTCAGAGGGCAGGGTCAGCTCAGGCCATAGATCTGAGCTGGATCCTACTGAAAACTCAGCCTGGACCATTGACCACTGAATCAATTCTGACTTCCAGCAACCTTCTAAGACAGAATTCAGAACTGTTTCGTAGGGTTTCTGAGACTGTTAAGTCTTTATGAGTGCAGAGAGCCTCCTTTTTCTCCTGTAGGGCAGCTGGTGGGCTTGAACCACAGATGATGTGGTTAGCAGTTTGCTGTTTCAACACAGTGCTCTACCAGAGTGCCTTTCACACACACGAGGCCTGGGACCCTGCCGGGGCTCTTGGGTGAGCAGTAAACTGCTGACTACAAGTGTGTTGTTTTAAAGTCAAGGTTACCCTGTGGGACAGAGATGAGGATGTCTGCTCCTGGGGACTGGTGGCCTGGGAAAGCCTACATCGGCTCTCTGGGCACTGCAGCGACTCAATGGGTTCCATTAGGCCTGGGAACACTGTAATGTGAGGGGCTTCAGGAAGGCAAACCCTTCAAAATGTGTTGGAAATAGTGGAATTTCCCCATGCACTTTCTGAAGTCCGCTCCCAACACAGGGCAGGCAGAGTGGTTTCCTGGAGAGAGCCCAAAGGCATTCCTGACTGGGGAGTGCAGTGCACTAATGGAGGGCAGTCACAGCAGCTGGCAGGGCTCCCGCACCCTGCCATGGTGAGGGGTCGGAGGACCCGGCATAGCCTCAGCTACTGGGCTCTCGAGTGTGTCTAAGAATGGCTTTTTCTCTGGGGTAGTAGGGCCCCACAAAAAGTACTGGGAGTGACAAAACCCAGCAGGGCAGGACAAGAGGACTGAAAGAAAACAGAGGGCCCAGGTGGTATAAGGAAGAGAAGGCGAGGCAGGAAATCTTCAGAAGCACTTTCCAGAAATCTAATCCCCTAAGGCCATGTGGGGCACATACAGAGGTCAAATCCCACAGGAGAAATGGCCTCTGGGTCCCACACTAATATGAAGGACGTGGGCAAGGACAACAAGAGCAATGCTCTACCAATCAACCCAAACTGTGGGAACCCACTGGCTTCAGGGAGAAGCTTACATGGAGAAGAATGGGAGGGTTCAGCTATCAATTAAAACTCCGAAAAGATATGCCAAAAACATAAGTTGTAACCATAGTATCTACAAATAGTCAATTAAAGTATTAACTCACACCCAGACAAATGACTACCATAAGAGTCACAAGGCCTGTCCCTGGTGAAGTGGCACAGGGTACATGCTGGAGCTTTGGGAGCTGGCGGCCACGTCTATTTCCTGAGTTAGTTACCGGTGGCATTGCTCACTCGATAACAATGTGCTATGTGATATACTTGCTTTGTATAGCTTTCTGGTGATTTCTTATTTACAACAAAAAAGTGAACCTGGTAGATAACATTAGCATGTAAAGCACTTGGAGAAGACTGCACGCAGTCATGCTGAATGGGAATTACCCTCATTGATTGCACTTCTCATTAAAGGGCCTCCTTTGAGAGCCTCCTCGGTGCTGGAGCGGAAGAGGACCCTGGGGCTGTGGGCTGGGGAGCAATCCTCAGGCAGCGGTGTGCTGCACTCCGTCATGTCCCGGAAAATCAGCTCCTTCTCTTCCAGCAAGTGTAGGATCTGTTGGTCCTTCTGTTGAAGTTGTTCTGCGGGACAGATGGAGAAAAGGGTTCTTGTGATTTTGTTGAGTTTATCATTAGGTGAACAGGTGATCAGGAGCCCGGGTGGCTTAATGGGCTAGGGCTGAGCTGGTAGCCTGAAGGCCTTAAAGATGAGGCCGTCGACTCGCATAAAGATTTAGTCTTGGGAACCCACAGGGGCAGTCCTACCCTGATCCCATAGGGTCACTCAGAGTTGGAATTCACTCTCTGCAAGGCAGGGTTGAGTTTGGGTTTTGAATACGTGATCGCCACCTTGTGGCAATTTATGGACAGGACCATTCCGTTTCTATCAACTTCTGGACTATCTCATGTCTTTCTAGGCAGACACCAGCAGTTCTGAGAGAACCACACATTTTCTGATCAGCCTGCACTTTGTTTCCATCTCCTTCGACCAAACCAGTTGCTACGGAGTCATTTCCAACTCACAGAGACCGCCACGTGCTGGAGAAGCGCCGTCTCTCCTGGGCCACTGACCCTTCAGTGCTGTGTCTCCAGGCCTTTCTCCCTAGGAATCCCTGGGTGGACACTCATGACGAACTCTGGTTAACAGCCGAGCACTTAACCTACGTGTGTGTCACCATGCTCTCCTTTACCCTCTCCATCCAGTTCTTTCTCTGCCCTCTGTCCCTCCTCCTACTCCTCTGTAGCGGCTCTGGCCACCATCCAGTGAGGCCTCTCATTTGCCTTTTCTCAGCACGGATGGGTTTCCTCCCCAACTCGGGGGCCCTTGTGGGCTTCTCTTGTCTTCAGCAGCACATTACACACCCGCCACCTGCAATGATGGACCTGGGGGCCCTGCGGGGTTCCACTGTGGGTTTTCCTTATTTCCCAGAGTTCCCTCCGGGGAATCGCCACCTCTTCCCCATGCTGACCACTCACAAAGCCTCATCGCAAACCCTGCCTTACTGGCTGTTTGGGGAGCCCTCTGTCTCCACAGGATGCCTGACTGGCCCGTCGCAGCATGTCAGAAACCAACCTTCCCTCCCTTCTTGCCCGACCATCTCTTCTCCTCAGCCAACCACATCTCTTCCTGGGCCAACCACACCCGCTCACACAGGCTGCCCTGCACCTGGGAGAGGCCGTGTCCCTCCCTCTGCCCGACACCTACACCCACAGCACGCATACCCAGTCCCTCCGGACCCACTTCTCTGGGAACCTACTCCCAAGGCCTTCCATCGGTTCCTTCCATTTCCCGAGGCTGGCCCGGCCCTTTCACACCATTCTCCCAATTCCCATCAGCACACATTAAGGCGTTCTTTTTTTAAAAGGAAATCCATCATTTTCCTTGAGAAGCTCTCTTGCCTTCACATCATGTAGTACCCAATGTCTCATACCTTTTCTCCCACCCTGACCAGGCGCACTAATGGTTTCTGCTCTAGTTGCTCGCAGGGAGACTAATCCACCAGGCAGAGTCTGTGAGCTGCACACGCTCCATCTGCGCTATGCCGTAAAACTACTCGGGGCAGACATACATGCATGTATGTCTTTCTCACTGGAATACGAGCTTCCCGTGGGTCATTCATGCTACTGCCATCGAGTCCATTAAGACTCATAGGGACCCCATGGAACTGCTCCCGGAGGAGCAATCTTGAGGGCAGTATAAAGCCGCACCTTTTTCTCAGGGAGGTGGATTTGAACTGCTGACCTTATGGTTCACACGCAGCTAGGATGTAGCCGGCAACAACAACCTGCCCCAGGGTAAGGGCTCTGTTTTAGGAATCCTTGCATCCCTAGAACCAAGCGGTACGCCTGCCCAGGTGCTCAGTGATGCTACCAGAAGGAAGCTTGCACCTCAGTCAATACAAAGTAATAGCCCTGGACTCACTCTGCTCATCGTGCCCCCTCCCTGGCAGAAACAGAACTAAAAACAACAAAAAACACATCACTGCACATCTTGGAGGACTAACTAAACTCCCTCAATGCTAAGTTCATGCGACTTTGAGCCTTATGTTTTCCCAAAGGGGAGAGTTTACTCCCATCAGAGCACCCAACACTAGCCATCAAAGAGGGACGAGCACCCGGGCAGCTGTTGAAAAGACAGGGTAGGAATTCCAGCTCTGCCACCGATGACACACGTGGCCTCTGTGCCCCTCAGACTGTTAACTGGGGGTGGATGGGGGTGGGATGTCGAAGAGACATAACCAATAAATAACAGTATGCCTCCCTTGTGAGGTTGGGAATGCATGGACGTCAGGGGGGCCGTGGACAGAGCCAAGGACTGGCAGGAGGGTTCAAACAGATTAACCGGAGCCTACTTTCCCCCAAAGACTTTTCTCTACCTGCCGCCTGCATCTTCGAGAAGAACGTAAATCTTGCTAATTCTTCTGTGACACAAACGAAGACCACGTGGCAAGGGCGTATGGCCTCATCTATCAGACACACCCGTACAGCCGTGTTCCTGGAGCCCAGCGTGCACTGACTTGGTTTCACTTCTGCTCAAAGCATTCCACGTGGGCCCCGTTTCCAGCCCCTGCTGGGACAGCTCTGACACCCAGGAGCCGCCCGCAGCCCGGGGACCACCTCAGTCTGCCGCAGCTGCAGCAGACACTGCACAGGCCGGTGCCACACAGCACGGCCCCTGGCTTACCTTTTAATTCCCGGGCTTTCATGTCCAACAGTTTCTTTTCTTCCTCATTCTCACTCGGGATCCCTTCGTCTTCATCCCGGTTCCTAAAACACCCAAAAAAGACAAAGCAAGGCACTCCTGAGATATACCGATGCCTGTCCATTGCCCAGACCATGATGGCGCCTGGCGGCTGCTCCACTTACAACGTGTTTATCGTGTCCTGGATGCTGTGGATCCAGCTGTTGCGCTCCTCCTTGGAGCTGGCATGGACTTCCACCATCTCGGGGTCTTTCATGCCCATGCTGATCAGGAACAAGCCCTTCTCCTCGTGCGCCACTTCCCTGACGATCAGCTTCTTCAAAGAGATCACTGTGGATTTCTGGTCCTGGAAAAGCGGGAGGGGTTGAGTACCAGAAACAGCGTAGTAATATTCTACCTCGTCAGGGCAACTGTGCCTGTAAGACAAAGATCCTACTGTAGTTTTAAAAGCATCTGCTTTAACAAACGATGGCAGCTTGCAGGGAGGGGGAGGGGGCGAGGGCAAGATGCCCTATTATTTAATGACAGTTTAATTACACTGGAAGATTTCCAAATGATCAACCACGACCGAGAAGGTTCTGGTCAGGTGTGCAGGTGAACAGGATTTATGGAGCCTGACACGGTAGAAGGACCCCGGGGCAGGTTTCTCTCTAGAAGAAAGTTCCCCATGTCCAAGGCACTGAAAGGGTGGCACTGCAGGAACCAGAACAGGGTCACTGGGGAGTAGAAGCAGAAACCTGTGAGGGTCTATGACAAACTACACAGGGATATTTGTCTTACGTCAGTTAATTTAGATGATGTGGGATAGGGGTAGGGGGTTAACAGGGAGTAGGGTAGTCTAGTGTTTACACCCAGTACTTACCTGTTGTTAATACGATTAGTTACAAACAGAACTGAATGACAATTCTGCTTACCAATGAGGCAAAGACATATTTCTGGTCTTTTTCTTGCAGGAACACCAAGATGTCAGTGAGCAGAACTGCTTGAACCTCTGGAACATGAAACAGGATGGAGAAAGAGAATGGTTAAGCATAGTCAGAAAGGTCTACATCAGAGACTTACCCGGCAATACACTCCCACTAGGGCAAATCCTGGGATTACCCTCTTCCACAGAAACAGCTCTAAAGGCCTGCAGGATCCAGACCTGGTCATGACGTTTTTAAAGGCATTTGAAAACGGGACTTCTCACTGAAGCTTTGTTTGGGAAACGCCGAAGTACAGTGAACCCTCGCCACTTCGCGCTTCGACTTCCGCGGCTTCACTCTATCGCGGTTTTTGCGTAACAGCGCATGCTCTGTCATTACTGCCACCGATTGGCTCATACTGTACATGCTTGATGCCATAAATAATATAATAAATAATAAATGATAATTGTAACGTCCAAAATGTTTTACTGTATTTTCCCTTTTTCGTTTAATAAATTGGGTAATACGAGTGTAATGGTGACTAAAGGGTGTTTTTTCATGTCCTCTATGCTCTAACTACGAAAACATTTGATTTACAAATAAGGAATCCTACTTCGCCGAATTTCATTTATCATGGTAGGGTCTAGAACCGATTAACCGCATAAACGAGGGTTCACTGTAATCCGTTTGGAAAGGTATGTCCCGTAGGGCAATACTCTTAGCAATAAAACCTGCAAGCTGGACCCCAACAGATGTGATGTCACAAATCCTCCACGAAACACACGGGCCAGCCACTTCTCCATGTCTGACTCCATGCGCGGGGTGGGCCTGGGACAAGCGAGCAGGAAAGCTGCCCAAAGGGGAGCCGCCCATGTCTCTGCGCCGATGGAAAGGCCGACTTCTCCTGCTCTCTTCCCAGGAGAGCAGGGCCAGCGCACACCAAGGCCCCCCCCTTTTTCACGCTGGGTATGATGGCTTTTTCCCTAGCTCCCACACCTGCCGGTCAACTCCGTCTCCCTGCACCAGAGAAGACTGTATGTCTCAGCTAATTGTTCCGTGACATAAGGTAAAACAACGTGACAAGGGCCCAAGGACACCCATGCTGCGACAGGGGCCTCCACACCGCGCCACCTAGCCGGACAGCAAAGAGCCTTCAACTCTTCTCAAATCCAGTCACATCTCTAGTCAGATCCATGAATCAAAAAGAATCCCATAACCCACCATGGCCAATTTTCCAGGAGCCTGGGAATGGCATTTTCCACATTCCCTTGAGGACAAAGCTTTTCACTTCGAGCTGACGCGTGAGCCCTCCGTATCCTTGCCTGGAGAGGGGCGCCTACCCCTCCCTGGGCAAGCCTGCTCCTTGGTGGTCTGGCTCCTCCTGGCCTCTCCTCCAGCCTTTGCCCTTTCCGTGAAATTCACGGCAAAACTAACAAGGGAACAGAAGCGTGGGTGTCCAGTGCCGGTGGAGGGCTAGCTTTCGGTCAAGACCACAGGAATTTCCCTCATATTGCCACTAGCTGTGTTTTGAATGTTTACTTTTAAATGATTCAGTTGGCTGCCAAAAAAATAATAATTTATTCCCCCCGCGACACAGACCCTTCAGTTTCTATGCTCCGTATCAGTGGATCCGAGAAAACCAATCCCACCCCTTCGGCGGGCACCCAGTACAGAGCAGGCTGTTCTTGGCAGGAGTTCACTGGGGGTGAAAAAGACTAAACACCACTCCTCTCTCCAGTGGAGGCATTTGAAGCAGAAGACCTATCATCCTGCCATCGGCGGGGCCACAGCTTTCCTCCAACAGCTGGAATCGATTAGGTTTTATCGGGGGAGGGGAGGGGGATGAATGTACCACGCAGAGGGAAGAATACAGTGCTGGCTCCAGGCAGAGGCAGCTCAAGGAAACTCAAGCTCTTAAAGAGAGAGCTGGTATTTTGGGGACAGCCAACCTGCCTCCAAGACAGACCAAGTGGCAGTGTGGGCAGAGCCCTGAACTAGGGTTCTTAGGACGTCCTGGAGCAGAGCTAAGAGGAAGGGGCCTCAGGGACTGTTTAGTCTGAGACCAAGCCGCAGGGTGGCAGGAAGGGATTCCCCTACTTTCTGAAATGGACCTGCCCTTCCGCTTCATGGCCACTCCTGCAGTTCAGAACCCCCTGGGTGGCGCTAACAGGTAAGCAGGCTGCTGCTCACCGGGGCGGCCGGGGTCTGAGTGTACCAGAAGCGCCTCGGAGAAGCCCTTCTTCCTGCACTCGCAGAAGTTACCTGCCCTTGGACTACACATATTTTCAATTCCTCCCGGTCTAAGATCCCTCACCGTGACCCACTCTCTGTTCTGTGCCATCAGAGCTAAACCCACCCAGAAGCAACTCAGAGCCCCCTGGAGCACTGGGTCTGTTCTGCAACGGAGGGAGCAGTCACCAGGAGCGTCGGAATGAACTGACACCCCCCCACTGCCCAGCTGTGAGGGTCTTCCTCTGCAGTGTGCACTCCAGGGCCGTCTGGCCTACACAGGGCTCCAGGCTTCTTCCCCCTCCCTCTCTCTGCTCTCGGAGACTGCCGCCGTCTGTCTGTCCCTCCCTGCACCTGCACGGCCCAGGCCCTTTAGAGCCCAAGCTTCAGGCCCGGCTTCCCCATGACCTGGAACGCTCTCTCCCTTCATGCCCAGCAGCCTCCTCTTCATCCTTGAAGACATCTGAAAGGCCACCACCTTTGAGGTCTCTAGAAAATTCCCAGGCAGCTGCCTATTCCTCACCCCTCCTCCTGGTACTCATTGTCCACGTCATAACACATACAATGACCTATTGTCGTGTGCCCCAGAATCAATTCTGAGCCAGGGTAACCCTTACAAGCTGCTTTATTCTGATACCAATGCTATTTTTACTCTCACAGAGCCAGCTGCTGTGGCGCTGATGCAGACTGAAGGCGACTGCATGCATGTCATGCCCGAGAGGAACTGTGAGCCAGGGGGTTTTCAGAGACTGATTTCCGCAGAAGCAGTGTCAGGTCTTTCTGCCAAGGCACCTAGGGGTGAACTCCAACTCCCAACCTTTTCGTTAGGGACTCCCTTTCACCTCAGTCTGTGAGCTGTGAAATGGGTTGTTTCCCTCTTTAAAACTGCACCCAAATGTGCTACCCACTTCTGCTAGGGGAAAGGATGGGCTTTAAAAGCTTGTATTTTCATATTAATGCCATCCTTTGTTTGTTTTGTTCACACGCATTTCCCTATTCTCAAGGGCACCGTCTTCTTGTGCTTTGTGTGTCTCTGGGGGCTACTGAGTGCAGTCCGGCCATGATTCCTGCAATATTGCTGCTCCCGTGTGGTTGCTGGATGTGGGTCTGCAGGAAGAACTTGGGGTGGGGCAGGGGCTCCTACCTCACACCCGTGGGCCTCGCCTGCCTTCCTCGGGAAAACACTGAGCGGCGCCATGCACGAGCCTTACCTTTCAGCCTTCCTGCTGAACTCTTTAGAAACACGCTCCCATCCCGCACAAGCTTCTTCCGTTTCAAATCCTCCTTGGCAAACATCTGACCGCTCTTCATCCTCATGATCGACTTGCTGTCCGTCTTCGTGTAAATTTCATGGAGACGCACTTTCTTTTCATAACTTGCCACCCTGCTGTCGACAGCTCCAATCACGCCCTTCACCAGGCTCAAGGACCGGGCTACATCCTCCTGCTCTGCCTCATTGTCTAGAGGGAAAGAAGACGTCTGAGCTGCAGGGGCAGAGGGGTATCATGCCCTCTCACTCCCTCCTCACATTGCCCTGAGGTCGTGCCAGTGTAGCAGAGGTCTTGCTGCCTCTGCCATCACTTCAATTCTAAAGACACTTGGGAGTTTTCTTTTCTTTTTTTTTATAATTGTCTTACTAGGGGCTCATACAGCTCTTATCACAATCCATACATACATCAATGGTGTAAATCACATTTGTATATTCATTGCCCTCATCATTCTCAAAACATTTCTCTCCACTTAAGCCCCTGGCATCAGTTCGTCATTTTTCCCCTCCCTCCCCGCTCCCCCCTCCCTCATGAACCCTTGATAATTTATAAGTTATTATTTTGTCATATCTTGCCTTGTCTGACGTCTCCCTTCACCCACTTTTCTGTTGTCCGTCCCCCAGGGAGGAGGTCACATGTAGATCCTTGTAATCGGTTCCCCCTTTCCAAACCCCCCTCCCTCCACCCTCCCAGTGTCACCACTCACACTACTGGTCCTGAAGGGATCATCTGCCCTGGATTCCCTGTGTTTCCAGTTTCTATCTGTACCTGTGTACATCCTCTGGTCTAGCCAGATTTGTAAGGTAGAACTGGGATCATGATAGTGGGGGAGAGGAGGAAGCATTTAGAAACTAGAGGAAAAGTTGTATGTTTCATCGTTGCTACATCGCACCCTGACTGGGGAGTTTTCAATGATCAGAAAACATGCAATTCCATGCTGTGGTCTAAGACAGAAGGAACCAGGCAATTTTGGGGATGGAAAGAACTAGAGAAAGGAACAACACGCGTTTCAATGGCTACTGCAAGTATAGTTGCTCACGTTATTGAACTCATCCTTGGTCCCTTCTCCTGCTATCACATACGCTATGCCTAGTATTAGAACACTTTCAATTTTCACTGAGAACAGTGACTGAAAGATGAAATTCACGGTTCCTTGGGGACCTGCTAGAGCATGGACATGCCCCTCCCCAGGGGGTCTCATGAACTACTGGACACACAGGAACAGTCCCATGGCCTGGGAGACTGAGCCACCAGGGAGACTCACCTTTGGTGTACTGTAATATTCTTTGGAATAAAACTGGGTACTTAGTGATGCGCTGGGTTACAAGCAGTATGCACTCTGGAATTCCAAGCCTCCTTACTACAGAGCTGCTCATCTTCTTCTAAAAGGGGCAGAATGAGAGTCAGGAGCTACGCCGGGTGAAGGCTCCACCAACTAGAAGGACACATGCAGGGATGGCCACATGCCACCGAGTACCTTGACGAAGGCCTGGAAACGCTTGTCCTTGGTGTACAGGTCTTTGAAGTAGTTTACAGACTGGTTGTGCTGCCCGCAGAACTTGCCGTAGGTCTTCACTAAGCGCTCTGCATTCTCACCGGAAAACTGCCGAGGAAGGAGAATCAAAGTCACGCTCAAACCCAAAGGGCTCGAGTCTATTGCCATTTCGTGAAAGGCATCCGGTCCACCTGAAAAAGCCTAACAGCCCCGACGTGGCAGCAGACCCAGGTGGCCATCAACCAATGAATGAATGTGATAAGCCGATTTCAGGGAATTGTTTTGAAGTAAAAGAATAAACTATGAATGAGTAGTATAACATAGATGAACTCAGAAAACGAGCTTAAGTGAAAGGACTCAGTAACTCTAGGCCACGTATTATAGGACTTCATTGACGTGGACTGGACTGTCCGGAACAGGCCAATTCATAGACACGAAAAGTAAGTTAGTGGGCAATGAGGAGGAGAAACGAGAGGGATACCCAGTTTCTTTTGGGGGTGATGAAAGTGTTCATGTATGTCTTTTAATTAATTCATTTAAAAGCTCCAGCTCACTCGTTACCCTGGCTCTGTTACACTACTGAGCTCAGCCCAGCAGTCCCAACAAGATAACTGCATGGCCCTTACAATATGTCCAAGTGTGTGCAAGCTCAATGGTTTCTTTGAAGACGTGTTCACTTTGGGGAAGAAAATCAATGTGTTTGTGCTTATGGTCCATGACACAAAAGCATCAATTTCCACGGTGGTAAAGCTCTCTGGAGTTTTACCAACAATTGACTTTATAAAAAACTCTGATGGGGGGGGGGGCCGAGGGTAGCCTTTCCTTTCCCCATTTATCAATGGAGAAAGCAAGGCGACTTTAAGGAGCCTGGCTACATCATCCATCAAGTGCTCTGCAGGCACAGGCACATGGAACTAAGACACCGGTAATATCTGAATCCCACCATTGAACATCTTCTAAAGGGATTTGCACAGAACCAAGAAGCTACAGGTGGCGATCCAAGTCCAGGGAAGGTGAGGTAGATACCTGTGCAGGTGGGAGGGCAGTGGAGAGGCAGAGAGGAGAAAAACCACAATGTGTGAGAGAGGGGGTGGTTGGGGGAGGGAAGATCCCCGCTAATAGGCTTGACCACACTCACTGCTGAGCTGAGCCCGCCTGTCCTGGCAGATGCTTGTGTGAAAACAACGGCCACACTGCCATTGCATATGTTTGATAGCACACCTGATTGTACTCCAGGAAGGCGAGCTCCACGAGACAGAGGTTAATGCCAGGTGTACCCTGTAGTTCTTATCTTGCCTTTAGTATGTGCATAGCAGATATCTGAATACAATCATGAGTGCGATGAGAGAATTAGACAAAGTTCTAATCCTCAAGTACTGAAGCAGAGATTTGCTGGAGAAAAAGATCTACCTGATAAGGTATCTTGCCTTAACTTTTATTAAAGAATGCACTGAGAAGTTATTAAAACTTTCAGACAAAAACACTTTAGGGGACAGGACTGAAACCATACTTCATATGAACTAGCAACCATACTACATGAGGGAGTCTCATAACATTTACAGAAAAACTCTAGTAATTTTGAATTCCGCTGTTCAGTGAGCTTCTGGAAACCCCTCGGTGTATGAAGTACTGCACAGACATCTTTTGCTTGTTTTCCTGTGAACAAGTTGGCTTGAGACCGTGTTTCCCAAAGTCGGCAGTGCCGTCCTCCTGGCAGGCCCGGGAATGCAGACACCTACACTGTATTCTGGACGATGGGCTAGAGAACAAATGTTTTTCATTGTCAGCAGGGCGCTGAGTAATTTTTCTGAAAATAAGGCGTTGGGCCACATAAGTCTGCCCATGTTTTAGACAAATGAGATCTTTTGAAGTGTTCCACACATTTTCTGATTTCTCATATTATCTTACTTTAAACTACGTTGTTCCTGATCAAGGTATAGTCTCTGAGGACGAAAAGCTATCTTCTGTTAGCGAGCCACCATGTGCTACATACTCTAAGCATATGCTCTTTTGAACTTTTTAAAATAGCACAGGGAAGACAACTTACTGGCCTCATTTTATAGGAAAGGAAACCGAGTCTCAGAGAGACTAAATCAACTTGATGAGACTCCACTGCACCCGAGAAGGGCCGAGACCCTTGCCACTGCTCACCTGGTTGACAAGCACGTCACCCATTTTCCTGATGAGAAAGTTCTTCTCACTTTTATCCACCAGAGACTCCTTCTTCCGCTCCAGGATCCTCTGGAAGAACTGGCTGTGGATGCTGATCAGCTCGTCCAGGCAGGGGAACAGCTTCTCCACCATCTGCTGCTCGAAGAGCAGGTCGGTCATCATGCCCCGGCTGTACACGTCGCTCATGATCTTGAGTGTGCGGATGTGGTGGAACTCTGTCTGCATCAGCTCTGTGGGGGAGGACAAAGCTCAGGCTCAGGAGCCTTCTCCTGCAGCACCCCCTGCGGCAGTCTTACTACGGCCTTGTACAGTCCCGTGTCAGCTTGGGGCCTGGGCCCCAACAGTGTCCTCGCCTCATTCCTCTAGCTTTCCCTTGACTCAGCATTGCTTTCAGATGACAAGCACGTTGGAGGAGCCCTGGTGACACAGTGGACGAGGCACTGGGCTACCAAACTGAAGGAGGGTAGCTTTGAGCCCACTGCAGACGGGGAGGCAGTCTGCTCCCCTACAGACTTACAGCCTGGGAGACCCTATCTGCGGAGCAGCTGTCCGCTGTCCCTCAGGATCACAATGAGTCAGAGTCCACTCCCTGGGAATGGGTTTGCCTTTAGTTGGAGCGGACTCTATGAATCGCCAAAGGCGCCTTCCATGGATTCAGCCCCTCTCACATTTTACGGCAGCCCTAGAACATGAATGTGTTTGGATGAGCTACTAGTACCGCTGAGGCACTGAGCTACACTTTCATAAGCAATCTCTTTCTAGGACTGTTGCATAAACCAACATGAATACAATAGTCGGCTTAATGAAAGGATGCAAGGCAGAAAAGGACACAAGCCAGCATCTCTATCCCAGTTTTAAAAGAAAATTTACTTGAAATTTCAGGTGTCCACAGCCCATCACACCACCAGGTAGAACGCTGGAAGTAGCGAATCAAACGCCCGCAGTGCTGAGCGAATGGTGGAGTCTTACCATAAATCACTTCTTGCCGTTTGATCGCATCCTTCTTTTGCTGTTTCAGGAATTTGCCGTCCACAATGCAACTCCAGGACTCTGCTTCCAGCTGTTTGGAGTCAACTTCAAAGTCTCCCATGAGCTGTCCCTCGTTCATGTCTGTACCTACTCCTCAAAATGCCACAAAGCAAGATCAGAATCGTGGAACTGCGACTCTTAAAAAGCCCAGGCTGGATTTTCCTCAGGGTACGAGGGGTATGTATTTACAGAGACACATCCGCACGGACACGGGGGCATGGATGGAGCCTGATATCCTGATAATCGAAAAGAAACTACCTCCTGCTTGCGAGTCAAGGGCTCTCTATTCGAGACTCTGGTTAAGAGTGAGGAACATCTGTCAAACAACACTGATTAAGATGTGAGTCCTATGGGAATTGGAAGAGCCCTGGTCTGTTTGGCATTTAGGTAAGCAGACTTGCAGATGTGCTAGAAAACGTGCCCACAGACCGACGGGAAGAAGAGCACCCTACTAGAGAGCATCCCACACCACCTTCAGGGCACCGCGACCTGACAAACAGGCATAGTGGGTCAGTCAGTCGTTAGAAACCATTTAGTGCTTTACAGACCACCTAGGCAGGACGAAGGCGGCCATCAGGATACCCTGGACACACGCAGGGTGGCTGGTGGCACATACAGAGTCTAGAGATGCACCCGCAAGACACTGGCCTGGCCTTCCTCTTACCCTCATCGGTCAGTGACTCTGTCGACTCGTTGACCTTGCTGATTTTATTGAGTGAGTCTGTTGAATGCGACAGGAATTTCCAAGTGTTTGCCATGCTCTCATCGTTGCCAACTCTAGAGACAAAGAGAAGCAGATGCCATCAAATACCTTCTGGGGGCCCCGGTTTGCTTGCTTAGGCGAGTACCCGACAGACTGGCTATCATAGCTGCAATGACTGAAGACACAATACACACAATGTCATTTACACATGTTGGAAATATTAACTAACCATCACTTCAACCCCAAGTTTTATGAGCCTCAGCATTTTTTTTAACAGTAGGTACCAAGAACACCTCTTCCACCCTCCCCTCAAACTATGTACACAGTATATAAGAAATCTCTGTTTGAAATTCATTGCCTAACCACTAGATACTTTCTTTTACCGTTCTCCAAGTAACTACACACTGAGCACTTATAAGAAACTGTATGCCTTAAATTTTCTCAACCCTAACTCACCAGCTTGCTTAGTCAGTACCCAATAAATGTCTGTTGCATTACACAAAAACAAGCAACAGTAGTGCAAACCTTGATAACACTACAAACTTTGAAAAGAGGGTCTGTGCAAGTAATGAAAATACAAAGACAAAACAAAATATAAATACTTGAAACTTTTTTTTTTAAGTCAGCATCAGGGCTAGGAAATAAAAAGGGGAGATTTTGTACCCTTTAAACTAAAGAATTTCCATCCAACCCAGGTTCAGAGAGACATAAGAATTGGTTTTGAAGCTTCTATTTGAAGTGACTAATGCATTTGATGGCAAGCAGAGTTTTGTCCCAAACAGCCGGCAGCCTCATCCTCACCACCTGCTGACAGCCCAGGCCGCAATCACCAGTGCGCGGCACTGGCACAATGCAGGACCCACTGCTGGCTACGCGATTCCGACCCTTGGTGGCCCTATAGAACAGAGCCTACAGAACTGCCTGAAAGGTTGTAAATCTTTATGGAAGCAGACTGTCGCTTCTTTCTCATGGGGGTGGCTGGTGGGCTACCCTTGTTGCCTTCTCAGTTGGCAGCCAAGTGCTTCAACCATCGTGTCACCTGAGCTCCTTAACGATGTCGTAGAGGAATAGGTAACACACCCAGTGAGAATGAGTGGTGGGAAACTGACCATGGTAATTGCCACCTTGTTCCCCTGCATGGCAGTGATTTTGAGATGCAAGAATGGAAAACTGGTTAAAAAAGGCTCCTCTGAACGATAGTGAGCCAGATGCCCGAGACCCTTAGTGCTTCCAGCTAAGCTTCATAGCTATATCTTTTTATGACTCCCACTTTTTATTTTGATTGAAAAATAATCTTTGTAGACCTTGGGTTCTTGGAAAGTGGACTAACAAAAATGGCGGCTGTGACAGTGTCCTCAGGGTGCACCCCCATTCCGAATGGCCGATGATGCACTAACCAATTGCTTCACTTCACAAAGAAGGATCCTGTTGCCAAATGCCCTGATGATTACAACTGAGTTACCTGTAAATCCCCACTTACCCAGCGATATTCTGTATGGAGACACTTTTGGAAAGTGTGACACTCTGCTGGGACCGCCTGTTGGCAAACATGGGTGCGGTGGTGGCTTCGTCAGCCAGGAGGACTGCTGAGCGAGGGCGCTCCTTGGGCTGGGAGGCTGCAGAAGGAGAGAGGGCACCAGTTGTAGCTTCACCCATCAATGCCTATGAGCAGCCCAGGGCTTCAGAAGGCATGCCCCTGGATCTAAACTCCCGGTGTCAACAGTCACGGGGGGCGGGGGGCAATGTGGCAATACCGATTTGAAATGATAAATGCATCTACCCTCTGATCCAAGAGTTCCATTTTCAAGGGATGCTTATGCGCCAAGATATACTTATATGATGTGCAAAAGGAGACACCTTCACAGTGATTCTAATGAAACTTTGAAAAAGCTAAAGATCTGAAATGACACGAGAGAGTATTAAAAGTCAACAAGCTATGGTGCCACGTACAGCCTACACAGCTGATCAGAAACCAGACGGGCGAGGAAGAGCTCCATGTACTTACACAGAAAGGTCTACAGTTACAGTCCACCCCCTTCAACCCCCCACAGACAACCAGCCATTGAGTGGGTCCGGCTCATGGCTACCCTAGACAGAGCTCCTGAGGTGATGGCCCTCTCGCTGGCAGCGGTGGTGCAGGAAGAACAGGGACCGTGGTGGTGGGTTCGAGCCTCTTGGTGAGCAGTCAACACTCACCCAACTGTGCCACCAAGGCTCCTCCCAAGGGTGTAGAAGTGCATCCCAGGCCTTCCTTCTTTCACAGCGCGGTGGTGGTAAATTACACAATTAGTATTTACTTTAGTTGTATACAAGGAGCCCTGGTGGCAGTGAGGGTAAGTGTGGGCTGCTAACTGCAAGCTTGATGGTTCGAACCCTATGCAGGGTGTTTCCAGGAGTCGGAATCAACTTGATAGTTTTGGATTTGGTATTAGTTGCCTGAAAAAGCTCTGGAAGGATATATGAGAAACTAAGAGTAAGTCTGGAGCAACACTAGACAATGGAGACAAAGAACCACATGAAAGTGCTGTAGATTTTAGAAATTACAAGGCAAATGTTTTGTTACAGGTACCTTTCTAAGAATTAAAAAAAAATCAAATTACAAATAAACCAATATTCAAAGAGCTGAGATAGAGGAAGCCTGTGTTCTTTCGGATCACCTACAGCAGAAACATCTGACAGCTTGTCAGACAGCACATCACCGACAGGAGTGGGTGGCAGCCTGGCAAAGACCCTTGCCTTCTACATGCACAAAGTGGTAATAACAGGACTTAACACGTCTAAGGAGTCCCTGGGCGGTACAACTGGTTAAAAGCTTGGCCCCTGACCAAAAGATTGGTGGTTTGAATCTACCTGGGGTTGTCTCAGAAGGCTTGGTGATTTAGTCCTGAAAAATAAGCCCCTGAAATCCACATGGACTGGTCATGAGTCAGAATCAATTCAATGGCAATTGGCTTGGTTTTCTAGTATGTTTAAAAGGAATTCACACCTTTCTGTGGGAGTGGAGTGGGAGAGCCATTTGCAGAGCTATCTACAAGTAATTCATTAGCTATCACTCTACATCCAAGAGCAGTGGTTCTCAACCAGAGTGAGGCTGCATCCCCAGAATTTCTGAGACTCTAGGTCTGCACTTAAAAAGTCGTACTTCTGTCTAGTCCAGGGACCAGACGTTGAAAACACTGTTTTAGGGAAACTCTTCTATAGCTTCTCAAGAAGTCAACTATAAAGACATCTGGTCCTGTCTTACATATTCAGACTGATACTTGGAAGTTAATTAGATGTCTGTTTGAGGAGAAGCTGATAATTAACATGTGGCACAGGCAGCTGAAGGAAGAACCACAGCGCGGGCTTACACCATCATATCATAATATGCACAAACCTCAAAACGGCACTGAGCGAAGATAATAAGAAACAGAACAGAATGCATCAGCACAGTTATGTCATGATTTAATTAAAATTCAACACACAAAACCCCCAAGGGTGCTGCCATCAAGTCAGTTCCAACTCACACACAGCAACTCTACAGGGCGAAGGGGAATTTCTCCTTCGGGTTCTGACATGAAATCTTTCAGGCAGAAGCCAGTCTCAACCTTTCTCCCAAGGAGTAGCAGGTGGATCTGATCCGCTGACCATGTGGCTAGCAGCCCAGAGCGGACCCAATAGCAACACCTGGGCTCCCTTCAGAGATATACCTATGTCAATTAGAAGAACAGATAGGCCAAGGAGAGGCAAGGGCTAAGACAGGAGATGGAGACTAGAATATTAAGAAATATTAAACCCGGAAAGACTGGTGAAGATAGCTTAAAACATGGGGGAGTGCAGTTTACTCAGTCCTGTGTCCCTTTTAGGTCACTGAAAGAAAAAAGAGAACAGTTTCTATATCTTTGTAGTCCGAAAAGAAATTTAACAAAGAAGATCTCACTCGATCACTCAACTGTGAGACACTGAAGACAAAGCGCGGTCATTGTCAACCCACTGATGAGGAAATGGAAATGGCCCGGGGAAATACTTGGCACTAAGGGCATTACTGGCTTTCAACTACGAAGGCACCATTCCGGGAATCTTCAACGTAAGCCTGACAGTAGCTGTCAGCCAATGAATGTGCGGTACAGAGAGCAGCCCCAGCCTTGTCAGACGTACGACAAAACAGACATTCCGTTCTGATGAAGACCACTATGACTACGTAAGAGTTTTGTAGTCCAGAACCAGAAGAACTAAGAGGGAACCGTGAGGGGAGGGTGAGCTACTTACACTTGTTCCTCATGATGACTGTGGGCAGCGAGGACGTGTCGTGTGCCTGAAGGCTCCCTTTGGGCTGCTGAGGGAAGAAGAAAAACAAAACGTGAAGCCCGCATTTAACACTGTGCTCAGCTTCAAGATTAGAATAAGGAGAGTTAGTACAGGCCCCTTCTCTGGGTTCATCTACTTCCCTCTGCTGCTCTGTTCCTATGTATCCCCAGCAACCTATGGTGAGCCAGGCTCCCCAACAGGCTCAGAGTGGTGAGGGTGCGGACACGGTTTCTCCTGCTTAAAGTGGTCTTCCCAGCATCAGGAGCCCGGTAGTCTTCTCTGTCAAGGCTAAGGGTCCCTCCGCAGTGAAGCCTTCTCTCCACCCGTGGCGCCCCTGAGGATCCTGAGCCTCCTTGCTTAGGCTGTGATCTCATTACAGTCAATGTCAGCTGTGCGCCTGCCCCGCTGGAGGGCTGCATCCTGAAAATAGTGTCTGTGCTCCTTCATTCTTCCTCTGGTGACTCAGGTTTCTAGGGTGCGAATCCTTAGGTGAAACGCTGATTTACTCTTTGTTCTACCATGTAACAGAACTCGTAGGCTTAGGCAATGAAAGAGGGAAACGACTCTAATGGAAGCATGGAGTGCTCCGTGACAGGAGCGGCTGCAGCTGGATGGCTGTGCTTCTACAGAATCCCGCACATTCACCATGGCAGCACACCAACGCACCAGAGACAACACATGTAGAGGCCTGCGGGGCTAGGAGAGCAACACCAGTGACTAAAGCAAGTTGGGCCAAGAGGGGGGCAATCTGGAACCTGCGGGACCGTGTAAAGGAGGCAGCAGCCACTCGGCCCTCGCCGCCCACCCTGATGGCATTTAGGCGCTCACAGGGCAGACACCCTCTCAGGGCTTAGGGCAGCTTGACGAATCTGATGTCTGCCTTCGGGGTGCTTGCCAAGTGTAACGCTTACATTCTAGTGGGAAAACGACCCAAACGAGTAGACATAATACATAAACAGACATTTAAAAATATCGACTCTCAGGTTTTAAGTCCTATGGAAAAAATGGAGAGGCAGAATAAGGGAATGCCCAGTAGCTGCAGGGTTGTGAGATCTTCCAATCTCTTAGGAGAAATTAAAATCCAAATTGATATGTAGTATGATTTTTAAGTGACTGTATTAATTCAAATTACATACTAAATGAGCCAAAGTATCTGTCCTTGGGTGGAAAATGGCTCAGGGTACTTACATATGCCATCTCTACCCTAGATCCATATCAGCAGCATCTGGAAACTTCTAGAAATACAAATTCTAGGACCCCACCCCAGACCTGTGGGATCTGGTGTCCTACAAGCTGTCTTCTAACAAGCGTTCCAGGCGGGGCAGGTGCCTGCTCTAGTCTGAAGCCTCCGCACTAGTCCGTGTGCTTGGTTATTGAAGGAGAAGCTCGCAATGTGCCGAGCACCTGGACAGCACCCGTCTGACCAGGAACAAAAGGTACTTATATGCAATCTGAACACTGGAAACCACAAGGTCACTTAACCCAGACTCGTTTTAAGGGCCACGCAGAACCACCTGATAAGCCGTGCCTAAGACACAGCTCAGAGCAGGTCACACCACACAAGTGATTCTTTGATTCTAGTACCTGTGTCCAGAGTCATGAACACAGACTGGTAGGGAAAAGTGCTACCAGACAGATGGTCTAACCCTAACCCTACCTACTGCCCATCCAGCGCCCGTGGCCCTGACTTGCAGCTGCTTCCCTCGGGGTCTTGAACTAAGATGCCGTGTCTGTGAGCGGTACA
This sequence comes from Echinops telfairi, assembly GCF_000313985.2. Lineage (NCBI taxonomy): Eukaryota > Metazoa > Chordata > Mammalia > Afrosoricida > Tenrecidae > Echinops > Echinops telfairi. The sequence continues at coordinate 12,384,858 of NW_022111309.1, read as the reverse complement.
GCAGTATGCACCCACAAAGAAGAGGAAGCCCCTTTAACGGGCACAGAAGTACCCAAAGCACACACACAAGATGTGTGTTCAACGTGTACAAGTTCAGGAAGTGTTTTCTTTCCTGAAAGTTTTAAATTCTCGAGTGTGTCAGGAAGCCAATTCTCACTTTAGAGAAAAATTATTTTTTTAGTTATTTTGGCTGCAAAATATCTCAAGTAAAAGAGCTACCACACAGCTCAGCTCTCCCTACTCCTGAGGACTTTCAGCCTCCTTTTAGGTCAAAATGTCTTACCTTCATTTTGACCTTTGCACAGGAGGCCAGACTTTCTCTACAGCCTTTGTGGACAAAAGCCCCGCAATCTGAAAAGAAAGCAGAGTCCAAGGTCAGCTCCAGGAAGCAAACAGGTGGTGGGACCCGACCCTCCAGGGCTGCCCTGGAACGACCCCATGGGATGGCACCCATGTGTCACAATGTGACTCTCATGACAGGCCTCTGCTGAGAAGTGGGCCCACGATGCCACTTCAGAGCAGAGAACAGGAGCAGATGTGATTTCTGATGAACAAAACCTAGAAGTCGGGAACTTCTAAGGCAGGAAGTGGAAAGGCTACCCAAACTAAGTGTCTGTCATCCTCAGGAAGTCTAAGTCACAAACACATAAATACGTACACAGGCTTCCTAACACGCTGTAACACCTGCAGGACTGTACCCAAGGCTGAGTGTGAATCTGAAAACCCACCCACTACTGTCCTTCTACAGAGCATTTTGCAACCCTCCCCAGGTCGAGGGTCACAGAGGAAGGCCAGCAGAACCATCCCAAAGTGTGGAAGAGCTCCCGAAAGACAAAGCAGACCACAGCTTTGCTTCTTTAAGTCTCACTCTCCAGTTATGTAAAAGCCCGGTCCTCTGGGCCTCACGCAGGACACCGTCAGCTCTTGCTGCTGCTAGGAAGTCACAGGACGTAACAGTGCCAGGAGGCCAGAAGTGACGTCGAAACAAATCAAAAGTTGTCTGGGGAAACTCGGCACAGAGAGGCTTCTCGTGGGAAAAAAAAGTCTTTGGAAATTAGCAGCAGATACCACTCACGAGGCAATTCTTCACCCCGATTTAGGAAATGCCACAGGCGCCGTCAATGTCAAATCACTCATTCTGAGAAGATGCTCTTTTCGGCTGCACACCTGGATTTGGAGGAGCCTAACAGCGCCCCCCCTCCCCCGAAGTTGCTAATCCAGGATCCAACTGGTTCCGAGGTACCGTCCACATCGTACAACCACATTGCATTACGGTTACTCCAAGGTTTTCTCTTCCATCAAGCACTCCTGAAGTCAGAGCCCATGTGGTACGTTGCCAACTCTTCACTAAGTCTCTGTAGCAGTGCCTGGCTTATGAAACCTACTCAAAGGTCCAACTGCAGATACAATGTCTATTTTTTCCAAAAGTCAAGTGCCCTGATGCAACGGTGGTAACAGTGTGTAAAATATCAGCCTGATAATACCAAAAGGAGACAATAAGAATACACATCAAGCAACAGCTGATAGGAGTTTGATTCTACTTAGGTCCCACCGATGTCCTTGTGTTAATGTGACCCACTCTGTTGATAAGGGAGGCCAGCTTCCTCACTTGAAAAATGAATCAGGGTCCCAATTCCACTCACCTGAAGTTCTTTCTGTTTGCGATTCTCTAAGACTACTTTTGCTAAATCTCTTAAAGACTCTCCCTCTCTCGCTCTCTCTCTCCAGATGGACTATTCCATTGGGTTAATGCTGCAAAAAGGATTTTCAGCTCCTATCTTAAAGTATGACGAGGAGAGACTCAGAAACCCAGAGCAGCAGTCCAATCCTGCCCTCCAGGGTGGCCATGAGCCGGATGGACTCAATGGCAGTGAGTTTGGTTTTGGTTTCCTTTCTAAATGAGAGTCCTGGTGGCAATGTTGAGTAAGTGCTGGGCTGCAAACCGCAAGGTTGGTAGTTCAAATCTGGCACCTCGCGGGAGACAGATGAGGCTGTCTGCTCCTACAGAGGATTGCTGAGTTGGAACTGACATGATGGCAGGGGGTTTGGGATCTACCTGTCTAGCCTCTTTCAGTTCCACCTCCTTACAATTCCCTGCACAGTCATTTTTCTGGTGCTGATAAGCCAAAGGAGACATTCAGGTTCATTTATAAATAGCAGCACAGGGAGAGACTTCACTGGAAAAGATTCTCCCAGGAAATCAAAAGAAAATCCAGAAGGTTTAATGTGTTAGTCTGGGTAGAATACAGAAACAAAGTCAGGGACACTCACATGTGTAAAGAAAAGAGCCTTATATACAAGACCAATTAGAAATATGGAGAAAACATCCCAGTCCAGTCCAATATTAGCCCATATGTCTGATACCAATCTACAAAGTCCTCTTCAGACTCATGAAACACATGCAATGACACCGAGTACAGGAAGATCACAGACCAAAGGGTGAGAAGTCTTGTGGATCCACAGGCACTGTAAGCAGCTAAAAGCTGGCAGGGGTCTCCACATGACTTCTCCAGCTCCAGAGGTCTGGTTCCATCAGCCTCCCTCCACGTGTCCTCTCCACAGGGATGTCTTGCAGGGAGTGAGCATGTGTCCCAACTCCAGTGAGCCTTTTATCTCTTCAGCGCCTCCAAATGAGGTCATCAACCTACTACTGACAGGCTAGACTCCACCCCTTCACTCTGAATCCTCAAACCAACACCAGATTATGTAACTACCACACTTATGTCAGAGAGAGCCTTGTCTTCTTCTCCAGGGGGAGACTGTGTTGCCGGTCAGTCTACCATGTACGATCATGACCACCACACTTCCACTAGGTCTGTGGTTCTCAACTTTCCTAATGCCGCGACCCTTTAATACAGTTCCTCACGTTGTGGCGACCCCCCCAACCATAAAATTATTTTCATTGCTACTTCATAGCTGTAAGTTTGCTACTGTTATGAATTGGGTGACCTCTGTGAAAGGGCCGTTCGACCCCCAAAGGGGTCGCAACTCACTAAGTCCTGAGGCTGTTCTGCAACTACCCAGTGAGAATGGGCTGTAGCTCACTCAGTACTTTTAAAAAAGGTTTTACTGGAACATAAGCTACATATCATACAATTTTATAGTTCAACCATATCAAGACGAGTTGTACAATCAATTTGAGAACATTTTCTTCTTCCCTGTAATTAGTGTAATTGTTATTTTTATTCCAAACAAAATGTTTACATTGTTTCTGAGATCAGTGGGTGGCTGAGGAGACGTTCTCTCTGTAATGAACTTGTCTTAGTTTCACGAGGGTATCGTCCACTAAGAGGTCTAATCCAGATGGCACCCTCCAAAGGGATGCACGTGCTGGGCCAGTGTAATTCAAGGAAGAGAAGTTGGCTCACAAGGTTATGTAGACTTTTTTTTTTTATATTCCAAAGGGATAAATGTCGACAGAATTTTCTTAAAGTACAAAAGATAATCACAGAAACTTTTATATGTTTATATGAATGTGGTATTTATATTATCTGTTGTCAATTTGAGACTTAAGAGTGAAGGGGTGGAGTTTAGCCTGTCAATCAGGTCACAGCTTGATGACCTTATTTGGAGACGCTGAAGAGATAAATAGCCTGCTAGAGGTGGGACACATACTCACTCCCTGCAAGACATTCCTGTAGAGAAGACACACGGAGCTATGCTAGAGCCCTGGAGCTGAAGGAGCCAGGTGGAGACCCCTACTAGCACTGAGATGCTTCCACTGCCACTGGATCCACAAGACTTTCCAACCACTGGCCTGTGATCTTCCTGCATTCAGCATCATTGCATGTGTTGCTTGAGTCTGAAGAGGAATTTATAGGTTGGTTTCAGACATATGAGCTAATAACGGACTTATGGACTTGATCTGGACAGGGCTGGGATGTTTTCTCAATATACAATTGCTCTTTCTTATACACATGGGTATCTGAATTTGTTTCTCTAGTCTACTTAGCCAAACACATTTGTAAGAAAAATGTCTTACTGAGAAACAAGCCAAGGAGGTTGTGTCAAGAAACTGTTTCTATCATGACAATGCATCTGCTCATTCCAGTGTAGCTAGGGCTGCCTATGAGAATTTCCTTGAGAAAACTTAACCTATGTACCTATAAGCCCCCAGATTGCCTCTTTGGAATCCTTTTTTGGTTCCCTAGCCTCAAAGTTCATTTCAATACAACACTATTTGTGTCCCTTCAAGATGCCAAGACTGCTGTTTTGACATGATATAAATCAAAGGTGCAGTATTGCTTGTGAACACTGCCTTAGACGGAGAAGATGTTGAGCTACAATAGCTTCCCATTCTGGTCTTTTTGTTAGCTAAAGCCTCTGTGTTTGTAGTAGTATGAAGCACTGTTTTCAATAGAGAAACTGGAAACAACCAAATGAATTTAGCAGTGCAACGGTTTAGTATATTCATGAAGAGAATGCCAATCAGGAGTAAAGGTCAAAGATCCATGTGTTTCAATATGTTGGATCCTTGAAACAAATATTGAAGCATATAAAACAAATTATAGTGAGCTGCACTACACAGTCCCATTTATAAAATCTCAATGTTCGTATTTTGCAGGTATTATTTGAGTGGTGCTTGCTACATGATCCATGTACTATTTTGTATTTACATTTTTCAAAATTAAAAACAAGTGTACCAAACTCAAATATCCTTCAAAATTCTGAATTTCTCTAATTTTTATCCTTCAAAAAATATTGTCACCACATTTGTGATTAAGTGAACGTAATTTCGCAATTGAGAACTTGTCACTAATTCTGATCTATAAAAGTGACCAACTGTGGACAGAACTTGGTTTCTAAGTTGTCCTTTTCCCACACCTTTCTTCTAAGGCATTTCTAATACCCCATGGAAAATTACGCACTAATAATTTTCAAAGGAGTAGTCCCATCGTTTTTAAGTATACATCAGCAACAGCCAGGCTCTCAGATCACTGTGAGAGATTTAAAGGACAACTCAAATTTATGGATTATGGTGAGGAGGGCATATAATACCTGCTGGGGTTTGATCAAATGCAATGTATCTGAGAGGAATTACTGAGAGCTGAATGTGGGATAGGAGGAAGTTGAAAATAAAGGAAATAGTAGGAGGCAAAAGGTATTTATAGAGGTATAGCTATAGGTATGTAAATATGAAAGTATATTAATTTATAATGAAAGGGATAGAGGCCAATGGACATATATTTATATGTTGTTTTATAAGATAGCAGACGGATTTTTGGCCACACTTTGTTCTAATAACCTGGCGCTCTTTGATACTCCCTGATATGATCACTGGAGACAAAATGGGTGCATAAGCAAATGTGGTGAAGCAAGTGGATGGTGCCCGGCTATCAAAGATGCAGTGTTTAGGGTCTTAAAGGCTTGAAGTTAAACAAGCAGCCATCTAGCAAGGAAGCAAATAAGTCCACGTGGAAGAAGCACAACAGCCTGTGTGATCATGAGGTGTCAAAGAGATCAGATATCAAAAGATCCAAAACAAACAAATTATATCCATGTGAATGAGGGGGGTTGGAATGGAGACCCAAAGCCCATCTGTAGATGATTGGATATCTCCCCATAGAAGGGTTATAAAGAAGGGACGATTCAATCAGGGTGTAGTGTAGCACCGATGAAACACATATCATTTCCTGGTTCCTGAATGTTTCTTCTCCCCCACTACCATGACTCAGTTCTGCCTTACAAATCCAGCTAGACCAGAGTACGCATGTTGGTACAGGTAAACGCTCTCAACACAGGGAATTCAGGACAGATGAACCCCCCAGGAACAGTAGTAGGAGTAGTGACATCATGAGAGTAGGGGGAAGGAAGGTGAGGGCTGTGGGTGGGAAGGAGGAATGCATCACAAGGTTGGATATATAAGCCTCCCCCGCCAAGGGGTTTGAATAACAGAAATGTGGGTGAAGGGAGACAATGGACAGTGTAAGACAGGAAATAACAACAACAATATATAATTAATCAAGGACTCACGGGGGTGGGAAGGTGGAGGAGGGAGGGGAAAAAAGAGCTGATACCAAGGGCTCGAGTAGAAAGGAAATGTTTCGGAAATGTTGATGGCAACATATGTACAAGTGTGCTTAATACTATTTAATGATGGATTGTTATAAGATTTGTAAGAGCTCCCCAATAAAATGATTAATTAAAAAAAAGAATGCTTGAAACGTGTGTCTAGTCCATAACTTTCCACATAAATTCACTATTCCAGACATCTGAGACACATCCCTAAACCCACAGCTCATCTGAAATGTTTATATGCTCTAAGCTATGGTCACAGCTCTTGGTAATAGTTTGTGTGGATGCCTGCTCACACACTCAAGTGCCTACTTGAGAAGCAGTCAGCTTGTTGCCAGGAGGACAGGGCTCAACTCAGCGCGGCTTCTGGTGCTTCGACTGAGTGACTCAGACCTTTCAGCCACACAGACGTCGGAGTCACGCGGTTAAAAGTGCTACTTTTTTTTTGTTTTAGGAAACAGACACTAAGAATACAAAAGATGAAAACCTAAGACAAGTTCAAGCTCTCCGCCATAACCATTCTGTTTTTTCTTTCTTTCAGTTTTCTTGATTTTATTTTGCCTGTGTTGAGAATATACTCAACCAAACACACACGGATTTATCAGGGTCTACAATTCAGTGACATGGCCTGTATTCTGTGCTGTGCATTTGTTCTCCAGCTCCTCTGTGGACACAGACTCATCGCCCCCTAAGGGTCCTATCTAATCTTTGAGTTGCTGTTATCGGCATGGCTCCATCCAGGTAGATTTTACAAGAATATACTGCTCAAGGCATACCTTTTTTGTTTTTAACCAGTTACACTAAACTACAGATTAGTTTTAAGGAGGCTTCAGAGGATATTTTTGGTTTAAGGTTTAAAGATGATTTCAAGGCAATAGTTTTAGGGGGTTTATCCACCTCACCCTCCATGGCTCCAAAAAAGTTTAGAGTCCATGAGAATTTGAAATTCTGTTCTGCATTTTCCCCATTTTGATCAGGATTCTCCCATTAAATCTTTGATGGAAACGTTTAGGAACGACAGGTACCACCCGGTTCTGGTCTCATGGCAGGAGAGTTGTTTGTAGAGACAAGCCGCACATTCAGTATCTTCCTTCTCCCGACTCCCCGTCTTCTTCTGTCGTTCTAGGTGAATGGAGCTCCATTGTTTTGTCTTGGATGGCTGCTTGCAAGACTTGAAGACCCCAGGGGCTATACCATAAACTAAGAGGTACAACAGGAACACGAAACATATTACTAGGCCACTTCACTGAGCTGCCCCATGGAACCATGCCCCAAAGTCTCAAAGTCATGGAAACAAATTCTTCAGCAGCTACCGTTTTTGGGGGGGTCACTCTTGTAAATATAGCCATCACATCACTTTGCCAATTTAACTCTTTACAGGCACGTACAACTTAGTGATAGCAACTACAATAATTGGCCGTGCAATCTTACTCCCTAAATCAAGGTGATGTTCTGTTATCGTTTAAAACACACCCACCCCACATCTGCCCCTGGTAATCACTAATAAACCTCTATACCTCTGCCTTTTCTTGTCTGCTTTACACAAGTGAGGTCATACAACATTTGTCCTTTTGTGACTGTCCTATTTCACTCAGCTCAGCTCCATTAAGCAGAATTAATTTTTCCTACCGGCTACGCTGTGTTCGCATGTCTGTATGTACTATGTATCCATTCATCTGTTGAGGGGCATTTAGCATGTGCCTTTTAGCTCTTCTGCACAGTGCTGCATGAAGCACTGTTATGCAAGTTTCTTTTCTCAGTTTCGACTCGCACACCTGTGGGGTATATAGCTATTGAGTGGAAATGCTGGGTCACGCGGTACCTCTTTTAAAAGAACTGCCAGTGTCTTCTACATTTTACATTCCCACAAGTGATGGCTAAGGGTTCCAGTCCCCATCCCCCTCCCATACAGCTGTTACTTTCAGTTTTGTTTTGTTAGTTGTTGTCCTTGGTTTTAACCTCAGCCATCCTAAGGAGAGTGTAACAGTATCTATCACCACGGGGTTTGGATTTGAATCTCTCTAATGGCTATGCCTGTTCATGCTATTTGAATCTTTAAAATGTCTAATCATTCTTTGCCCATTTTATGATGTGGCCATTTGCCTTTTTGTTGTTAAGGTGCTGATGCTACTTATATACTTTTATCTATTAGATTCTTGTTGGAGATATGGTTCGGAAGATCTGTCTCTTAGGCAGTAGCTTGCCTTTTCAGTTTCTTGGTAAAGTCTTTTGATTAACAAAAGTTTTAATTTTCATGAGGTCCCATTTCGTTATTTTGCCTCTTGCCATTTGTGGGTTTCCCTCCCCCGCTTTCCTTTTTTAAAATTACTTGGGATTTAGCACATATATCATTCCATATTTCAATCATGTCATGTGTGCATGTTATTATATTAGATAATCCATTGTTGAAAACTGAAGGCTTGACAGGGTTGCCTTACTTGTTCTTCTAAGCATTTCATAGTATTAGTTTGCAGCAAGATCAAGTTTTAGGGAGATCAAACAAGAATTAACTGGTCTTTTTTGCACTTCCCCCTACCCCACTTAAAAAAAAAAAAAGATTTCCTAATAGTGCTGGTGGCATAGTGGTTACGCATTACCCTGTGATCCGCAGGGTCGTTAGTTCAAAACCACCGGCCACTCCTCCAGAGGAAGACACAGGGGTTTCCATTCTTGTAAACAGTCTCAGAAACCCACACAGGCAGGCAGTTCTATCCTTTCCTTAGGTGAGTCGGCACTGACTTGCTAGCAGTGAGTTTTTAACAGTGGTGAGCAATATGCTTTCATTTTTTAAAATTCTTCCAAAAAAGTCTCAACAGAGTGGTTTGTGGGAATAGGGCTGACCTCTTAATTAAACTCTTCCAGTCTTCAACTTACTTTTTCTCTGTAAGGAGGCTTCATCAAACAAAGCAACGCGAAGTAACAGCCACTGCATAGGGAGCTATCATCTCCAAGTTGCTGCATTAAAATTTAAAAAAAAACCTGACTCAACCTAGCACAAATTTGGTGAACTATGTATTCTTTTTTTATCCAGCAGAAAAATTAAATGGTACATTAGTGAGACTACCTAAGGAAATCTGCTTTATGGACGAGAGATAAGAATATTAAAGGTCTGCCCATTGGAGGATCACCCTGGTGAGGTGAGCTCCATGCAGTCAGAACCCATGACTTCTGTCTACTGCTCATCAGGAGGGCATACGCCGAGGAGTTTGGACTATTCTAGTGGGGACAGATCTGAGCAGCAAAATCTACCTGGCCAGTAGTCTCTGAGTTTTAAGGGTTCAGGTTTCAGAGTCCCCTTTCAGGGTAGGAATAAGAAACTGCCTTCCAAGGCCTTGAAATGGTTCAGTTATGGTCAATGAGTGAAATAAGAACAGACAAAAAGTGAATGAGAAAAATTATAGGATGAAGCCATGCAATTAGACAGGCAGAACAGGCTTGAGAGTGAAGGTTAGATTATTGCCAGGACTCTGGACAGTGACACCCATTCAAGATGGTGCAGTTGGCTGCCATCTTTGAGTGGGGCAGCTGTTCCTGACTCTGCCAGTCCAGAGATTTGGCTGCCACGCAACACACATGTAACCTGTATTTTCTAAGGGAGATGAGGTTTGTATTAGGGCATCCACCTGGGCTGTTCCCTGTCCCATTTGTTGTTCTGATTCATCCACGTACATCTCACAAACTTGGGTCTGTTACAGTTTTCCTGTGTCAGTCATGACTGACCTGGGTGAAGTACTGGCTCACCTGTCACTTCTACCTTAATAATAAACCCCAAGGCACTCCTGTTTGGAAATACATGCTCTAAAAGTCCTTCCACAGCTTATTTAAAATCCTTAGGGAATGTGAGCCGCTGCCTGGCCTGGCCTGAGAAAGCTCAGATGCAAAAGGCACGTAACAGGCTCTTGGTAACTGGTGTGAAAACCACAAGACTGATGCACAGAAGAGGAGGAAAGCCACAAAAAGTACCAAATCACCTCGGCCGCAGTGTCCAGAACAAGTTTTCATAAACACATTGGCTTACATAAAGATGGATCTCGCTGCCTAGCTCTTCGCTCACCTTCTTTTTCTTGTTAAAGGAATAAGAAACTTCGTTTAAAAAATATATTTATAAATCGCATTTCATTGTGGTAAATGATAGGAGCTCTGGATACGTAGTGGGTTAAGTGTTGGGCAGATAAACAAAAAGGTTGGTAGTTTGACCCCACCAAGTGCTCCTTGGGAGAGAGTGCTTTTCTGAAGATTAACAGCCTCCGAAACCTTATGGAGCTCTCCTCTGATCCGTGAGAAGAGATGGACTGACAACAGTGAATTTGATTTTTGGTTATATAAATAATGAATTATAAATATCAATGGATTATATGCATCACAAAATATCTTAAGGTGTGAGGCTTCCTACCTAGATTACAGCTGGCTTATTTGTTTATTTAATTAAATAAAAACAAAAACTAAAAAAAACCAACCTACCACAAAAGTACTCAGAAGCTGCCAGCACAACAGAAAATAAATCAACAATTTCAATATCACTTTACATTCGTTCAAGGCAAACAAAACAGAAACTCCTGGCAAGATACAAAATAACAAAGTAAAAGAACATAGCTGATTCCTTATTCTGAAAGAACCCAGCCACCAAAGAACATTATTTGTGGCAGATAGAACATTTGAATATTCAAATAGGGTTTGCACAAGCCAAGAAATAAGCCACCCTGCTCCCAAGAACTGACTCAAGGACAGTGAGTTGGTTCGAATCCTAAAACGAGAGAGCAGTTTTGACAGAGACAGAACCTCCCAGGGTTTCTCTTGGTTTAAATTCCTCTGAGGTGGTTCACAGTCCAGGTGCTGCACATTCTGTCTCCACTGTTCTTTTCTCCAGGAACAGACTGCACGGTGGCTGAAGTGATAGTCTGTCCCTGGCTATTTGTTACATCTTTCTGTACAACCTTTTCCACTGAAGCCCACATCAGGGATCCGGCTTTTAACCCAGGATTATGATTGCAGATTCAGAGGAGTCAAGACATATTGATTTAAAAATCCCCATTCAGTTGAATCTCTTAGTATTGCACACAGGAGGCTATGTCAAAATAACTACAGATTTTTGGAAGACAGGAGAAAAAACACCCCAAAACACGTTAGCACAATACATCAGCTCCATGAATGATCGAGATGCAGATCTGTATAATCCTGGAGTGAAAATCTGGCGGCAGGGAGGCTGTTTGGGGGGACGGAGCTCCAGGCAACACAGGCTAAACGAAAAGGAGACGCTACTTTCTTCTAAGAGCACAGTTTCCCTAGGTGAATGACTAACTGTAAGAAAGCTACACTTCTGAAGACTCCTGGGAAGACCCTGAAGCCTGAAGAAGGGAGGGGAGAGAGGGAAGGCAGCAAGATTCTGGTCCCCCAATTACTCATATTTTCCACTTCCTGCCAACAAAGCAGACACGGTGTCCAGCACACACACAAGCACCCGTTGCAGGCCCTGTTCTTCAGGAAGCTGAAGAGAATCAGCCCGTCTTTTTGCTTTTAATTTTTCCCTTCCAAAGATAACAGTTCAGTTCCCTTGACTTCAAGAGTTTCTTTCCTTCCCTCTAAGAGGCAGACTGCCCAGGTCTCACCAGTACCTCTTGAGCTGCGGGCAGGGCTATAGTTCGGGCACTGGGCTCTGACTTTGTAGGATGGAGGTGGTATGACAAACAAAAATGTATTATTTGAACCTTAGGTGCTTATTAGGGTGACATCAGGGCCTATCAAACTGTCCCTAAACACCAACCAACCAACCAACCAACCAAATCCTGTTCCTTTTGGGGTCTAATTCTTTTTAGGTTAAACCTTGAAAGCTAGCTCTTTTTCTGTGTTATGTATATTTTATCTAGATTACCACCATTAACGAAAGAAACACTGGCAAAGGGGCATCCCAAATGTTCCCCGAACCCACCACAGAAAAAGCTCCTTAAGGACACCCTACATGGAAACAATTAGCTTCCAGGAGAAGCCCACTTCCTAGGTGACTTGATTTTAAAATCTACAGGTGGAAACAAACAAAATGTCACTTAGAAACTCAACTGAGCATAAAATAAGTAGCTACATGAATATTTCACTGATTTTCTACTTTACAAATAAGCCTTAAATAAAACAATGTTATTTTCTGTACTATCAGATCAGTAAAAGATTTGCTATAGATTTATTTTTTGGTACAATTTTAACAGTTTTAAAAAACAGAAACTTAGGTGGGGGCTTGCATTTGGATCGTTAACTTTGTACTGCAGAGTCTCAGCTACTAATCAAGCCCCCATTCACCTAGTCTTCCCCGATCCTCGCTGTCCCGTCTTCCTCTGCTGGATCACCGTCTTCCACTTCACCCAGCCAGCACCTAGCTACAGTGAGCTCCCTGCTTTATTCTCCCTCCTTTGCCTTCTAGGATTTGGCAAACTCCAAATTGGTATGAAAGTCTTTATCTTGTTCTACCTCCTACCCTCTTAGAACAGTGATCTCCAATAATATTTTTTCATTTTTTGATCAGTTAATTTCATTCAACAACTGTATTCCCCAGGTCCACCCATATCCTGAGGTGCTTCCTGGTCATGTCCCTTTCTTCAGCTATGCGTAATATTCCAATATGTGAACACTTGCTTTTGAAGTTAAGCAATTGGAACAACGACGCTGTTGGGATACATAAATAAACACACACACACACACACACACACACACACACACACACACACACGGTACTTTCAAAACTCATGTATTCACTTGAACACGTGATACATTTCTAAGTAAAGTTCTGAGTACACAATATAGAGAGTATCTTATTTCACAAAAGTGTAAATAATAACAGTTTTCATTTTAATGGCTTGCCTTGCAATCAAATAATTCTAATCATCAATTAATCAGAAATGGAAGGAACTAAGTAGGTAGGGTGACAGTAAAAAATATGGGCATGTTTATTTTTTAATGTTAGTTTTAAACCTATGTAGTGCATTACAATACACAAATACCCCCACCCCACCCTGAACGTGAAACCATGGAACTTTCACAATAGTAGCATAAGAGGCATTCTGGACACCTGTTCTCTGCCCACCTTCAGCACACTGTGATGGATACATCATTTGATAGGCTGGGGCGCATCTTTCAATATGCTAGGGGATTATACCATCTTGTCTCAACTAAAATAAAATGGAATGGAGACGTGCACAAATCTTGCAGAGAAACCATGGAACAAAGGCAGTACTGATAACTAGCCAACCAAAAAGAGAATGCAAACACACACTTCTGACTCGGAACGCATGCATGCACTCCCACCTTAGATACATGTACCCAGTGGGGGCACGCGACAAAGTGAGCACAGGGAACAGTGCTGGGGGACAACTGTGTGGACAGCCCCCCAGCCCCAGCTGTGAGAAGCTGACTGCTCAATGGCTTACAAATGAAATGTTCAACCAGAGAGCAGGGGGACCGGTAGGCACGGCCGATGGTCTCATCTGGTGAGGCCACTGCGGTCCTGGCCGAATGGGACAGACCTGCACTCAGCTAGCTGCACTGTTATACTCACTTGGTAGCCATTGTGGGCCAACCAGCTTACATTAAACTAGCAATCAAATTTTGTCCTAAGGAAGTAAGACTTTAGCAGCATTTTTCAGTCTTACATTGATCCCAAGGCACACGGCTCACAGCCTCAATGGAAAGTGAGATTTGCAAAGACTCTTAGTGGCTGTTGATACCTTGTACCGTGTGTGTGTGTGTGTGTGTGTGTGTGTACACACACACTCTAAAAACAGTCTGGAGTCTATTTGCTTTATGATCTTTTTAAAATATGCATTTTAATGTCTCCATAAAAGTCATTTAACAAGAATATGTGTGATGAATCCAGTCATTAAGAAGTCCTGACTGCACCTTTTAATGACACCTCTTTTTAAGAGAGCAAATGAGTGGGAATTATAAAAATAACTTTGAAAAGCTGCCAAAATAAACTTAAAAATTTCAGTGACAACCTAAGTGACAGGAGATAAGACAGTGTCATGATGTCAGAGTCTGGGAAGTGCTACTTGGATTCTGAGTAGGTCGCTGCCCTGTCTGAATGAGTCGAGCAGGACAGCCCCTCAGCCTGCTCGGGTGGCAGGATCTCCACACTGGCCACTGTGGCCACAATAGCAGAGCCTAAGTGGACCAGGTCCCGGCTCTGAGACATCCCATCTGAAAGCAGGGGTTGGAGTAATGTCTGTTTTTGTATGGCCTCATAGCTAAGAATGATTTTTACTCTGAATTAAAAATTTTAAAAAGTATTATTTTGTGACATGAGAAAAATACCTGAAATTCAACTTCAGTGTCCACACACAGTTTTATTGGAATACAGTATTGCCTTATATGTTAGGTCTGGCTGCTTTTGGACTACCACAACCGGGTGCAGTTGTGACAGACCCGATGGTACACACAAAAGCCCAGCATATTTCCTATCTGTCCTTTACAGACACAGTCAGCCGACCTCTGCTTGAGCGTTATCTTATCAAAACCAGGACCCATGTTCAGATAACAAGGTTTAAGGTAGTTGGAAGCAGGTCAGCAAAAAGTCAACCCAGAGTATCTCTGCACAGAAAGGTTCTCCCTGTCATGGCAGTCACCGTGAGGAGGTGATAATAAATCATCAAAGCATAAGCCAAAGGACTGTAACAACAATTTTAGGGGACACACACACACACACACACACACAGATCTGACTAAGGATTGCAGTGTAACTTTGGGGTAGAGGCTATGATACAGTTTTGATCATGACATGGAGACTTCTGGGACAGGTAGTGGGTTAAAGACGAAAGAACAGAATATTCTTTGAAATTGGAGCTGTCTGGAAATATATATATGTTTTCTTTAAGTTGAACCAAAGAATTAATTTAAAGGAAAATATGAAAAGTGCTACTTCTTCATAGAAAGGAGGAACAGGTAAGGGGTGAGAGAGACATGAAAGTAGAAAGGGGCTTGGCGGACCTATGAGAGGCGAGTCTCTTACTTGCACAAGTGTAGGCATCCTTGTTGGTGAAAGGCTTTAGGCAGTGGCTGCAGTTGATGGGACCCACAACAGGAATGGGACTGAAGGTGTGTCCATTGATGGTCTTCTTGTCCTTCTCCTTCTCTTTGGAATCTTTTTCCTTCTCCTTAATCTTATCTTTCTCTTTCTCCTTTTCCTGTCAATGGAAAGAATCAACAGTTGACTCATCACCAAAGGCCTGCCCGTCACAGGGGCTCTCCACAGGGCAGCAGTCACCAGTTGGTGGTGAGAGTTTTAGACAAAAGTGAGGAACACGATTGTGGATGACCTCTCTGACCCCAAAGGTTTTTATTAAGTTGTGGGCATGCAATACACCTCGGAGAAAAAAACCTATGGCGGCTGGCTGGGTTATTTATATAGACAGACCTACAGTCTTAAGGACATGCCCTATAAAGAAACTTCTGGTGTGGGAAGGAGAAGGCTGGTGGCCAGGGAGCTCTTCAGTGTGAGATGGCACAGCCGACAGAGCCAGCCAGAGCTGGCCTGTCGCAGGGAGAGGGGAAAGGAGGGGAACAATTCTGGGATTAGCTTGCAGGAATGGACGTACTACTGAGAGGCACCTAAACTACTCCGCTGCTCCCTCACCCCCTAAATCGCATGCCCCTAGGTCTGCTTCCTTTCTTTCTCTTGCCAGAGAATTGGATATCATGCCTCACACGGTTATAGTTCTTACTAGTTAGAATGTCAAGGTTTATGGATATCAACTTTGGCCCAACAGTCAAAATGTGGGGAGGATGTAGAAGAGAGGAGCAGGCTGAGAAACTGCCCTGAGGTGAAGAATACGGATGATACCGGCAGAGCTGGGGTCAAGTCCACATGTTCCTATTACTTAACAGTGACTGACCTTGGGTCAATTAGTTACATTCTCTTCAGTTAGCTCCATGGGGTTGACAATAGAGGTATTCACCCCACAGGGTTTTATATGGGGGAGAACTGGGGTTGATACATTTAAAACACTTTGCACCTGACACAGTATATTCATAATACTTAGTGATAGTTACTATAATAATTGTTAACAACTCATTGAAAATAAGTTCCATTTACTGAATTGTTCCCCTAACCTAACCCAGAAGCACAGAGTTGGCAAGGGACTTCCGAAAGGAAGGCGGAATGGTGGGAAAGCCCACAAGGACAGTGGTGCGGAGCAGGGAAGTCAGGACAGGCCTGGGAGGAAGGGCAGGCATAATCAGAGTGCGTAGGTTCCCTCAAAACCACTTTATCTCCTCAAAGAAGTTACCCAAGGGGTCACTTCCTTCAGGAAAATGAGGTCCCAGAGAAAGGCACCCTGCCTGGCCTTCTGTACCCTCCTCTGCTCTGAAACACATGGGCGCAGCAGGCACGGGAAAGGATGCAGGCTGGAATGCACCCTCATTTGGACAGACCAGATTTACACAGACCTGTGCTCTGGTCTCCCTTGAGAAGCACCCTTCTCTTCTGTGTTCCTTCCTCACCAGTCAGAGTGGAAATGGGAAACAGAAATTCATCTAATGTTTACTATGCACCCAGCCACAGCCTGGTGGCTTCCCCTGACTGAGCAGATTGGAACTGGGCCAGGAGTGGAGTGCAGGGGACACTGGCAAAGGAGCAGTCAGGCTGGGTGGAAAGGGAAGGTGCAGCACTGGGAGGCACGTGTGCTGAAAGGGCAATCCGGGGCTATATTCCCTCACAGCCACACAGGCACGCTCCAAAGGCTCGTGGGCAAACCTAACACAGCTGCACTTTCACATGATGCCACACCTCAGTCTAAGAGCCATTATTAAGATGAGAAATGGAAAGGAATTTGGTTCTCTGTCCTTTTATGTTCTTTTTTTCTTAACCCTTTAAGACTTGAGGAAATACTGGGGCACAAGACCGCTCCATCCCAGACTGTGGGAATAGCAACTGGTTCTATGAGAAAATGGCCTTTTGGACAAGAATGCGGCTCTATGTCATGATCCCTGCTACTCTGATGGCTATCTGTATGTGGTTGGCTTAAAAAAAAACCACTATTATTATTATTATTATCTTGTTTTTGCTTTTTCATGTTGATCTATACTGGAAATGAAGGATGAACAGTCTGAAGGAGACAGTGGCCAGACCGATGGCACAGGAGGGGAGAAGATGTGGGAGGGGAGCTGGGAGCCAACAATGGGGGAAAAGTAAGAGCTCTAAAACGGACTGCGAGTAGGGTATAGCTTTTCTCGGTGTTTGATCAACTGAGTTGTATCTGAGAAGTGAACGACAGGCAAGCTTAATAGTGGGGCAGATATATTCATACAGACATACGAATATCTGTTTATGTATGTTTATATGTAAATGTAACAAGGAAGCAGATGAACTTAGGGTCTCTACTTAAATCCTACCCCTGTACAAGAAAGGTTTGCTCTAATAATAACAAAATAGATGCATAAGCAATTGTGAAGAAAGCTGATGGTACCCAGCTATCAAAAGCTATAGCATCTGGGGTCTTAAAGGCCTAAAGTGAAACAAACGGCCACCTAGCAGGGAAGCTACAAAACCCATGGAAGCAACACACCACGCTGTGTGATCATG
Organism: Echinops telfairi; assembly: GCF_000313985.2. Taxonomy (NCBI): domain Eukaryota; kingdom Metazoa; phylum Chordata; class Mammalia; order Afrosoricida; family Tenrecidae; genus Echinops; species Echinops telfairi. The sequence goes on along the minus strand of NW_022111309.1, from coordinate 12,367,283 downwards.
AGGTGTCAACGGAACAGGTATCAGAAGTTCAAAAAATCACGCATCCAAATTGGTATGAAGGGCACTGGATGTAGTGGAGACCCAAAGTCCACCAGCAAGACAATTGGGCAGTCCCTCTTTGTAGGGCCTCATGGAACGGAGGATAAATCCAGGATGCAGTGCGACACTGATGACCCACCTAGTTCAAGATTTCCTCCCCTTACTATTATGGTCCATACATGATATACCTCATTGGTCATGTAAGACTTATGTGTGTTCATTTGTTCATTTAAGATCACTCAGTACATGGTAGTCAAGACAGACAACCCCTCAGAGACACTGACAGGAGTAAGGGTTCCCTGAGGGTATGGGAAGTGAGAGGGGCAGAGAGAGGTGGGGGGTGGGTGGGTTTGAAAACATTGATGATTATATAGCCCAGCGGTTCTCAACCTTCCTAATGCCGCAACCCTTTAATACAGTTCCTCATGTTGTGGTGACTCCCCCCCCCCACCATAAAATTATTTTCATTGCTACTTCATAACTGCAATTTTGCTTCTGTTATGAATTGGGCAACCCCTGTGAAAGTGGATTAACTTTTTTTTTTAACGGATAAGTTTGGAGAAGTAAAATTCACCCAGGAGTTCCATCTACTACTGTATACTACTGTTGTCATCTATGAAGAGTCCTGGAAACAGGAGCCCTGAGTTAGCAGCCACTACAAGTACCTAATTCCTTACGTTCTGAGTTTGTGCCTTTTACTAACGGACATTCATTCATCTGATTCCCAAACTCTGAAGTGGGCAGGGAGCGCATTATGCTTCCCATCTCACAGCGGAGAGGTTGACGATAACACACAACAACCAATACTTAGACAGTTACTACGTACTGAGCACTGTGCTGAGCAATGCGTTTTCTGGCAACAGCCCTGGGAAAGAGCTACTACTGTTTCCATTTACCTACGAGGAGACAGAGGCTTGGAGATGCTAAACCATGTATCTGAGGCCATACATCACGAAATGACCAATCAACGATTAAAATCCAAGGGGGCCCGATGAGACAGCTCATTCACGACACTAGAGAGGTCCATGGTCTTGCAGAAAGCCACACAGCAAATGATCGGCACCGTTACAATGAGAACCCAGGGCTTCTGCCTTTCTACTAAACAGCCTTTCCCACTACTTTGAACGGGTCACTCTTTGTTAAGTCCAGGGTCCGTCCCTGTTAGATTGTTTGTTAAAAGGCTGCACATAATGAAACTCTTGGGGCTGAATTGCTAAAGTTTGGAATTACAAGAAATGACACATCAGGAAGAGAGAAACACAAACGACTTCACACCACAGGAAATTGTTCCGAGTGAAAACTGGTAGCTACACCTCAAATACAAATGAACAGCAGAACTGGGTTTCCTTGAGGAATTTTCTTTTAGCTACAATGTTCCAGAGGTTCCTTCATCCATAAAGTGTTAACTGAGCAGCCTCACTCTGACTGCTGGCTCCGGAAATCTAAGCTATTCTCCAGTAGTTAACGGACATCTGCTGTGGCAAGTAGCTTCACCTCTCACGTCTAGCTATGCTTTGCAAACCTGAGCAAATAACACGCTCTCCATCCTTTGCAATGATACATACTAGTTTTCTCCAGAAAAACAAAAGAGTAAACTTCCCTCTTTCAATTTGTATTAGAAATTAGTGCTTTAAAGAAGTTAGCTCTTACCTCCTCCTGCTTTGTTCCTATGAATCTCACTGTTATGAGGGGCACGTCATGAAACCGACCCCATTTTACCGACATGATTCCACCCCCATGCCAGGAAATGTGCTCTCACTGAAGGAGGGGCTCATGCCCGCCAGTCGGCTGGCTGGGCAGAGCTCAGCAGCTTTGAGCTAACACTAGAGAAAGCATTAAGAGGAAGCTAGAGACTGGTTGAGAAAGAGAATGCGGGAGGGCTGAGGCTGCTTGTTTCCTTGAGACAATCTTAACTATTTCAATGCTGCTGGTAACGCTGTGTTACAAAGAACACAGGATATGAAACCAAACGAGTTCCACCAAGTGCTGTGTTTGTGGGCAGTGCTTAAGCTGCAATATGGGACTGAGACCAATTTTTAACACTATAAGCTAAGGAACACTCTATTTAAAAACAAGCACCTTGTTTTATAAAAAGCAGTGAGTTTCCTGAGAAATCTTTTTAGTCAGGTGGTAGCTGGCTGCTCTGACACCAGACTTGTCCATTTCGGCAAGTGCCAGGACAGTTTCACTACGTGCTGGGGACACGTCCTTATGGGGAAGACATGGGCAATAACTACACGAGGACCCTATGGAGGAAAAGGATTTCTCACTGTCCCAAACCTGACTGGGAACCCTAGCAGTGCAATGAGTTAGGCCCTGGACTACTCCCCAGGTGCTCTTGTTAGGGGGGGTGAGGTGGTATGCTACTCTGTGTTCTAGAGCAGCTAAGAGCTAGATGGAACTGACCCAGTGGCTGTGTGTTTGCAGCTCTGGGGAGGAAGCACTATAAGGCCGTTCTACTGTGTTCTACAGGGCCACTAGGAATCTGGAATGACTTAAGAGTAGAGTATACCGCAACGAGAACAGAACCATCCTTACGACATGTCTTTACAACGAAACACAAACCTTGAACAACCCTGAAAAGGTCGTAGGAGTAAGCAACTTTTATTTGTGGGGAGGACGAAAAGTTCATGAGAAAATTGTGATATTTTCATTCCATTTTCCCATGAAAGTTTTGAAGCTCTTTTGTGTTTAACACTGACCAATGTCTCTGTAAACATCCCTCTTACAGTCACCTCTGAAAGTCTGATGGGGAGAGTATCATTTTATATAGACTGCAAGAAACTAGGAATTGGCCCTAAATGTCATGCAGTAGATTAGCAACTATGTAGGAACTCATCCCTTGCAATCAAAATTATCTACTTCAGAAAGAAGGAGCAATGGGACCGGTCAACACAGGAGGAAGTGGAAAGGGTGCTGCTACACTGTGGGGGCTGCATTCAGTGTCACAAAGCAAAATGTGCATGACTTGGTAGAACTTCTCTAAAGACATTTCTAACTATCATCGAGTTACTTACAAAAAAAGCAGGCCAAGATGTGCAAAGAAAGCCCAGGTGGCAAGATGGTTTAAAGAACCTGCCCCACTCTCTTTCTGAACCCAACGAGGATGCACAGTAGTGTTTAAAGAGGCTGTAAAACAAGGCAAATTATTTAGCAGGACACTCTGCTATCTCTCAGAGATACTAAACGACAAAAGCAGAAACTGTCAGTCTTCCTGTTGTACTTCCTGTTGAGACTCTTTTCCTCTTTTCAAACACAAAACAAAACCAAAAACAGTATGTTTACTTATCATTTTCATACAAAATCACTGTTGACATCACATGAGCACTTTTAAGTTTTTAACACTACGAAGAGACAGTAAACTATCTCAGACAGCATCACGAAATTATTCAATAATATGAAAAGAATATTATCACAGCCAAGAGAAAATTTAACATTCACTTAGAAAACGGAACATCTCTGTTCTGTCCCATCGGAGCGGCAAAGCATAGATCAGACAGGGTATCTGATAGACAGTCAGACAAAGCGTACTGTTTCACTCGATTCACGGGAGTCAAACAACAAACAATGAAAGGTGCCTGTTAAGCTTTTGCACATACTTGGCTTTCAACCAAAAAGCCAAGCCCACAGTTACGGAGTCTCTCTGACTCACGGCAACCTGTAGGGCAGTGTAGAACCGCTCCTCTGGGCTCCCAGGACTGTACATCTTTTCATGGGTTCCAAGTGCTGCCCTTGCAGTTAGCAGCTTTAAGCAAAACACATCCCACCACATGGCCATCAGGGTGCGCTAACCTCCTGATAACGCAGGATGGTCTGTAATCTAGCATGAACAATTTAGATTGGCAGCTTTCCTGAGACTGTCCATGCCTAGAGACAGCACAGTTCCCACAGAGCAAGTCTGAAAGGGGAACCAGCCTAACTGCAAAACAGTGCTGTCATCCCGAAAAAGATGATTAGAGGCAAGAGGTCAATCGATACTTGAGCAGTTTGTGCCAGTGAAGACAGACTAAAGCAAACTGCCTTCTCCTCCCATGCCGCCCTCTCCTCATTCCCTCCCTGGCAAACACCAGTCCTCTGAGATCACTAACAACATTTTCAAAAAGGAAAACTGTGCTGTTCAGCAGCAGTTAGAATTTGGTTACAAGTAAGCACGACAAGAAGTGCGCCACCTGCCAGAAAGCTCTGGTGGTACAGCGCTTAAAGAACTCAGTTCCTAAAGACAAAGTCAGCAGTTCAAACCCAAGGACCCCTGGCTGTGATTTGAAAGGTTAGTAGTTCGAAACCACCATCCTCTGCAGGAGAAAGACAGGCTTTCTACTCCTGTTAAACAGTTACGGTCTCGGACACTCCTAGAGGCCGTTCTACTCTGCCCTATCGGGTCGCTATGAGTGGGCATTAATTCGATGGCAGTGAGTTTGGAGGTTAAGGGTTCAAACCCATCAGGTGCTCCACGAGAGAAAGCTGTGTCAGTTGCTACCACAAAAATACAGCCTTAGAAACCCTTCTGGGCAGTTCAACCCTGTCCTACAGAGTCAATGAGTCCAAGGAGACTCAACAACACACAACATTTGCCCAGGGTGGAGCACAGAGGTTCAGCGGTGTGACTGAAGCATCCATCTATACCTCTCTGTGCTGTAGCCATGACGAGGCTGGTGAGATTATTCTTTAAAGTCAGGCTCAGTTTCCACAGTCAGGCTTACATTGCTTTTTCATGCATCTGCTTCACTGCTCCGCCCCAAACTCAACGTCGCTGGAGGTGAGGGACAGGAGGGGACCTGTACTTATTTTATTCACCTTTCAATTAAAAAAATATTTGATGAAAAATCTGTGCAGTGCAAGACACAAAAAAAATTTAATGACAAAAAAATTACTCTGATATCATCTAAACTCAATCGTGAAATGTTTCAAGGGACAGACCGAGTTCTAGTTCTTTTGGATGCCTCTGGGCACCTGGGAGAGTGCGAGTACTGTAGATGTAGCTTATTAACACTTGGGCTCCTTCATACTGACATTAGTGGTGAGTCAAAGAGTTAAGGCTCTATTTTTAAGTCTTGCCAGCATGCAGAATAACAGTAAGTATCTTGCCCTCATTAATATTAGATTTTTTTAAATTAAAAGATCATTTTATTGGGGACTCTTACAACTCTTGTCACAATACATACATTGATTGCATCAGGCATGTTTGTAGCTATGTTGCCTTCATTCATTTCCAGACATTTACTTTCTTTCTTTATTTTTAATATCAGATTTTCAACTGTATGATAAAGTTCTGTGATTTTTCCTGACTGTCCACTGGCTTTCAAATTGGTGGGTCACAGGAGACATGGAGAGAGCACAATTCTGGCGGCAGGTCTGATATAAAGGGGTGTGTGTGTGTGTGTGTGTGTGTGTGTGTTTCAGCTCCCTCACTGCCATCATGTTGACTCCTACTCAGACTGACCCCAGAGGACAGCGCAGAACTGCTTCTCAGCATCTCAGAGCAGACTGCCTCATCTTTCTCTGAGCGTGCATATATGTAGGAAGTATACACACTGCTGTACATACACACATACACACTGAGCCCTTCTAGGAACTCCTTAATTGATTGCTAATTTTTATTATGTCTTACTTCAATTTTGTGGGCCAGGGGGAATGAATGGCATGGAGGGAAAGTGGGGGGCCAAAAGTTTCCTCTACTGAATTTGAAACTGAAACAGTTTCAGTTTAGCACTGGGAAGCAGTGTTAGGAAAATGAAACCCTTCCTTTCTTTCTTTAAAAATTAATTGGAAAAATAAAAGGTAATAAGCCAAAATAGTAGTAGTTACTTCAATGTAGCTATTACGGTAATTTTTATTTACAGAAAATTCTTTATTATATTTTTTTAAAGAAATGGAAGTTTTTATTTAGAAGGTAAACCATGGAGGAGACGACAGCAGTACAAAACAAAGGGTCTTTGTGGTGTCCTGTTTTAAGTCAGAACACACCTTTGGGTTTGGAATTTATGCTTCTTCTAGTGAATAGCTAGTAAACAAAGAAGCAAAAGTATTAGCTTCATTATTTGACATTAACTATAGATGATATTGCCCAACAAGTTCTTAGCAAGGAATAGCCAAGAATTCACATTAAAATGGTCTAAAAAGTTCTCGTAAATTTTCTGTGAGACAACTTTCCATCTTCTGTAAACACAAATGTAAATATTTTCAATCCCCTGATCCAGGAACAACTCAGTTGCATTTTAAACTTTACCCTGACTTAAGCATCACCAGTGGGATTACGGGGTCTGGGCTTACCCCTCTGTTCCACCTTAGAAGTACACACTCAGATGAGTGACCCCAATCCTATAAAAGGGAGGGACTTCTTTATTTTTTTAAATTAATTAATAAATCATTTTATTACAGCTCTTATACCAATCCATACACCAATTGTATCAAACTCATCTGTACATGTGTTGCCATCATCATTTTCTTTCTGCTTGAGAAAAAGGAGGTAATTCTTAACTCACAGAGTTGCTGCAAGGGTTACATGAAGATCACTCTGGGAAAACTAACACATAATAAAAGTCAATAATGGAAGAGGTACTTTGAACTGTTTTTCTTACTATAGGCTATTTCAGTAAGTGCCCTTGAAATGATGCCCGCTTAGATTCCATATTTAATTCATCGTGTGCAGCCTAGGACAGGGGTCCAGTGAAGACAGAAGGGTGTGTGTGTGTGTGTGCAACAAGCAGTGCTCAGGATGATACTCACTTTGCTCTTCTTACTGCTGGACATTTTATTCTTGATGTAGCTGAAGGTACGGCTGACTTTTGTTCCACTTTTTCCTTCAAAATCTTTCTTGGAAGGGCTTTGTGGCAGTAAATGGTAGTTTTCTTCAGTTATACTAAGTAAAAAAAAAAAAAAAGGAAGATTTAAGGATTATAGAAGTCAAATAGAATTATAAAAGCGAAATAAAAAAAGCCCTGAACTGATAGTTTTGGGGGGCAACTGTGACTGTTCTAGATTAATGACTTTATTGACAAGTCATTATGTCATTTCACAGTAAAAACCAGAATAAGAGTGTGGAGTAGAGGCTGCCAGATGATCTTATACACAGTGCCCCCTGCTGCCAAAAAAAAGAAGTTACATTTTCTTATGTCAACTATTTTCAGTGACCTGGGTTTGGTTCTAGATATAAAATAAATAGACTATTAATTATTCACTAAGTATCTTACCCAAAATGTCTTCATTTACACAACTCTCAACTCATAACTGTTTGCATCACATAGGTGGTTAGAAAGGAGAGCCCTGTATGCAACGGGCGACAGGGAATGCTACTGGAGGTAGTAAGCCAAGCGGTTAACCGCACCGCAGCAATCACACGTCTTCCCTATTCTTTTGGCATACTGGACGGTCAAGACTTCAGGCTGGCCAACACAGTCACATGCAAGTTTAGCAAAGCGTGTTTGCAGTGAGGTGGGATGGACTTGATGGCATCCAACAACAGTGAACAACTGGCAAACTTTAGGCAGGGTACAGAAAGACCCATTTTAGGAGTGTGAAATAGGTCCAAATGTAGTCTTCTACTTGTTCACGAAGTCTACATAAAACTGAAGTCCATCCACACTGGACATGTTTTGACCTGGGAAATTCCTAATAGTTGATTGAGTCAGAGGATGCCGGGCAAAGGCACCTGAATAAATAATCCATTATATGGCAATGAAACCCATTTATACTAGTTTTATAACTTTCCACTGAAAACGGAATAATCATCAGGTGAAGTCACTAATGCTTGTGTACAGGGGTGTCATTAAACAAAGGAGTGTTGTAAGAAATTGGGACAACAGTATGAAAAGCAATGCTCTCAAGAGGAACAGAATGTGGAAGGGCAGAGAAAAGCACTTGTTCCAGCATCTGGGGTCACTTGAGCCACATGAGTACCTTTGCTGAAGGAGCAACCTAAGAAATAAATTGTAGGGCATCCATTGGAAGAGCAATTTTTACTGTTGCTAAACTAGTTCATCTCCAGCATGGAAAGAGAATTAGAAACTAAACAAGTCAGGATGGAAATGTTCTGTCTGCGGTCAAGTAAAGGACCAATCCGTGTACTTAGGCAGAGATGTGTAACATATCGCTGTCTACAGAAGAACATGGTGGCATTCAAGTCTACAATGCCCATGGTAGTAGCAGCAGCTGGTGGATGGTTACTATGAATGAGCATTCTGCATAAACAAAGGGGGAATCTGCAGCACTGAATTTCAAATTCTCACGGACTCTACACTGTCTGGGACCATGAATGCGGGATGAACCTTTGAAATAATTGCCCTGAGATGATTTTCAAACCTTAAACTAAACATATTCTGTGATGTCTACTTAAAGTCAAACAACAGTTTAGCCTTAACTAGTACAACAGTTTGCCTTGGTATTCGTAGTTCTTTTAAGTGCTCTTTATTCTATGAGATCGAAGTGACGGATTAGAAAGGCACATCGGGGCGATGAGTTTCTGGTGGGTTGGGTTGGGGTGAAACAGCAAAGGAGGGTGGAGATGGAAGCATGTCACTGAGGGCTCAGGTAGCAGCAGGTTTGGGGCAGGTTTTGCTGTGCAAATTCTCCACAACAATAAAAATAAAAACATCTAAACAGTAACCAAAGACAAAAAGATACAGGCTTTGATACAAAACTATTTGTTCATCATTATTCCAAATTGATTACTTGAGGAAAATAAATGAGCTTAAATGCACTGGGCTATTCTGGATTGATTTCATTTGGTTATAGAAATGACAAAAGGAATGCACGCTACCTTTCAGTCAGGTTAGCACTGGTGTTGTGGAACAGTCGAGTATCTAGGAAACAAAAGAGGATGAGGTAAACTTTGAACATGACTGAGAAAACGTTTCAAATATTTACACTGACACAACAGATGCAGATTGACACAAGAATCGGTGTGTGGTGCCGCCTCCTCCTCCATGGGAGAAGGATCAAACCAGAAACCATGAAGTTAGAAATGGAGACGCGAGCGGTCAACAGTGAGTTTCCCATGACAACAAAATAAGCAATTGTAATCTGGGGTTCAGTTAAGTGAACTAATCTTAAATCAACATCTTTCCCCCCACTAATCGGTACCTAACTCACCCACAAAGCATGCTTTAATCCCATTCCTATCAATAGTCTATTTCCCTAGGCCACCCTTCTAAGATGGCATCACAGACAGGACCTACACTAGGACACTATTGCACTCTACATGCTGTATCAATCCTACTTTGATATATTTCAGTATCAGAAACCCCGCTTATGTATCTCTGGCATTCTCCCGAGAAGTCCAGACACGGGCCACTGAAGAAGAGAGAACCCGGGACCTGGCTGAAGCTCTTGGCCCCATCACTAGTTTGGGGTGAGACCGCTGGATCTCATTTTCTCATCTGCGTGACCAGAGAGGTGGAGATGTTCTCTAACATCCTTTCCAGGATGGTACTGATAAAAGGAGTGAACAGATAGATGCATCCTTCCCACTTCACACAGATCAGAGCTTATCCCCAAATGGGTCATTAAAATTTTAAGTCAAATAGGAGGGATGGAATGTAGAACAGAAAAAGGAACACTATCATTATTTTGACCTACAGGCTGAACATTTTAAGCTACGTCAGAATTTAAAAGGATAAAAGGCAGCCACTGCAGAGATAAATGGTGTTCAATTTTCAGGAGATCAGGGAAAGAAATATTTTCCATTTATGATTCCAGGTACAGAGATTGAGTAGCTCCACCTACCTCAACGTGGAGCATATGCACCCTTTACCTTGAGGTTTGTTTCAAGGATCTCTGAAGGTTACTGCGAGTAAAGCTTCAGAAGAGATTAAAAGATGTTCTCTTACTAGATAACTAGCAGTGGCAATTCTTAACCTCTAAAACTATCTTAGATTCAGAAAACAATGCAAAATTGCAGTTTGTACTAAGTGATACAAATAGCGGAGGAGTGGAATAGTACATAGTCCTAAGTCTTTAAGAAGTTGCCTTGTCCATGCACCCCTTAGGGTTTTTCTTCTATTGCCCTACTGTGCATAGTAGCAATAGTCAACTGAATGAGAAAGACCAGCAGAGGGAGAGGAAGATCTAGCTCCCGTTCCTTGGTTCTGCTGGATCAGGTACGAATCCATTAGCATTTTAATCTCATGATGCTTTTGTTTTTGCTTAAGTAAAACTCCCAAGAGGCTGGTTCTGGCCAGTGGCTTTAAACTCTTCCCTAACACAGACCTTTCAACGAAACACAGTTGCTTCATTTTATTCTCTCAGGCCACGTGTATACAGTCATATTCTTACATAATAAATGGCCAGCCATAAACGGCCACCCTAGTAATCAGAAAACTCAAATCCAACTCATAAAACAGATTAAAAAACAACCCAATATAGAGCTCAAGAATAAACCGGTGGATTTCTGCAGAATTAACCAAACACGGAACATACGGGGCTAGGGAACTGGGACAATCTAGGGCTTTAACATTGTCTACCGCTAAAAATAAAATTTTAATTCCATTACGGGACTGTCTTAGATGTGATTCTGAAAATAATGACTAATTTATTAATGTCTCTACAATTCCTAAAGTAACACATAGAGCACCTAAGAGCATAACACTGATGGCTCTTTCTATGATACGATCAGACAAGAGCCATGTACTCTGCCATTTGAGTTGGTCTGTGAAGTCCATGATTATTGCCAGTGAGCAGACCAGGGTTGGAACCTCTGGATGTCTATGGTCAGTATTTCCCCAGCATGTTCAGTGAGGGAGCAGAGCTGCTCCAGAAGCATTGTCACCGAGGGTGAAGCACTGGGCTGCCAACCCAAAGGCTGGCGGTCGGACACCGCTCAGGAGAAATCCAAGGGAGCCTGCCTTGGAAAACTGGGCAGCCTTGGAAACCCTACGGCGCACGTCCACCCCATCCTCCTATGGGTGTGAATCCACCAGTGGGCCATGGGGTTGGTTTTAACCTTCTAGGAGCAAATGGCCGGGTCTTTCTCCCAGAGAGCTGCTGGATGAGCCCAAATCAACAACCTCTTGGCTAGCAGTGGAGCGCTTTATTTTTGCACCACCAGGAATCTTTAAGTTATGCACCAGGAAGAACCACTATGAAATATTGCTGAAACTTGGGGTGAAGCAAATGACAGGACGTTAGGAAGCCCTGAAGACTTTGAGCGTCAGATGACGTTATTAATTGCTGTTGCGTTGATCCCAGTTGATAGAGATTTTTTCCAGACAGATTGCTAGGCCTATTTCCATGATGTCTCCAGGTGAGTTTGAACTGCTAAGCTTCTGGCTAATAGCTGTGCCACCCAAGGAAACCTTAATTGTCAGACACCCATAATATTAAGTATATGATGTAGAAAAAGGTTTATTAGGTTACTTTAGATCAGAAATAGTTTATCTATTAAAAATATCAATACTAGCATATTCTAGAAATGCTGCACAATGGCAGAGAATGATCTCTTTGGGGGGGGCAGAGAATGATCTTTATGAGTGAGGGATTCATCTCCATTCCAAGTTTATTTTAATGGATACCTGTAATGCTTTAAAACCAGTCGTACCAAGTGACCAATGGTGTTTTTTTTTGAAGACTGAAAAGGAGGAAAACTTGAAGTTCAATAGATAAGCTATCGGGCCTGATATCAAAGGAAAGGCATTCTTTGAGACATGGTCTCAATAAGTGAGAGGAAAAAGGTGTAACATCAGTTTTTTAATACTACAGACGAACATCTGCCAACGAACTCCTAAGATATAGAAGTGACACAAGGGGAAATATGAAATCTGGACTCTGCAATGCAAAGGTTCCAGGGGGTGGGAGGGTCACGTGATCACATACATGCCTAATGCCTTTGAAGAGATCTGTATTCTGGGAAGGTACCTTACACCCTGGGTCAGTAGGCCAGTGGATCAACCAGTGTACAGAAGACACAAACAGATTTATCCAAAGCAGAGCATGAATAAAAGTGATACAGAAAAGGAAGCATGCAGGGGGATAGGAGTCTCCAAACAAGTTCTTAGCACCAAGCCTATAGCATTTTCAGAGCAGGTCAAATGCTGGAAAACAGCCAACGGACACTAAAGCTTCTTACTTACTATGCAACTCCTCCTCCTCCTCACTGGAATAAGAAGAGCCAAGAGAAAAGAGAGTTTTAGGCTTTAGGAGGAGCGGAGAGATGCTGATGGAGAAGGAGATCCGCCTTGCCTGCTGCGTCTGCTGTGGAGCTGGGAAGTGGGTTAACAGAAGACGTTAAGAGCAGGCAGAGGCTACGCCAGGGCAAAGATAAAGGTATCTCAAACCCATGTCCAAGCAGAGCAATGTAGCATTGGCCTAGCTGGTAATAGGAAAGGGTATGTCAGTGAAGAATGAAATTTATTCACACATTCATCTTCATTTCTCATCATGCAGAATTCTAAGGCAAGATTTTTTTTTAAATCCATCGAATAAAAGTATCTGTTTAGGTCAATGGTTCTCAATCTTCCTAATGCTGTGACCCTTTAATACAGTTCCTCATGTTGTGGTGAGCCCCCAACCATAAAATTTATTTTTGTTGCTACTTCATCACTATACTTTTGCTACTGTGATGAATCAGGCGACCCCTGTGAAAGGGTCCTTCGACCCCTCAAAGGCCCAAAGAGGTCGCGACCCACAGGTTGAGAACAGCTGGTTTAGATTATACAAAGACGTACGTCATTTAATTGTAACAATTTACATGTGGCGTTTTCTACTTTGAAATATGCTAACAACATCTCCAGTCGTGGTGGTCCCTCGAGATTCTGTCTTCTGTGTTCACTTTTGTTCACCCCTCTCTTAAAATACAACCTTTATACTAACTTCTAGTCACACCTCCTCTCCGGTGAGGGCAAGACTCACTCATCGCACTCAGTGCTCACCTGTGGGTACAGGCAGCTCACACCCCACAAGAACATCACCTAAACCGGGCTTCCTCCAGTACTTCTTAGTTTGATGTGTGCTACTGACCATGTAACTGACTATTCAAAACAGGAAGTGGAATTCTTTATAGAACACCCTAACTCTCGGTGTTCCCTTCTACACCTGTGAGATTTTCTCCACTGCCTGTATCCCTGGTTCAGAAAACCACTTACCATCCAGTCGTCCACAGATCTACTAGCTTTGGACCCCATCACATTCCCTCTGGGAGGCTTGCTGCAGGGTTACCACATCCCTGAGATCAATGAATGGCCCTCCATTACCCTCAGCAAAAAGTCAGAAAATCTCAGTCTTGCTGTCCACGAATTGATTCAGCAGCCAGATTCCTAGTTTTTGTTCCAGTTTCAATTTTTAGATGACTTCACCCTAGTAAGCTTCACTAGCAAGCCTCCTCTGATCTCTGAAGTCTGACGCTTCCATGACTGGAATGAAGAACTATCTACTAAGACCCATTTGTTCTCTTCTCTGTATCTCTCACCAGACAGGAAGTGTGATGACAGAAGAAACCACATCTACGCGTTCTTCCCATTGTTTGGCCTGGTGACCAGGGAAGAGAAAAATGTCCAACATTAGTTGAACAAATGAACAATAAGCGAATTTGCCTTTATCAAGCATCCTGGAAACTCAAGTATTTGGAACCTCTAAATAAAACAAAAGAAATGTCCTGGACCTACCCCATAAAAAACACCCCAGATGAATGGTGAGTGACATTAGACTGCTGTCTGCAGCCACTGCAGGTCGTAGACATCAGATGTGAAAGGTTGGCACAAATACAAGTATACTGTCTCGTCAGTTAGTAGCAAGCAGTCTTGTGTAAATAAACATTTTAATGTAAGTTCCAAAGTATTTCCAAATATGAAACAACTATAAGACATTAAAATTGGGTCTCATATGATCAAACATTGGAGAGCATCCCTTCCTGTGTCACAATAAAAGCTTTAAATCATCAGGAAAAATTCATTTGTATGAGTATCTGGAGACTATCTACAAAACAAACAGATACCCCAACATATAAAGGAGTAGGATACTCAACACAGAATCAATTTTGTAATGTACTAAAACTAAAATAAATGTACTCAATATGCATTTAATTCAGCATGCAGTCAAATTAAAATGCATTTCTTACATTTAAATTACGAACTCATCAAAAATTCCATCTACCTACTAAAATTATGCCAAGAAAATACATGTGTTCTATTAAGTACATATCCCAGGATGCATGCTGAGAGTCAGAATAAGTGCAGAAGTAGAGAGAAACTATCCTATATTCCTCATTAGCATTAAACCATAGCATCTTAGATGTCCAACGCTCATCTAGGTGCATGTGGATTGTGAATCTTTCATTGAGTATCTCATTTACATAAACCTTGTAAGATCCACTTAGTAGCTTTCATAGGCTGATGGTTGTGAACAACTAATGCTCTAAGTACAAGACAGGTGTAGGCCGCATGGCAAACTCTCACCGATGAATAGGAATAATCCCGAGGGCAGAAGCATTTGTCAACACCCTTTCTTCGAACAAGTGACACAAAAGGAAGGGCTGGGTACAATTCTACTTGGAAGACTATTGCCACTGGTGTGAACTGGGCCCTGGTGGTGCAATGGTTAAGTGCTTGGCTGCTAACCAAACATCAGTGGTTTATTTTTTTCTCAGCTTTATTGGCACTTCTTCCACATACTATACTTTTTTTCAGCCCAATCATACCAGGAAGTGTTGTAAAATCATCGCCACAATCAATTTTAAGACATGTTCTTCTTCCCTGTACTCAATTGTGATTTTTAAAATCACAATTAAAATATACATGAGTAAGTGTTCTCCTATTCAACATCTTCTACATGTATAGTTCAGTTCCAGCAAAGGATACTCTGCTGTACAACCAGGTCAGTGGTTTAAACCGACCGGCCACACTCAGTGGGAAAGAAAGGTGAGGTTGTCTGCTTCTGTAAAGACTTATCCTCTTGCTGAAGACAAATGGGTGCATAAGCAAATGTGGCGAAGAAAGCTGATGGTGCCCGGCTATCAAAAGATATAGCGTCTGGGGTCTTAAAGGCTTGAAGGTAAACAAGTGGTCATCATCTAACTCAGACGCAACAAAGCCCACATGGAAGCACACCAGCCTGTGTGATCATGAGGTGTCGAAGGGATCAGGTATCAGGCATCATCAGAACAAAAAATCTTACCACAGTGAATGATGGGGTGAGTGCGGAGTGGAGACCCAAAGCCCATTAGTAGGCCACTGGACATCCCCTTACAGAAGGGTCGTGGGGAGGAGACGAGCCAGTCAGGGTTCGATGTAGCAACGATGAAAAATACAACTTTCCTCTAGTTCCTAAATGCTTCCTCCTCCCCCACTATCATGATCTCAATTCTATCTTAAAAATCTAACTAGACCAGAGGATGTACACTGGTACAGATAGGAACTGGACACGCAGGGAATCCAGGGCGGACGAGCCTTTCAGGACCAGTGGTGAGAGTGGTGATACCGGGAGGGTAGAGGGCAGGTGGAGTAGAAAAGAGGAACCGATCACAAGGATCTACATATAACTCCCTCCCTGTGGGATGGACAACAGAAAAGTGGGGGAAGGGAGACGTCAGACAATGTAAGACATGACAAAACAATAATACTTTATAAATTATCAAGGGTGTGGGGAGGGAGGGGAAAATGAGGAGTTGATAGCAAGTGCTCAAGTAGAAAGTGAATGTCTTGAGAACGATGAGGGCAATGAATGTACAAATGTGCTTTACACAACTGATGTATGTATGGATTGTGATAAGAGCTGTATGAGCCCCTAATAAAACGATTATATATATATATCTAAGACATCGTCGTAGATACCCAAAGGGGCAATCCTACTTTATCCGATAGAATTCTATATCGGAACTGACACACGGGAATCGGTTTTGGTCAATGATATGCTTTAAGGTTCTCCCACAGATAATATATCAAGCAGTTTTTTAATTGCAAGATCTCTGGGTATAAGTAACAAAATGATAAGGTATAGATAATCTTGGAAATGGACCATCTGTAATAAGAATTACTCTGTATACCCAAAAGTTCAGCTTGTTCTTAAGTTGTATCCAGAAAGTATCTAAATTTCCAGGCAGGCTGGGAGACAAAGGCATCTTTTAATCAGTCCTCTGATGCACATTTCCTTGAGGCTCGCGGAGGCCATTCTCCCAGACATTATCCCACAGGATACAGGCTGTTTCAGTGCTGATTTTGAGTCTCTAGAACAATGAGCAATTATGTATTGGTCATATCCCAACGTAAAGCACGAGCTGGGACAGCTTTCCGACTCTTTGTGGTCCCCAAATAAACCGCCCCTTGTTTACCTCCCACCCCAGAAAATGGGGGAGAGAGAGATCTGAGTTACTCTTTTACTCAGAACTTCCCCTACATCAATGGGCTGTAGAGATCCCAGTTTAGAAATAATGCTCGAGGGTTTCTGTTTTTCTAATTTAGCAAATAACCCAACAAGACATTGCCGATCATGGGTCAGCAGACATACGTTTTCAGAAGTGATCAAATGTGGACAAGCCTGGGGGAGAAGCGGCTACTTTCTTTCGAAGGAAGAAGACCTAGCACAGGCACTGAGCCTGAAAGGAGTGAGCGAGAGGTAGTTTTAGAAAGCATTGTTGCTAAACAGGAGTGTCCACACAACACAGTTTATTTACAAGGTAATGAAGAACAATGTGCTACTTTCTTTAACACTGCTTAAAACCCAGTCTGAGAAAACTCTGGCCCTGTTCTGGGCACTAACAACTAGAATACCCCAGTATGAGGATGGATGCGTGCTACAACTTATGTTATGGAAGTATTTTAATTCATTTAGGCTTCAACACCACGCTGAATTAACGGAAGCAGAGATCGGATGCAATGGGCCGTGCAGCCACAGAGTAATCTTTCATTGTGTTACATTCAACAAAAGGGAATAATAATAACACATTTATTATTACATATATTAACAACATAATATATAATAATAACATTTTTTTTTTTAAAGGGTCACATCCTTAACCCTCTGGATTCCTTACCCATCAGATCTGAACACTAGTCTGAATGCTTTTAAAGAGGAAGTAAAGTAAAATAGAAACTGGTTCAAATTCATTTGCCACAGTCAAGGTAGTTTCAAACAAACAAACAAACAAACAAAACTACCTGAGGCACAGAGCTCAGTAACTGATCATGTTCCCCGAAAGGAACAAAATACAGCCCGGGAAAATGAATTTAACTGTATATGGGGGAGGACCCTGAGGTCGTGTCATTGGAGTCGGTTAGTTTTCTGATATTATATGGGACTACTTAACTAATGTATGACACACCCATTCAATCCTACATGACATAAATGTGTATTACAAATCAGAATGAGCGCACCACATGTTGATGACAAAATTAAACTCTTGCATGAAATTCTTCTCCTGACAGCTATCTGCTACTGATTTCAGTTCTCCCCAGTGAGCTGGCAGAATTTCCCACCTATAGGAAGAAAAGCTGCCAATGACAGGGATCCTAGAATCCTGTTATCTGGGCGACAGCTACATTTTTTAGTGTTCAGACAGACACTGAAAACAGTCACAATTTGTCCTGCTTTCTAGAGGAAAAATGAGGGAGTGTGTTACCCACGAGGAAAGAATACGTGTCACATAATTCCGGAGAAGGGTGTCTGCTGCTACAGGAGAGGCATATTCACCGTGCCTCAGTGGAAGCAGGCACACAGAGCCGGAGGGTCTCAGTCAGAGGGCTTTCCTGATCTGCGCTGGCTATTTACTCCAGGCTCATCAAATCCATTACAAACTGCTGCTTCTGCGGTTGTTAGGTGCTGTGAGCCGGTTCCGACTCATCGCAGACCCCGTGTACAACAGGACACGACACTGCCCTGTCCTGTGCCATCTGCACCCTTGTCATGTGTAAGCCCACTGTTGTCAACCCACCTTGTCCGCTCTAAGCTATTCCGTTAGAATTTTTCTTCGATCCCTGCAAAACCTCTAAGATATGCCGAATCAAAGTGAAACTGAACTAAAACATACACAAGGAGGCAAAAGTGATTTGATACAGTTTCGTGATGTTAGACCTATGCCTCTGAGGAAAAGCTATCATAAGGCTGGTTCAAAGAGGCAAGATATGCATTTAAAGTGTTAGCCATATGAAAAAATAGGACCCAAGTCATACATCATGTTCTAATTGCCTGTGGAAATTAATGTCATGAAACAGGAGCCAACACAGAACATCCTACTACTGCAGCGCAGCTACTTATGTCTCCAATGCTTTTACATTTAGTGAAATTCATGTGCTTTTACTTAAATCAGGGGAAACATAAAATATAAGAAAATATCTTTATTCTAGTTGCTTCAGCCTCCTCAATGTTTGGTCTTTCCACAAAGAATGTAAGGTATCACTCAATCTTTAATCAGCTGATTGATTTTTTTATAAAGATATACTATGTAAAAAAACAAAACAAAAACATGATTTTTTTTAAGGCATGGACTTTCTCAAAGTACAGCCGTTCTTCTGTGGATACAATCCTATTAGGATTTTGAGCATCTGTTACTCACAGATGCCCCATCACTTAGAAGTCACTCTCTCTCACTTATTTCACCAACGAAAAAAAAGTAGCTCAAGGCTTTCTTTATCCTTCATGAACCTGAACATTTTTTAAGAGTTCAGAGCAAAACATGCTGTAAAATGTCCTCAAAGCGGGTTTGTCCAGTGTCTCCTCATGTTTAGACCCAGGTTATACAAACTTTCTGGCAGGAACATTACAGAAGTACTATGTTGTTCTTTCTCATCTGCTCAAGAACCAGACGGTGTTAACTTGATCCATGACGTAAATATTGGCCATTTGGTGTCTTATCAGGTCTCACTACTGCGTAGCTCATGAAAAGAGCCCTTCTGGATGAAAAGTGGAGTACAGAGACACAACCACCAAACACAGCTTAGGTTTCTGGACTGGATTTTGGATGCAAAGAAGGTAAAAGCTACTTGCAGAAACTGGCATGTGGTCTGCACTGTGGAGTTGCACTGTTAATTTCCCGTGGAGGATCCCTGCACTCTGGTAATGGAAGTGAGTACTTTCCCATTAGCGTTTTGCACCTAAAGAGTTAGAGGTAAAGGAGGACCTTATCTGTGACCGACTCTCATGCATATCTAAAGAGCAGTGATGAAGAAAAGGAGACTTCTGCCAATTATGTTCATATTTGGGGATAAGACATAAAAATATTCCGTATTTCATTGTACTATTTTCCCAACTTTTCTTAAGGTGATACATTACTTCAAAGTCAAAAGGGAAACACAAATGTGTGTCAGGCTTAGACCCAAGAGTGTAATGAATAAAGGACATTTTTAGGGAGCAGGAGGAAGAAGGTCCCGCGGCTGAACACTAAGTCACTGCCTCTGTTTCAGTGCTGACCCACTCCTTTAGATGACGAGGGAGGGAGGGAGGGTTGGGAAAGATATTGTTGTAGGGCCTTAAAGTAAGGAAAAAATGATAGGAAAAAAGTCCTGATGTATCTAGTTGATAAGAATAGCAAAGCAGCAGCAGTAGCATACTCACTGTCCAGTCCAGGGTGGCTGATAGTCATTAATGAGATGGATTTGGTCAAGGGAGAGGAAATGGCTGATGTGCAGTAATTAAATCCCTGTTGTTTGGATCTGTGACTTGTCTGTGAAGTAAAAAAATGAAAACACAGGTTCTGAGTACATGCTTTCTTATTCCAAGTGAGTATAACATTTTAAACTCAGATACAACAGTGAGACACATGGTGGGTGGACAGCACAGGCTTTCGAGTTGGAAACATTTGGATTCCAGTCTCGGACCTTGCCTGTAACAGGTGTTCCACTTCAGAGATCTTATTTGGGGTCCCTGAGTTTCCTCAACAAGTGCCAAGTAAAAACTTCCAGAAAGCCAAGCAGTCATGCTGAACAACTTCAGCGGGTGACTGAAATTTGCCTAATAATTTAATTGCCTCAATAAATTCACAGCAGCTTCAAGGCCAAGAGGTCCCACCACGGCAGCAGCTCCTCCTAGAGGACCCCCGAATGACGGTCATCTATTGCTTGCTGGTATGCTTCTGGTGATGAGAGGCTCTCACCCTCCCCTTTGGGGTGGAGGAAGCCCAGCCGGAAAGGTAATGAATTGTCAGAAATCTGTTCCCTTTATAAACCAGTCAAGGCCAGCTCACAGCACCAGTAAGGAAGATTAGAAGTGGTCCACAGGGTTTCTCATAGAGACTGAAATCTTCATCTTCACATCTTTCTCCCAAGGTTTGAACCGCCCACCTCCAGGCCAGCAGCTGAGGACGCAGCCATGGCACCACTCAGACTCACACACACAAAGGGAAGCAATGAAAACCCGTTACGCATAGGAACTTGGCTCAATCGCACCAAAGGCTTCTGATTACTTAAGAGCATGTAACCGTGACAACCAAGGCAAAACAAGTTATATATATTTCCAATATAACTGTGAGGTCTGGAAAATGACCTCACTCTCGAGAAGCCAAGGTCATTCCAACTTATAACAGGAAACTGACTTGAGGGAACTTGTCTAGATTAGTCATATCAGCAGCACAAATACCAGCTCTGAGGTTAAAAACCAGATGTAAGACTATGGGTGGGCAGAGAGGTCTGGCAAGTCTAAGCCCAGGAAGGTGCTAAAATGTTGTTTCTATCAAAAGATAAAACCAAGAAAGTCATTTCAGAAGGATACCTCTGGTAATGTACATTGATAACTGAAAATGAACCTTCTGTCAAACACTAGCTTTGAAAAAGCATTCATAGCCAGTATAAGATAATCAACATTTTTCATTTCATCATTTGGAGGAGTTATAAGTTTAATCGTGTTCATTGGGTTTACACTTAAGTCCTTGCATTCAAGGGTTTGAGCTGAATCCAAAGGAGTATTTTGGCCCTTGGTCTAGGTATGGTTCCGCCTACAAGTCTACAATCTTGGTACTTACCTGGTTTTCAGAACACTCATAATACACTGAAATGCAGTCCATTTTTCAGACTGCCCAGTGGTGTTCTTACTTTATCATCAAGGGGGCCCTCAGTTACCAGAAATGAGTCCTACTTTTTTCCTTTCCTTTTTTGTTACCATCAACCAAACCAAACTTGTTGCCATCTTTCCATTCTGACTCATAATGAGGACCCTAAACAGGGTTCCTGAGGTGGTTTGTCTGTAGGGAAGCAGACAGCTTCATCTTCCTGGCTCAGAGCAGATAATGGGTTTGAACCACTGACCTGGCAGTTAGCGGTCCAACGTCTAGCCCACAGAGCCACTGGAGTTAACATTAGGCTATGTAAATCAAAATTAACTGCTCTATGTTCTTGTTATTTTTATTCTCCCTAACGTATCAGACCAAGGAGAAATGGAAAAAGAAAAAAAAATTTTAAAGGTGGTAAAATTCGTTTAGGCCTTCCATTTTATTTTCATTGGGTCTAAATTCTCTTAGACTTCCACACAAATGACACATTCATTACTAATATAATCCTCCAGTGACAAATTTATATGTGGTAATGGAATTACTATGTTGTAGATGTAATTTTAAAAAATCTATATAACACCCCAATCACCTATTCAAAACTCAGACTGCTTCACATTTGTTTATTTGATTAGAAAGGCTTCGCCCACTGAGTCAGTGCTGACGCACAGAGATGCCCCAGTAGGGTTTCAGAGACTATCAATCTCTAGCGAAGTAGATCGCCTGTAGCGTGTGGCTTTGAGCTGCTCATGTTTTGGTTTCACAGCCTAACTCCTAATCCACAGCCCCACCAGGCCTCCTGAGGATCCTATAGAAATGTGTACAGTTGGCCCGTGAACAACATGAGCTTGAACTCTGGTCACTTATACAGGTGTTTTACTTAAACTGCCCTATGGCACTAATCATTTCTGTGCGAGCAGTGTGTCTCTGTAGTAAGTTGCATGCTGCAGTGAAAATGAACTCTTGCCCTGCTTGTGTACCGTATTGTCACCATGTTTAGTGGAAGGACTGCGACTTTGGATTCACACCCTGGGGCCCACGTGAAGGGCCACTCATGATGCGAAAAGGGCTCCCGAGAAGCAAAGAAAGAGTCCTGACATGAAACAAAACATTGACCTGCTTTCTCTGAACCACAGGTTGAGGTCTGCAGCTGCAGACGGGTAAGGACTATTAATAATAGTAATAAAAAGAATGAAAGAAAAGGAAATTCATGAAGCCATATGTAGTTGGGACAGCAGGCACAAAAATCTTTTGTTTGTTTGAATCTTGTACTGAAAGTATAGCTTTTATGTGGGCGCAATATACTTGTAATATAAGCTATGTGTGTTAATGGATTGCTTATGTCATTGATAAGGCTTCTGGTCAACAGTAGACTACTAGCAGTTTTGGGGGAGTCATAAGTTCTAAGTGGATTGGACTGTAAGAGGGTGGGGTGGCCCCAATTCTGTGTTGTCCAAGGGTCAACTATAATTTACATTCTCAATCCAAAAACCCCCTGTGCTATGATAAGGAGGAGCCTGAGAAGACTGGAACTAAGAAAAAGCCACTCACTGGGCTAACACGGAAGCCTTTCCTGACCATTACAACAGGCCATTAAGACAGTGGCGATACCAGGAGGGAAGGAGGGGGTGGGTAGAAAGGGGGAATTGATCACAGGGATCTATATATAACCTCCTCTCTGGGGGATGGGCAGCAGAGGGGTGGGTGAAGGGAGATGCTGGGCAGTGTAAGAGAAGATAAAATAATAATTTATAAATTATTAAGGGTTCATGGGGGAGAGGGGAGTGGAAAGGGAAGGGGAGGGAGAGAAAGGAAAATGAGCTGATTCCGGGAACCCAATAGGAAAGCTAATTTTGGGAATGGTGAGGGCAATAGATGGATGGGTGTGCTTTACACAATTGATCTATGTATTGTGATGAATTGTATGAGCCCCAATAAAATAATTAAAAAAAAGAGACATCATTAGGAGGTGAGAAAAAGAAGGCGGGGAGTGTAAAGCAGCCTTTCAAAGACTCTGCCAGCGTAAAGAGGGGCAGATAGCATAAAAAACGGTTCTTTTTTAAGGAAGGAGGAATCATGGGGCTTGTAGAAAATCAAGAAATTTAATAATTTCCTAATTGATAATATTTTAATAGTTTGCTTTGATAGAATATTTAATTCGACGTACAATTAGTTCTCACTGAATGTTAAAAACTTGCTTTTGTGCTAGACTGGGCTAACTAGGACCAAGTAACAACCTCACTGCCATGGAGTCAATTCTGCCTCACCGCACGCCCCGCCCCACCTCACCCCGGTTCCCAGGTGTCAGCGTTCACAGGAACGGACGGCCTCCTCTACACTAGCTGCGGGTTTGCCCTGTGCTCAGCAGTGCAGTGCTTACTTGGAGTGCTACCTTATTACACAATGGGTCAACAACCACCGCTCCTAGCTCTTCGCTAACTCACAATTTCTGCCTTTTCATATGAGGTCATATTTCAGGAAATGCATTTAGTACTTTTTCTAACGATTAGTACACACTTGGTTTCAGCCTTACCTGATGGTCAAACATCCGATGTTCTCTCTGGCCAGACTCCAGATCCTCTTCGGAAAGTGACACTAGCGAGTCACCGCGCTCGTCACCACTGAAGGGCTTGGTGTTTGCAGAGTTTGCTTCCAGGGATGAGGGTGGCTTACTTCTGACCCCAGTTCCACCTGTCAGGCCTTCCAGGCTGAAACTGAACACAGGGCACCAGTCAGCTTGTGCTGCGTCTTGAAGGCGAGGAGGACACAGATCTCCAGCTCTATCTCCCCTGATGGTATATGCCTATGTCTATCACCCCAAGGGCATTCCACAAATGAGTACCACCTGCCTTTCTCCCCCAAAAGCTCTTGGAATCCTGAGAGGATACTGCACTTAAATAAAATCATACCTCAATCGACTTATTCAACGATTATTTTTTTCTCTCAGGTTTTTTAAGTAAGATCATTTGGACAGATCAAATTAATCTCATCAGTCCATATCCACACACGTGCATGTATATATCTACAGATAAACTTTCTATATACATACATATATATATAAACTTTTCCTCAAAGGCTAATGTATTCAGTCTTGGCCACCATCTGGCTCTGCTGTATGTATCAAAGGATGAAATCACAGAGCAACTATTAGCACAAGTAACCTTTGGAAGACAAACCAGGAGACTTGCCTTTGCCCCCATCGAGTTGACTTTCATAACTTTGCACTCAACCACAGCCTTCCTGACCTTTCTAACTTGACAGGAATGCTGCCACTCTAGCAAGCCCAATGTTGCTCACAGCTTCATCATAGGTGCACAGCTGGCCAGACAATTACTTAAAAGGTTTTCTGAAAATTGTTAGTTGCAGATAAGCACACCTTGGGGGGGGG
>NW_022111309.1:12340446-12342860 GCF_000313985.2 Echinops telfairi | reverse complement strand
TAAGAGTTTTGCATTTTTCTAACTGTTGGCAAAGGAAAAAAGAAAGCAAATTTTAGAGCTTACTATTTTAAGTGGGATCATTGGTATATACATTTTATGGTTTGAAGAGGCAAAAGCATTTTCTCCAACTAGGAAGCTCTAACTTCTTCAAAACTGGTTCTAAGCCTTTACAGAAAAAGATAGTGATCGAGTGTCCTCCTTCTGGTTTTTCATTCCTATCTGTAACACCTGCAATAGAAATCCCTTTAAAATCAGTACTATTTCTAAACACCATGGTAGCTGATAGGACACTTTCAGTTATAATCAGTGGCAGCTGGATTTTAAAGTGTACTCAAACTCTTCAGTATCTGCTCTGGAAAAACTGTGCAGTCAACTGCTACAAATAAGTTCTTTTATGCCAGTCCAGAAGAGTCTATTTGCATTTTTGGTTTCATAAATTGCTTGTTATGAACATAGGCCATGTGCCTCTATTGCCTTTCACTGGTAAATGAAACAACAGGTTTTGCTTTTCTTTATGATCGATAGGACACCAGGAATCATGATTAACTGCAAGTACATATCTCTGCAAAATGCACTCTCAATATGGGGAAGCAGACAAGGGGATGGGGAAGCAGACAAGGGGCTGAGTGAAGAGGACATTTATTTATCGTGAATAATTTGAAAAGCTGGAGAAAACCAGATCCGTGCTTACCACACAATTTAATTAAATCTGCCTGCTTTGTTGCAAAAAGACTGAAACAACGGGTCTCTGAATTTGGAATCGAAAGAGATGGGTGGATTTTGGAAGCAAAACAAATGAGTACGTCGTATTCATCATCTTGCTTTTCATATTGTTTCCTTCCAGAGCCCTAGGACCTGGGGGTTAGGACAGTCTCAGACAGATAGAGAAGTGGTCTACCACCCCGCCGAGACAAATCTGTGCAGAAAGCTGATCCACAGTCACTGAAGACAAAGAGACTGCGTCGGAGTACACCATGCAACGGCTCGGGGCACCCCTTCAGCTGGGTTAGTGATGCCCATAGCAGGGCCACAGGACACCGTGCTCACAGACAAAGCAGGCTGCCCGGATGCATTCCCGCCGCAGAGAAGACAGCTTCCAAGCCCCGAAGCCCAGGTGCCAGGTTTTAGAGCGTCCCTTTTGGGGCCTGGACATGTGAGGATAGCGTACCTTCTGTAAGAAAAGTCGGCACTCAGGGCAGCAGGGAACTGCACACCAGAGGGACACCAGCTCATACTGGGGAGGACGTCAAAGGCAGAGACAGACAGAGGGAGGAAAGAGGACACAAGGAGAGGGTTATTGGGTTTACAAAGAAAGGGCACAGTAAGAGACAGAAGGATTTATTTATCAAACATTTTTTTGAATGGAACATTGCCTCAGAATCAGAAAACGGCTAGGACAAGCAGCACGGAGATCCAGGTACGTGTGTACTTGACAGGGTGACCCCTTCAACCTGAATCCCCACAGGCCCTTTTCTAGAGGCCTGACTGCAACGAGCACTCAGGTCTGCCGCCCCGTGAGGCGTTTCTGCAGAGCAGCTTTGACCTCCACTCTTAGGGACAATCTCTCTCTACACTCTATCCATCCTGTGCCACTTTGTCCCAGTGTCACCAATCGCTTAACCAGAAGGGACAGTTGCAATGACGAGTTGCACTGGGATTGGCTCTCTCATGTACCTGGTCCCTTCATTGCCACCCCCCCCCTCCCCGTGTTTTCATGAAGGATCCAGTAAACTGGGCAATTTAGAAACCCACGACTATGACACCCAATCAACATTCACGCCCATCTGCAAACCTCGCTCATGAGGTTCTAAGTTAGAATGTATGAAAGTGGATTCATGAACTTGAAGGGATTCTACACCCGCCACCATCCTAAAGTAATTTTATGGCACCGAATTACAAATATACCTTTTAAAATGTTAGGTTTGTAGCCATTTCCCCAGGAGTTACTGGGTGGCACAAATGGGTAAGCCGAGGTTAAACGACTAGCTGTTTGAACCCACTCAGAGGTTCCCTGAGGGATAGGCCTCTCCATCTGCTCCCCAATGGGGCAGGTCTGCACTGCAAACCACAGGGTCCTCGGGACTGGAATCAACTTGACACAAACTGACGGTAGCCATTAAGAGGCCTGATCGATTCTCCCATCTTTACAAACAATAACAAAACCCATCTACTTCATTGACGATCTCTTAAGGAGCAAAGGCACAAACAGTGGGGTTGTACATGCTAATGCTAGCAGCTCGAGAAATAATTATTTCAAAATAATAGGTGTTATGAAATAAAATACATAATTTCTTATTAATAAAACTCTTGTTTATCTTGAAGTACTGAGACATGACTTTTGCTTTCGAAGGGGGATCAAAACAGAGCTCCTGGTGAAGGGTGTAACCCAGGGGTCCTCAAACTTTTTAAACAGG
>NW_022111309.1:12331603-12340173 GCF_000313985.2 Echinops telfairi | reverse complement strand
GGGGGGGGGGGCGCAGAAGAAGAAAGACAAGGAACATGGTGAGAGAACATAAGACAACATGGCTCTTCTAAAATGTCGATTTTTTATCATTGAAAAAAGTTAAGTTGGATAAAAATGTTTTAAATCAGATTAAGTGAGCAACTCAAAGCTCACTGCTGCAAAAGCGGACGGCAGAATCCACAGTTGGAGTGCGTCTCTAGGCTGGTAAGCAGGATGAGCTTGATTTATAACTACTTTGTGAATAGAAGCACGTCTTGTTTGGTCTATTGTACAAACTGAAACAGGACACAAAAGTTAACTCTTGGAAATTATACTTCATTTTTGAATCTCCAAATAGTTAGTAAGGAGGCATAGTGTACCTACATTAAAACTTCGTATTAAAGACGGAACATGGAGAAGCAGTATGTGAACATACATGGCCAAACTCCCATTTCCAGAAATAGTTGCCCCCTACGTATGTCAGGATCACGTTTGTTTTCAGACCTGGCGATGACCTGGAAGGGCGGGGTGAATTTGGACGAGGCGGGTGAGGTGGAAACGGGAGGCAGGAAGAGGTCTGATGGTTGCTGTAAAGGTTTGCACATGCCCACACAGCGGCTGCCCTTCCTTGTAGTGAAAACTCCTTTCACGGTTCCTGCGAACAGCCTACTTTCCTCCCTAATTCCTAAATCAGTCATGGTAACTTCCATTGACCTTTGACTTATCTTGAGATTTAGAAAATTCTAGATTAAAAAACAAGGATGACAACAAGAAATACCCCATCCTCCACATTTGTACACTTGCTGGGTTGTTTCAAATTTCTTAGCTCAAGCCTGAGAGGTAATTTTAAATTACACATCACGTCCTTCTTACAGACATGACGTTAGTTGGAACCATAAACTGGACTTGCTGACGACCCTTAGATCTGGGAGGGGACCTCAAAAAGCTCGTGGGAAGACGGCACTGTCTCTTAACGCATTAACCTGGACTCCATCCAGCCACTGTTCATCGTCCACTACCCACCAAGCACGCATGTTTAATCTATTCACAATGAAGAGTTTTAATGGGTAGCCAGACAAATACGTCTCCTGAATGGAAAAGGCATTACTAATTTACCCGGAGTCATGATTATCTGCACTTTTGTGAGCATATTAGAGTTTGAGTTCAATTGTGTGCCTATGAGCACAAATTTTAAAGAGCATTCACTTGAAAAAGAGTGAGAAAGACCAGCATAAAATCAGGATTTGTTTTTTTTATCTTAAAATTCTACCTACCAAAAGATAATGAATGACTTGGAAAGTTGAGGACCCTCAGAGATGGTTTCCTCCTCTCATTTGCTCTAAGGAATGGCTGCATCACCAATGGAACAGGGAGTGCCAGGTGACTGAGCAATCAAGGCCTGTACTATATTTCTAATGCATGTGCTGGAAATACCATAAGTCCTGCGTGCATACATACATGCATCACACATTTATGGCACCCCCCCCAACAGAGCAGGAACGAAGTACTCACTAGGGTTCCCCAGGTAGGTATAACAGAGACAGTGCTTTTCAATTCTCCTAGTGAAATCTGGGTCAGAAAATCTACTGTAAATTTATCTAAACATCAGTAATGCACAGGATGGGACACTATTTTAGCTTTTGGACACACACGCAATAAGTTTAGAGCTTCAGATTTAGGAAGCATTTAATATAAAATGGACAATAGCAATATGTTCTTAAAATTCATTTGCCTGGTGCACACACTGCGTTAGTCAAAGGTATAGTATGTAACAATGGATTAAGTTAGTATATGCTCGGAGGCAATGTGGTTAGTCAGTCAAGTTAGTGAACGCTGTACCTTCTCCTATGAATGGGAGGTCTCCTGACAACATCCCCAAGAACTCGCATTGAACTGAAAATGAATGATGGAAGAGGTCAGTGTTGATGGCGAGACAAAATGAGACACAACTGTACCAAATACCGACACCACACTGGGGAGAGAGACCACCCCTACAGAGAAGCAGCACAGGGAGTAAGGGAGTAGAAGAATGTACAATGAGAGAAACAGACTCCAAAAGGCCCAGCCGTTTCTGTGGAGAGCTACTTTGCTCCCTCTTTGCTCTATGAAGTTAAGAAGAAGACAATGAATAGGTCTATTAAATTCTAAAATAAACAACCAACCAACCATAAAACAAATAAACACATTTAGGAGCATGTAAGACCAGGAAGGGAGGAAATGTAATTACAACTTTAATTTCTTAAGTCTTTGATATTCAGGTTAGTCTACATGTTGATAATATTATAAGAATTAGTTAAAAAAAAGGAATTAGTCAAAATAATTAAAGCTATCATTACAACCTCTTCTTCTAAACTAATCTAAAAATTATATCCAGATTCTTTTTTGGCTGACTGTGCTAGCTAATTTGTGATTTTAAGTCAAAATATGAGATTCCATGACACAGTACAGGTTGAAAATATAAATAATGGTGATATCATTCTAATCTCAGTTCAGTCTTAAGAGAGCTGAGTTAGTTAATTGTGCCAACCTGGCTGACAATCACATGTGGGGCTAATTGAAAGGCAGAGGGATGAATGGGTGGTGAGCCTCGCCTTTCTAGTTCTCGGGTCTCTTGCTTTGTGATGGTCGCACCAGCGTGCAGCTGCCTTAGCAGTTCTCTGCTTCAGCTTGCAAGATTGACTTCCTACAAGACATCCCCAAGGAGAAGCTACATGGACCTATCCCGATGCAGCCCTGGGTGCTGGAGCAGCCATGTGGAGACCCCTGCTAGTGCTGAGATGCTTATTCGTTCACTGACTCAGCTTTCCTCCTGCAATCGGCATTATTGCCTGTTTTGTGAGGTGGAGGACTTTGTGGACTGGTGTTGGGTTAAGGGGTTAATGTTGGACTTGTGGGCTTGGGCAGCATTGGGTTGGGATGTTTTCGTGATGCACACTTTCTTTACATAAAACTCTCTTATACATGAGTTGCTGTGGATTTGTTTCTCTAAAGTACCTAGACTAATACAAGAGCCCTGGGAAAATCATTCAGTCTGAGTTTCGATTTCCTCACCTGAGCAAGATGATCCATGAAGTCAAATCTAGTCGGAAATCGAAGGCAAACGGGATCCACAACGGGTTATGAAGGAAAATGGATTATACATAAAGCCAGTTCCTTAGCCCTGTTATTGCTAAAGACTAGGTTATCCTGTGAAGGAACCAATCGTGGTTCACAAACAACCTTCGGGCTAGAGGGATCATTCCCTAGCTCCTATTTTTCTTATGGGTGTGGATACTAAAAACAAAGCACCACACCAAAAAGAAAGCTGAAAAGGAAAACTTTGAGAAACTGCTTTTTATGTGATCTAGGTATCAAGTCCATATAAATCGATCTGGAAGATAAGGTACATTATTTATTTTGAAGGTTAGCAAGCTCAACTCTGACTGCAGAATAAAATGAAACCGCAGTCAGAGTACTTGACCAAGAGACCAGGAACCTGGATTCTATTGACCTTGGGCAAGTGCCTTAACCCCGCTGCTCCAGTCTCTTCATCTGTAAAACTGGGGAAAAGGCCACTTGACTCAAGTCGAAGAACAATTTCTGTAAGATAATGGGTTATGAAAGAACTTGAAGGAATTACCAAAGTGTACGGTAATACTGTGAACTCTCTGAAGGCAAGGATTTTGTCTAGTTTGTCCCACGTCTGGAAGCTAGAACAGTGCCTGACACTGAGGTACACAATGTTTGTAAAACAAAAGAATGAATGTGGTAAGACTTTATGTACTGAGACATATATTTAAAGATGTATCATAAAGAGGGCCAGGAATTTAAAAAATAATTATGCTAGCTGAGTTGTTTGTATCAACATTTTAGACATGATATTTCATTTTAGACATGATATTTTTTTGTGCCATGAGGGTAAAAAAAACTGGATTAGGGTTAAGATAAAGTTTTAAACAAAACTCAAGTTGAGCAGCTTCCCAAAAGATTAGAAACACTTTATGGGAAAATACTGACCCACACAAAAGATTTTTGGGGATCAAATATGTTAAGGTTGGAAGACCTGAACTGTAGCCTCGAAGAATGAGCAATTGGCTGAAGTCTGGAAAGTGGTGGAAGACCACTGAATTACCAACAGTGGGACTGCTCCTGAGGTGTGGATTTCACGCGGTCCAGCATTTGGCCTCAGCACATTTGCACCTGGATGGGGGCCAAACCTGTTATGCCAAGATCAGCTGGCTCAAAAGGCTGACCTTTCTTTCTGTCAGACTGGTACGCAAGACTGAGGCTTGGGAAGAGGATATTATGGAAGAACTCAGAACTGGGGATGAGTCTTGGATTTACCAATACTTACTTCAGCTGAATAGCTTTGATTCGTAATATGATCCAGAAAGCAAAGTCCCATTCAAACAGTGGCTTCTGAGCGTACCTGCTGGCCAGTTAAATTCAAGACAGAGCTCAACTCAAAAGGCTCAATGACCTTGACAGATTTTTTTCAAAGGACGCAGGGAAGACATTTTAAGAAAACAGAAAGCTGCGTTGCTGAGAAAAAGGCCAGGGGAATTGGTGCTGAGATTTTGGTCCCCATCAGGAGGGACATGACCTGCTCATTCTGCACAAGCAGCAAGGGCTCAGCCATGAGAATTATCCCTCGATGGTCCTCATCTCGCCCCGTGGAACTTCCTTTTGCTCCCCACACTCAAAGAATATTTAAAACAAACATGTTTTGAG
Source organism: Echinops telfairi (assembly GCF_000313985.2). NCBI lineage: Eukaryota > Metazoa > Chordata > Mammalia > Afrosoricida > Tenrecidae > Echinops > Echinops telfairi. The sequence continues at coordinate 12,335,484 of NW_022111309.1, read as the reverse complement.
TTGCTTGAGGATGGCCATTTCTCAGTGGTGTAACTAAAGCACACAGGGTTCTTTGGGAGCAGGAGGAGTTAGAAGCATTGTCTTCAGAAGTGTTCAGCCTAACACAAGGGTATGTTGTGAAACAACAGCTTCATATTTTTTTGAAATATAGGTTTGTATGATTTTTTAGCAATACTTTTTGACTTGTCCTCATATTTATTCTTATACCCTCGAGTATTAGCACTGATATTTAGAGATTATCAAAAGTATCAGCATAAGAAACAAGTGGCTTTAATTCCTGTGACATAATATAGAAAAGTTAGATGTGTTGAGATAGTAGGATTTCATATTTATTAATTCAAAACGACTTCTCATATTATTTACTGATATACTGATTTCTCCTTTGTTTTCTACCCTAAGGATTTCATGGACAAAGCTAGCAAGGATGCATGTTACCACACCTACTATGTGCCACCTAATTATTGCAAATATTTTACAGATGGGAAATTTGAAGATCTGAGGGGCCAAGTAACTTGCCCAGGATCATCTACGTAATAAGTTAAAAATCTGACGTTTGAAACAGTTTTTCCTGATTCCAGCACCCATATTCTTTCTTCTGTGCCATGGTGTCTCCTAAAACCTTTTGCCAACTGCCATATCCAAAGCAAGCAGAGAAATGGAGACTGGACAGAGATTGCCTTCTGACTTACCTCCGCTGGTTCATTTCTGCATCGCTGGCTGCATTCTTCCCGGGACCCCAGCTGTGCCTCCGGAAAGGAGACAGAGACCGCATAGAGCCCCTCAGAACAGAGCAGTGTGCAGGCACCTCGGTGATGCTATCCATCTCTTCCTCGTCCACTTCTCCTGGGTCAGCAGGCACGCTCTCTTGCCGCACAGCTCTCGTCCCATGGCCATAGAAGCCATCCAGGCTTGGTGGATCCTTGGACTTGTTCAAATTTGAAATCGGAGGGAGGGACACATCACTGCCATGTGAAGAATGTCGATCCAGGGAAGCTGTGTCATCAGTGGAAGAACTAGATCCAGTGATATCACAGACCGACTGTTCCTCCTCAGGCTGGATCAGAGAGAGAGAGAGAGAGAGAGAGAGAGAGATAGCATGTGTGATTGAAAATGACAGGACCAGGCAGACAGCGTCAGGTCTTTCAGGCCTGGCAAATGGATTCATAATAGACACACTTTTTTTTTTTTTAAAGGCATGATCAGAGTTGCATTCAAAGAGAAACTGTTTTCCCTCGTTCGCCCTCTTACATCATTTCACCTACACTAGAAGTACAGCTCTTCTGCTTTCCTGGAAGAAAAAAACTGGAACTAAAACATGAACTCAGGTCACTTCTTTCCGTTAATACCAGCAGCTAAAACAAAAGGAACCCTTCCATCTCAGGTGTGTGTTAAATAAGATCTCTGAATTCATGCCTTCTAAACTGTCTCACACGTCTACTGAAAGCAAAGTGCTCTACCCTCATCTTGTTCCATAAGTGCTTTTAGTGGCCTTTTGGAAAATGCATTCTATCTTCTGATCCCTATCTAATGCCTCTCACAAATACCCAAACATCTGGCCCATATACCTAGATTCAAGAAAGTGGTTTTTTTTTGCCTCATTTCACTATGAATTCATTAGCTGTTATCAGGCCAAATCATTAATAAAATAACCAATTCTGGCAACAAGTCTTCGAAAGAGTGATGATGCTCTTTCCCTGGCCAACCTCCAGCCTCCCGGGAATTCAGCAACTTTGGGTCCAGCAGCCTTTCTACACGTGTTCAAAGACATCAGAACATATCATTTGATGGGTCGAAGAGAAAGGTGCTCCCTAGCATCTCACAGAAGCCAAGGTAAGGTGAAGGGTCTAATAAGAGATGAAAAACTCACCACACAGGCACCCTCTCAGGCGCAGGTGGCAGTGCTGCCTGGATGGCTCACTGGGCCCTCCTACAACAGGAAGTAGTGACTAAAGCAGGGCAGTCTGCAGCTGTCTTCTCGCGGTAGGTTCCTAGTAGTCTGTCCACTTAGTTTTCATTAAGGGCCACAAAGCTCAAAGTTCTTGAAGGCCCCACCCCAAAATGAGAGCAAACAAGGCCCTTCAGTTCTGGATTAAACCACGAGCCTCTCTCCTGAGAGTCTCTTTACACCACTAATATTAAGGACTGAGTAGAACTGCCGCGGTGGGTTTCTGAGACGTTAATCTTTACAGGAGCAGAAAGCCTCATCTTTGTCCTTCGGAGCAGCTGGGAGAAGCAGGAGGCTTTCTGCTGCTGTGAACTGCAAAATCACACAAGTTTCTTTACACCTCCTAGACGTAATCTTACCAGTAAGTATGAGATCGAGAGGAGATACAATGAGATCATTCAACAAGTCAGGAGATCATGACCCAGCCCATCTAATAGATTCTCCCAAACACATACACTTTGAGATGTAAAAATCAAGATTTGAATCCAGCCTGATTTTTAAGTCAAATCGTCCCATTCTGTAACTGTAGGAAAAAAATATCTGATAATCAGCGTTTTACTAAATCACACTATAAACTCAAACTATGCTTTCAGAGGTCTAATAATGTGTTTAGGGCATAAGATCTACCTTCTATTTTATTATGTAACTCCAGGGTCTTATACGTTTGCAAGTGGCTGTCCAAGGAATGACAATTGGGTTTCTATTCACCTGGAGCAACAAAGAAAGGAGGAGAGTCCAGAATAGGTGAAGGAAATGGAATGTGTGGCTAGCTGTCATTAGATAAAAAAAATAGAAGAGTGTCAGGCTACTCTTACTAAGTTTTTAATCAAGGATTCAATAACACAATCCTGATCAAAAGGGAGAGAATGCAGAACAGAATTCGAAGTTCTCAAGGAATACAGACTTTCTGGAGCCATTCAGATTACATGAAAAGAAAAAAGTTTCTGACAAAGGTGAGAAATTAAGACTGAGTGCAAATATTAAGTAGCTAAGGCAAATGGATTTCTTTAATACTGAATCTACAGAAGGCTCGAAATGACTTATTTCTGATATGTTAAGTTTCTTAAAAGAACGTCCAAAGCCCGTCATGTCTTTACAATGCCCTTACAGAATAGTAAGTAGTCCCTGACCTAACTAGAAATCAAGAGATCCAGAATACACGGTGTTCTCGTAATCTGTAAGTCACTTTTTCTTTTATGTTCCTACGCAATATGAAAGATTTAAACAGATGACCTTTAGATCTAAAGAGGTTAGAGTTAATATAAGGCATGTTGACAAGTATTAATCACCTAATTAAATCATGGATGATAGAAAAAAAGAGAGAAGAAAACAATGCCTCATTCCTGAATCAATTATGCAGAAGCTTTTAGAGGCACTGCCAAAATAGATACAAGAGAACTAATACCTTCCCCATTTCCACCCACTACCCTACCCCCTTTCTCCCAAAAAAACCCACCAGGTTCTGAAGATGTTACATATATTTCACTTACACATTAGCATGAAAAAATAGTATGGCTTCTGACACATGACAGAATGATTCATGTCTAATATTTGAAGTCCCTAAAGAGCTTTTGAGTTATGAATCAGTCTTTTTAACGAGAAATTTTCTACCTTAAAATGTCTACTAGTTAAATAATTTTCAAGGACTTAGGATATTAGACTTAATAATTTGGAATCATAGATAGTAGCTTAACTAAGACCTCAGGTTCACATGGAGTCAAAACTAGGTGATAGGTCTACCTAGAAAAACACAACTTTCCGCGGAGTAGGGAACCAGTGGAGAGGTCTGGGGGGCTGGCCCCAGTTCCAAATACTAAGTGGATGCCTGCCCCTCCCCAGAGAAGAAGTTATTTCAAAGGATGGCACTGAATCCACAGCTCCGGGAGAAGGATATATCTGACCAGAGCACACAGGAGCAGATGACGGGGGAGGAGGA
>NW_022111309.1:12305282-12329776 GCF_000313985.2 Echinops telfairi | reverse complement strand
TTTTGAGAATGATGAGGGCAATGAATGTACAAATGCGCTTTACACAATTGATGTATGTATGGATTGTGATGAGTTGTATGAGCCCCTAATAAAAATGATTAAAAAAAATTAAAAAAAGAAAGAAAGAAAAACACAACTTTCTGTCTACATGCCCGTTTTTCTGAACTTTTTGCTGTCAGCAAGCTTCAGCTTTTAGACGGTGTGTATGAAGAGTGAGAAGGTGAGCCGCCCGGGTCAGAAAGCACCCAATCTATAGTGACTGCAACAATGGCCTGAGTGGGGCACACCAAGGATTTTGAAGATGGAGCAGACCAGGGCAACACTCTGCTCTGCCCTGCTTGGGGTTGGCAAGGTCAGGGCTGACGTTACGGCAGTGAATAACCACAGGGCAGAGAAGAAGAGGCGGAAACCAAGAAGGGAAAGTCAGAGGTGGTGTGGTACAGTGGAGAGCCACTTAAGTATGCAAGAAGGAAAACCCCTGGGAATGAAGACTGAGCCAGTAGCCCTGCGATGTGCACATGAGTCATACCTCCCTCGCGTCTTTCATGATAAGATTTCCTCCTGTAGATCAGGATGGGAAGGAAAAACACAACAACAAACAGACCTGACAGAGACGTTTATGACTCTAGGATGAGTGTTTCCTGAATCCATCTACCTTTATAATCTTCTAAACTTTGTCTTAGGGCTCATGCAGTCTTAAATATACGTACAACTGGTTACATATATGTACACTCTAACTACGACTTCAATTTAAACAATACCGTGAAACCTGTGCGAACTGGAACTCCATGGACAACCTCGGTCCACATCTCACAAATTCTCCACTTTTGACAGAGTGTGGTCACCACTGTTCTAACATGAAATGTAGCAAAAATCTTTGATTTTGGGGGGGCTGGTTAGGGGGTTGGACAGGTGCACACTTACCAAAGAAAATTAGTAAAAAGTTTCTTGTAGACTATGGGCAGAAGTTATGTTCACTGCATGGTACTTGCTACTTCTCTATGTGCTTCAGAATTTTATTAATAAAATGTTAGGATGAAATACCTAATTGGCTTTCTAAACTAGAGCTGCATTATAGCTACTTGTTGTACCAAAAAAATCGACTGCCATTTAATCAACCCTGACTCCGAGTGAGTAACCGGATCAGACAGAGAAGAACTGCCCCTGTGGATTCCCGAGACTGTCATTCTTTATAGGAGTAGAAAGCCTTGCTCCCATGAGGAAGGCGGCTGGTGGTTTCAAACTGCTGACGCAGCAGTTAGCAGTCCCAGGCATAACCCACTCTGCCACCAGGGCTCCTGCATGCTGTACACCAGTATAAATGTTCCACGTTGCCGTTGTTGTTAAGTGTCATCCAGTCAGTTCTGACTCAAAGCGCTTATGCACAATAGAAACACAGTCTGATCCTGTGCTATCCTCAAAATTATTTCTGTGTCTGAGCCCACCGTTGCAGCCACAGTGCCAATTCATCTCCCTGGGGGCTGGCCTTCTTTTCTGCTGCCCCTCTACTTTATCAAACATGATGTCGTTCCTGGTCTTTCCTGACAACACAACCATAGTATGTTAGAATAAGCCTTGCTATTCTTGCCTCTAGGGAACACTCTGGCTTTACTTCTTCTAATACAGATCAGTTTTTCCTTTTAGAAGTTCACGGTACTTTCAATATTCTTCTCTAGCACCATAATTTAAATGCACTGATTCTTTGTTTTCCTTATTCAATGTCCAACTTTCACATGCATACTAGGCAAAGTAAAATGCCACGGCTTGGGTTAGGCTCCACCTTAGTCCTCAAAGTCACATGCTTGCTTTTCAACACTCTAACGAGGTCTTGTGCAGTACATTTATCTGATGCAACTCCTCTTTTGGCTCTTGACTGCTGGTTCCAGGAGTACTAATTGCGGATCCAAGAAAGACCTTGAAAGTGTCAACGTTTCCCCCATTTATCATGAGGTTACCTATTGCTTCAATTGTGAGGGTTTTGGTCTTCTTTACACAGCTGTAATCCATACTGAAGACTGCAATCCTTGATCTTCATCAGCAAATGCTTCCATTTCTCCTTGCTTTCAGCAAGCAAGGTTGAGTCGTCTTTCTAACACAAGTTGCTAAGAAGCCTTCCTTCGATCAGGATACCCCATTCTTCTTCATATAAACCAGCTTCTATGATTATTTGCTCAACATACACATTGAATAAGTATGGTGAGAGGATATAATCCTGTCACAGACCTTTCCTGATTTTTAAGCCATGCACTATTCTCTTGTTTCATTTGCCTAACTGCCTCTTGATTCATGTACAATTTTCACATGAGCACAATGGAGTGTTCTGGAATTCCCATTCTTCTCAAAATTACCCATAATTTGTTATGAGACACACAGTCGATGCCTTTGCATAGTCAATAAAACACAAGTAAATATCTTTGTTATTCTCTACTTTTAGCCAAGATCAATTCGACATTGCCAATGATATCCCTTGTTCTACATTCTCTTCTGTATCCTGCCTGAAACTTTGGCAGCTCCCTGTCAATATACTTTGTTGGATGATCTCCAGCAAAGTTTTCCTTGTGTGGGAATCAATGATATTGTTCTGCATTTTGAGCATTCCGTTGGGTCGCCTTTCTTTGGAGTGGGTACCAATATGGATCTCTTCTAGTCAGTTGGCCAAGAAGCTGTCTTCCAAATTACTGGCACAGACCAGTAAGTGCTTTCAGTGCTTCATCAGCTTGCTGAAACATTTCAATTGGAATTCCATCAATTCCTGGAGCCTTTTTTTTTGCTTCTGTTCTATAGTGATGTATATATCGTGAGGTATAAAGAATGTCAGAGGGGCATCAAAAGTTCATGGAAAAAATTCCATTATCTCACTTTTCCATGAAATTTCTGATGGCCCTTTGTATACACTATACATACTATACACTATACATAACAGCACACAGTTATTTTACAATGTTCCTGGAATAATGCTTGCTATTACCAATACCCACAATTTTCATTTTATTTATTCACAAAATATTATTAACATGATATATATGAAATATGTTTAAGTTTCAAAGGTATGACAATCAATGCATTTACATACACTATCTCAGTCAAAATTATATTACCTGATAGTAAGCATGTTCTGCTTCACAGTTACAAAATTTTAATAAGTTTAATACCCAATACAAAGGCAAGTATGGTTTCTCCAATTTGGATCCTGTATATATGGTTTCTCTAATTTGGATCCTGTATAAATATATAAATATATATATATATATATATATATTTATTTATATATTTATGGTGAGCACAGAAGGTCATTTTATGAGCACTGATGAGTGCATGAAGCACATTGTTGCATGGGAAGAGTTGGAGGAAATTATACTAAGCACAGTAATCCAAGCACAAAAAGAAAAGTACAACATGAGTCTACTGAGGTAAGCGTAAAAACCACACGGGGCATAGGGGGAAAACCACTAAAATTCCGGGGTGAGGCCCAGGCACTCTGGCAGGGGTCAGACCCAATCCAAGGATGCATATGGCAGCCAACTAAAAACGAAGGGTAAAGAAAAAAAAAAAAGATGTGGACAGCAGGGGAACACGGCACTAACCTACCCATGCGGTGGGTATTGTGTGTCTCCACAGGAAAGGGAGAGAGGGACCAAACCTCAACCTGGTATGTCAGGCCTTGAAGACAACAAATTAATATGCATGAGGCAGCAAACTAACAGAGGTCTACGGGGCCAGGCCCAATTCCAGCTACATAGACCGCCCCCACCCCCCCACCCCAATTGCACTACAGAGAACAGCACTGAAGATACAGCCCAGGGAGCAGGGTGGGTCTGCCCAGACCACATGAGAGCAAACTAAGAGGGAGGGAGAAAGAGAGAACAAATTGCATCCTGGCCCACCAAACCCTGAGTTTAACATGCCTGCTCAGGGTATCCATGGCACAGAGAGGATCACAGGGCCAGCACCACTACAAGACATGACGTCTCCTCACTGACCCAAAGAGCTGCAGGGGACAGCACTGAAGACAGGGCACGGGAATTGTGCCCGGTCTGATACCCCGCCCCCTCCCACCCACCAGGGTGAAAAACAAAGGGAGCAAAGCAATAAAGTCCTTGAGGAATCCTGAAAGTAGACTTCAGATTGGAGGGCAGGGCTTGGAACCTCATCAGACTCGATCAGAAAGCATATATAAGGGTCAACAGACTGACCTGGAACTATTTATAGGCCCCCCCTCCCCTTTTTTTCTTCCTTCTTCTTCTTCCTTTTTTCCATGTCTATCTATATAAGATAGGTAAGATAAGCAAACCTGAGGAGAAAGCAATGGGACCGATGGTTCCAGGGGAAAGGGGTGGGGCGGGGGAGGAAGGCAGCAGCGGGGAGCCAACAAACCCAGGGAGAAGGGAACAACAAGAGATCTAAAATCAATGGTGAGGAGGATGTAGAACGCCTGGTGGGGTTTGATCAAGTGTAATGAAGCCAAGAGGAATTACTGAGAGACAAATGAAGGTCAAACATGCTTGGGACAGGAGGGAAATAGAGGAAAGAAGTAGGAAGCAAAAGACATTTATAGAGGTATAAATATAGGCGTGTATGTAAGTAACTACATTAGTATATAATGATAGGGATATAGGCCATGTATGTGTTAAGCATAAAGGTAGCAGATGGACACTGAGCCTCTATTCAAGTTCTCCCTCAATGCAAGAACACTTTGTTCTAATAACCTGGCATTTTGTGATGCTCACCTTCCTGACATGATCGCTGAAGGCAAAATGGGTGCATAAGCAAATGTGGTGAAGAAAGTTGATGGTGCCCAGCTATCAAAAGATACAGTGTCTGGGGTCTTAAAGGCTTGGAAGTTACACAAACGTCCATCTAGCAGAGATGCAACAAAGTCCACATGGAAGAAGCACACCAGTCTGTGTGATTATGAGGTGTCGATGGGAATAGGGATCAGGGATCAGAAGACCCAAAACAAACAATCATAACACCGCAAACAAGAGTGGAGATTCAAAGCCCATCTGTAGACAATTGGACATCCCCTCACAGAAGGCTCACAAGGAAGGGATGAGCCAGCCAGGGTGCAGTATAACACCAATGGAACACACAACATTCCTCTAGTTCTTTCATGTTCACACCCCAACCACCCCCAGTATCATGACCCCAGTTCTACCTTTCAAATTCAGCTAGACCAGAGCATGTAGACCAGTACAGATCAGAGCTCTTGACACACGAAATCTAGGACAGATAAACCCCTCAGTATCAGTAATGGGAGTAGTGATACCATGAGGATAGGGGGATGGTGGAGGGAGAAGGGGGAGAAACGGGGAACTGACTACAATGATCGATGTATAACACACACCCTCCAGGGGGGGGGGGCGATGAACAGCAGAAACATGGGCTAAGGAGATAGCGGACAGTGTAAGATAGGAAAATAATAATAATTTATAATTTATCAAGGGTTTATGAGGGTGGGGGGATAAAAGAGGAGCTGATACCAAGGGCTCAAGTATTGAAAAAATGATTTGAAAATGATGATGGCAACATATGTACAAATGTGCTTGATACAACTGATGTATGGATTGTTATAGAATTGTAAGAACCCAATAAAATGATTTATTTTTCAAAAAAAGGTTGTTTTTTTGGTTGGCGACTGAGTAACTCTGGGCAAACTGCAGCACATGAAAGAACAAACGCTCCCTTAACAATATATTAGGGGAGTTGCTTTGTTTCTGGCTTCCCCTGGCCCCCAGGGATTCCTTTTTAATATTAAAAAATATAATTCTATGTATTTTGTCATTGAGGAGGGTATACACAGCAAACTCATTCACTGCCATGGAGTCAATACCGATTCAAAGTCAACGGACAGGATGGGAGAACTGCTCCTGTGAGTTTCCGAGACGGTCACTATGGAGTAGAAAGCCCGTCAGTCGCCAACCCCAGCAGTGGTGGTTTAGAACTGCTGATCTTGCAGCTCGCAGCCCAAAGAGTGACCACTCCACCAGCAGAGCTCCGACCGCACACATCCATCCAGCAGTTTCTACACATGCCTCTGGGTGACCCTGCCTATATTATTCAGGGTCGACAACCATTCTCACCCCGTTTTGGAGTTGTTCCTCCTTCATTAACATAAATTAACTGTCTCTTAAATTTTCTAGCCAATCTTTTGGGTTGCTGCTGTCAATTTTATCCCACACGGAGAGTTCTGAAAGCCGCATAATGCTCAAGGAAAACCTTGTATTCCCCTCTGGCTTAGCTAAATGATTATTCCGTTTTGATTTAAAGTGTGAGAGGTTTAAGAGTTTGCTTTGATTTTTTTAACCAATTGTAGATACTTTTATAACCGAGGGGGTGCTCGTGGAATAAAATGACACACACGAGTAGAAAACTCTGATTTCTCTCTCTCTGGAAAAAAAGACAGAAACTATTACTATCTATAAGCTGCAATTAATTATTCTTTTGGATTATACACAGGGTGGTCTGCATCATATGTATTTTATGATCACACTTTCTCTCACACCTATTGCCAAAAAACATCCCAGATTTCCTCTCACTCTTAAAATGAAATGTGGCGTTGAGCTCAGGAAAAGACAGAACTGAGAAACTGGCAAATATCCTTAAAAATAAACACAAAGCTCATAAAATCCACCAAGGATACCATTTGCCAGGAGATACACACAAAGACAAGAAAAGGTTAAAGTAAAAAAATCCATGAGCAGTGCTGAAGACTGTTAAAGGGACCCCTCGAAGGCCAGTCATGAACTAGATAGCAGGAAGTGACCGAAGCAACCACTCACAGGCCACAGGAAACGATGCCACACTGTCTTGCCTATAGTTTATGTTTCAGAGATGGGAGAGAGGAGGGCTAGACCCTAGACCCAGTGGCTCTCAACCTTTGGGGGTCGAGCGACCTTTTCACAGGGGTCGCCTGATTCATAACAGTAGTAACATTACAGTTATGAAGTAGCAATGAAAATAATGTTATGGTTGGGGGTTCACCACCACATGAGGAACTATATGAAAGGGTCGCGGCATTAGGAAGGTCGAGAACCACTGCCCCAAGGAGAAACTCTGGGACACTTCTGCAGATGACCACTAAGGAAAATCGTTATGGTAGTTGTTGGTGGCTGGCTACCAACAGCCTTCTACTTGAACCACTTTCACAGGAAAGAAGTTTGATTAATTGAGAGCAAAATTCCCCCAAAACTCCAGTCCTGCCAACCTAGGTACATTTATAGCACACTAATTTTGGGAAAGACGGGGCTTGCTAGTCCTGTAAACAGTTACCATCTCAGATACCCACATGGACAGTGACACTTCTAACCTAGCCTACAGGGTCGTGAGAGGCTGGCATCAACCTGACAGGGAGTCTGGTTGGCTTTTCTTTACCCAGTAGAGCCTCCATGTTTTCAGGGAAGTACAAGGATGCTTCAAAACTTTTTGGAAAGGTTACATTATTTTTTAATTCCACCTTCGCAGCCCGTCTGTAAAAGGAGGACACTACCACCGCTGCGCAGAGGTGCTGGGAGGAGGCCATGAGAATACCTGCATAGAAGCATTGAGTTCAGTGCCTAGAATACGGGGTATTGGGGGTATAGGTAGGTTATGTGGTGGGCTACAGACTGCAAGATCAGCCGTTCAATGCTACCAGCCACTCCATGCAGCTTTCTACTCCTGTAAAAAGTTTCTTTTCTTTTTTTTTTTTTAAGTTGCAGTTTTGGGAACCCACTGGGGTTATTTGATTCTGCCCTTTAGGGTCATTATGCGTTGGAAATTACTTGATCGCAGTGAGAGTAGACTGCCTAGAATTTGGAAATCTCTTCAGGAACACAGTGATACCTTGGCTGTTGTACTCAAATCGTTCCACATTCATGTTTGAACACCGAAAAGTTTGAAAGCTAAGCATATTTTTCCTGGAAGAAATAATGGAAAACCAAATAATTGGTTCTGAGGTCCCCAAATTACACTTATAAATTCATTTTTCTAGGACTTCAACACAAAGTTAACAGCCCTAGGTCATAGAAATACCCCTAAAACATCTAAATACATTAACTATCAAAACAATACAGTAAATAAAATGGATGTTTTATGCAATTCAGCACACAGAAAAAGCACAGTGATGAATGTGCTACCACAAGCACCATTGCTGTCTGAATGAGAGCAGCGCTGTGCCGGGAGTGTCACCCTGTGGGAGTGTCACCCTGTAGGCGGGGAGACATCTGTGACGCCTGACTCACCACTCAGCCTGCACGGGTTTTCCCAGTTGGATGTTTCGTTTGACTGTTGAGCAAAGTTACAAACATAAGAGCAGATTTTTTCAAACTTTTTGGAAAGTTTGAGCTGGGATCCATTCGACAACCGAGGTTGTCACTGCATTAGTGAATCTCTCTTCTACTCCTGCGTCTATAAGCCCTCTGGTGTGTCAATGCTAGAGGTTGCATTTTGTGCAAAGCCTCCTCTGGGCAGAAACAACGGTGGTGGAGTGGAAGTAGTCAGAGTTTGAAATACACTTCTGGTTTCTTCCCAAGTCACTTGGGCATGTTAGGATATCGGTGAAAAGGTGAAAGGTATAGCCATCATTTCTGGTTTGCCCAGGTTCTCTGGTGTGACAGGTAGGTTAAAGTGTATATAGGGAACATGTTACAATTAAGAAAAAAATTGTATCCATCTAGGAAGTCACCCTGAAAGAACTACTGAATCTGGCACAAGTCATTTACAGGAACAGTCTCTGAAATGCTTTTGGCTGACTGAGTAAAATGGCTGAGTACAGAAAATTCTGCTTCTCTTTAGCCAGTCGTGCAATTCAGAGGCTGGAAATACCTATCATTCTGCAGAGAAGGTATACCCAGGACAAGCTGTCACATACCCAAGAAGCAGTCAGTAGGCATTTCTCTAATGGAGACTCTTCACTTAGGAATAAAACATCAATCAACCACATATAAATATGTAACAAATTCCCATGCATGACAAGTTTCCGCCAGTAGAGCTGGAACATGAAGAATGGATCTTATCTGCTTCTCTCAAACACAAGTGGTCTCTTTCTAGAGGCATCCCCTTGTAGAATGGTATTCCCCTGGGGTATTACAAGATCTTTTAGAAAGTCACATTGTAAAGTACCCAAATTCTGATGTGAAACAAAACAAAACAAACTGTACTTTTGTTTTGTTCAGAGAAGTGTAGATCTTCCCAATATGTGGATTTCTCCTAGACTAAATGCCTTGAGTCAGCTTGCTCTAAGTAACAATGACAGAAGTCCTGACATTTCCACTAAATTTTTTTTAATGAACCTCTACAAGATAATAAAACAAAGTCAAACACTCAATGTCCTGGCGTGGAGTCTGACTTATAGGACCCTTGAGGACAGAGAAGAACTGGCCCATAGTGTTTCTAAGGCGGCAATCGTTGCTGAGGCTGACTGCCACATTTTTCTTTTGTGGAGTGGCTAGTAGGTCTGAACTACTGACTCTTCGGTTAGGAGCCAAGTGCTATAACCACTGTGCGTTCAAGGGTTCCTTTGAAGATATGGACAAGGAAAAGGAAAAGGAAAAAGTGGGAAAGGGCTAAAGAAGGCTAATGGGAGTCCTGGACAAAAAGGAAGGGTAGGCTGGGGAATAGACAACAGAGAAGTGGGTGAAGGGAGACGCCAGACAGTGTAAGACATGACAAAATAATAAAAATTTATAAATTATCAAGGGTTCATGAGGGAGGGGGAAAAGTGAGGCGCTGATACCAAGGGCTCAAGTAGAAAGCAAAAGTTTTGAGGATGATGACACCATGCTTGACACCATGGATGGATCGATGGATTGTGGTAAGAGTTGTACGACCCCAATAAAATGATTTTTTTTAAAAAATGAAGGTATTGACAGTACCACCTTCCAGACCAAAATTCCATAGCTTTAATTTCTAAGCAGCTACATCACACGATTTTGGATAATCTAATCGCATTCTAATCTAATTGCACATACTACCTTCTCCAAAGTCCTCACAAAATCATAAGAAAGTAGATTTTATTTTTTTACAACTGACCCAGTGTTTCTGTTCCTTTGCTTGCACACTTTTAGTATTGAGAAGATTGCTTGTGGCATATAGTTGAGCACTATTTGCTGTCTCTGTGGTGGGAAACTCTTTGCAAAACAAAGTTCATTGCAACTAGATACAAACACAAGGAGAAGAAAGCAAACACCTCCCTTCCCACCCCACACCTCCCTCCTGCCTCCTACCACCTCAAATGATACACACACATTAGGTGATTTCATGCGGATGGACTATTTACTAGGGAAAGAGGTTCAAAAGTTCCCTAGCAAGAGATCCAGAAAGTTCCAATTAAGCACACTAGATGAGGAGAGGTGATATCACTAATCTCAGCAGGGAGCTTCAGGCCTAAACACATAAATCAGAAATGACTCTCTGTTATTTTATACACATGACATCATGTAGTCTGAGCTGTGGTTCCGTCTGGCCCACTGTTAACCGACTTACTTCAAAAGAAAGAAATTTCCATTTCTTCACGCTTCAATGTGAGCTAACTATTCAAGCTACACATAACTAGCTAGTTATGGTTCTGCAGAAAACTAAAGCTTTCTTTTAAGCCCTCGGTAGTCTGGGGTTTCCTTCCTGATGAGGGAACATTTTACATTCTTGTAAGATCATTCAAGAGCCTGACTGCGACCCTGTACAGCTAACTGGATCATGACTTACTAGCAAGAGTCCCTGATTGCCACCACCTTACCTTTGAGAAGAGGATGCTATCCATCTCATCGCTGGGGGAGTGGAAGAGGTCCGAATCGCTCACAGATTCTCGTTTCAGGCCACCTGGTGATGAGGTACACTGTCTGCCCAGCCCAACATCTAGGAAGTTCTCGCATTCTGAAAAAGATAGCATGAGCCGCCAACATTTCATATAATGTAACATTTTTATTTCTTTTCACCCCAGGAACTGATGTTTTTAAATTTTCTTCTTCTTTTTTTTTCAAACTGGTAAGAAGACATAAAGTACACTTGGCCAAATTTTCAGTTTCCAGCTCTGACAACCCTTTTCTGGGTTGCTGACAGTTACCGCGCTGGCCATATAAGACGGTGGGTATAAAGCAAGAGAATGGTGACTCAGAACCATGATTTCATGTATACGTAGGTACCCCAGTGGTAATGGTTTCCTCCAAGTATTTTTCTTTTGTCACCCAAATCAGAGTTTATTACTAGGAAACGACATGGTTGGGTATGTTGCCAATCCCTATTTGGAGACTAAGTTTCTTCTGGAAACGTGTTATTTTATCAAAATACTAGGATAAAAGGCAAAGAGGAATATATCTAAGAAACATTTAAGTTTTATTAACATGAGGGGTTCTATTGCTTAATAATAGCAACAGTATAACTAGTTTAGACAGAAGAAGCCTACCAGCCTGTCTGATCCAAGGACTGTAAGTACTATATTTACTTGAGTATAAGCTGACCCAATATCAGCCGAGGCACCTAAATTTACCACAAAAACTGCATAAAAATGTGCTGAAAAACTCGGCCTATACCTGAGAATGCACGGTAATAAAATCCAAGACTGGAGGAAGGACTGGTATTAGAGCTTAAATTCTGAGAACCAGAGTTTTTCAGAAAGCTATGGATAACAGTGAAAGCCCCAAATCCATTTGCAGGGTCCCCGTGTGGATAAAGCCTCTAATATATCCTCTCTGACCATAGTCCAGGAATGTGAAGCCTTGCTGTATCACACAGAGAACAATGGTGTGGATTAGGGCAGGCAGATGTACTATACAGTTGCTGAGTTTAATTGATTCAATAACAGTGAGCTTTTAATTTTGCGGGGCCTGAATTAGGTTAAAATTTAATACCTTATCATTTGTTCTCTCTTCTGACTCATTTAAAATTTGTTCTAGTTTATATTATTTTCTGTTTTCCTTTTGATTTAGGTTTTTCTCTGTTTCATTTTGCTGTTGTTAGGTTAGGGTTTTGGGGGGTATGCTTTTCTTTATCTGAAATCCAGGATAGGTGAATCTATAGAGATTGTAAATGGATTAATAGTTTCTTAAGAGTTATGGCAGAAGAGGTTGGGAGAAACGGAGGAACCAGTAACAACGAGGACAAGAATGAAAAAGATGTTCTAAAACTGACTGTGGTGATGAATGCACAACTCTTCAATATGCTTAAACCACTGAATCATATAGTATGTGAACTACATGCCATAAAACTGTTAGAACTTAATATTAACATAGATGCACACACACATATATATAAACAATTCAACTTTTCTAGTGTGACTCGATTTCGGAAGAATAATATGTCAAAGTATGAAAATGTATCACCTGGAATCTGTTCTTTACTCAACGAGTAGGGCAGGGACTCTGCTCCATAGGAGGAAGGAGACCTTGGCAGAAATATTATATTGGTTTATATTTTTTATTATTATTTTTATTATATTGGTGTGTATTAAGGAATCCTACAGACATAGAATCTTACACTTAAGAAGATATTCAGCCTATCACCTCCTTTTATCTTTGTAGACAAAAGGGACATGTGATTTAGTAGAGACTGGGTTAAACAGATTCATAGTACAACCAAGAACTCAAGGTAGGTTCAACCTCCTTGGAAGGTAAAATTGATTTTATTTAAAATTGGAACAAATTCCAAAGGAGCTGATCATGCAAGGCACTTGGGAGAAAATCTAAAGGCTAAGACACCCCCCCCCCACCCACCCACTAATCTTTTGATCCCGTATTAATGGATAGTGTACTCAAAGCCAAAATGGCCATGTGCTAGCCAGAACCCCCCCCTACACACACACATTTCTTTTGTTTCTAGATAACATGTGTTAATTAAGACATTGATAAACAGATCTCAGATGCAAGTGTGGCCATTAAGACCCAACTGTGGAAAGACTTGAGATACATTTTACTTACAGAGGAACTGGATGAGTGTGTCCAGGGACAGTCATCCCATGAACAGTAAGTAGAAATGTTAAGCACTGTTCCAGAAGGCAGCACCAAGTCCAGTGAGTGGAAGGCACAGCAAGTCACTACGGACAGCCTTACTAAGTGCTGTTATTTGATGAGATGCATTGCACAGAGGCTGCATGACTGTGTCTCAGTCTCGAAAAAGTTGTCTACAGAGAGGGAAATTGGAGATTTAACTACAATGCCACTTTTGACTCTGCCTTTTTTTTTTGGGGGGGGGGGGAGGAGTGTTGCTGGATAGTAGCTGTGGTTCTGTATGCTTTATATGTTTAAAGAGATAGTGGGAAGAAGTTGATCTTACCTGATAATTGACAGTTAATAGGTAAATAATAAGAGGAAGGGTCAAGGAGGTGCTGAATGAATCCATTGTTAATAAAATGGCCTTTTCTATTAAGTTTGGCACCTGGCTAGGTACTAAGCAAATCCACATGCAAAAACAAGACTGTACTGCCATGTGTATTAGGGGGGGGCACCTTATGGGGTAAATGGGCATATTACAAGCAATTTCCAACAAAATACAGAAAAGAAGACACAGGATATCAGGCAAGGCCCATGGGTTAATCTGAAACAGTAACTATGCACACATTCAGCTGACAAAACCAAAACCAAACAGCCCTAAGTTCATTTCAGACTTGACCCTAACTATTTGAGGGTGCTATTTCCGTGAGGATGGCGTTCCCTTTAAAAGATTTCCAAACATCATGCGTATCCTGGAGGGTTTTTTAGCTTTTCTTAGCATCTGTACTAACAGGTGGAGTTGATGAGTGCGATTCTTCTACTCCATCCCCTTTCTCCACTTGCAAAAACCAAACACATCATTCACTGGTAGTGGGGAGATGAGGGGGGCTGGCCAAGAAAAGAAAAGGGCTGTCACAGCAACCGCGCTGAGCACCAGGCGGTCCAACTGGCAGTCAAGCAGACCACGTCCAAATTCCAGACTGAAAACAAACCAGCTCAGAGAGAGTCTGATGGAAAATTCGTAAAGAAGATCCAGATTCAGCCCTGGGAGGAAGAGCTCACCCAGAAAATAAATGGGAACCAGCAATGACCAGGGACCACAAACGAGTCTGGGATGAGAAGAGTTGGCTGTGTGAGATGATGATGACTACTGGCGGGCAGGAGGAGGGAAGAGAGTTCGAAGAACTAGGCAACCAGGAAACAATACTCTCCCCACCCAAAGCTATACCATGCCTTAAAGCACATGTTAGCGATTTCAAAATCAAAGAAAGTTCTTCTTTCCTCCTTCCAGTCCCCTTGCTAATAAATAAAACTGTAACGCTCTTTAAGGTCCAGGAACCCGGGTGGTGTAGTGGGTTAGGCAAGGTTAGCAGTTTGAACCCACCAGAACGATAAAGCTTTCTGCCAAGATTTATAGTCTCATTAATCCAAAGGGACAGCCCCACCCTGTCCTACAGGGCCACTGTGAGTCAGAATTAACTCAGTGAGTTTGTTTTTTTTAAATCAAGCTACAAACAAGAGGAAAGCGCACTGGTTTTAGAGTTACTGGCTTAAAATTAGACCTGAGTACTTGGTAGCCAAAAAAGATATCTTAACCTAAGCTACAAGAAAGTAATTTAGGCCCTGTAAGCCCCAGTTTAAGCAGTTCTGGTGGTGCAGTGGGCTAAGCATTGCCTGTTAACCAAAAGATGTGTACTGTATTTCAAACCCACCAGCTGCTCTATGGAGAAAGCCGAGGGCGTCTACCTGTTCATGTGAAGATTTGCAGCTTTAGAAATCCCAAATTGGGTTACTATGAGTCAGAATCAACTTAATACCTGTGTGTGTGTTTTGTGTTGACACTTACAAATAATAAATTGATAATGTTGCCCTAAAGGAGTCCTGCTGGCACAGTGGTTAAGCGCTTGTACACTAACCAAAAAGTAGGTGGTTCAAACCCACCAACTGTTTCTCAAGAGAAGGATTAACAGCCTTGGAAACCCTCTGGAGGCAATTCTACTTTGTCTTACAAGGATGCTAAGAATTAACTTGATGGCAGCAGATTTGGGGTTTGGTTCAATTTAATGTGACCTGAACTCTGATTCTGTAATAGGCACATTACAAATATACTGAATGGAGTGAAGGCTTCATTAACTCATAATGTGTATGTCACGAAGTAGCTCATGATAACAATCCCCTGAAGATGGGCTAGCAGAGCCAGTCCCAGAAAATGCTCAGAAAGCTCCAAACTGACGGTCATAGAATCAAAGCTGACTCATAGCGACCCACAGTGGGTTTCCAACTGTGACTGTCGACGGGAGTAGAAAACCAGTCTTTCTCCTGCAGAGCTGCTGGTGGTTTTGAACTGCCGACCATGTGGATCGCAGCCCATTGAGTATCCACTACACCACCAGGGCTCACCCTTAGCAGAAAACAGTGCATACTTTGTAAGATCCCATGGAATTGTTTTCGAGTTAAAACGGTACAGAAGCATACACATTGTAGTCAGGGAAGGGCAGGAAAACACACCGCAGTGGACTCTGTTAGGCCACACTAATCATAATTCTATCTTCCATTTATTCAGTACTGAAGAACAGACAATGTGATTTCCAAAGATAGTATCTTATTTGGTCCAAATGTTATTACTCATCTCAAGCACGTATTTGTGAAGAGAAGAAATCTGCAGTACTGAACATACTTGATTCAAAATAAATTGTACTAACATTTAAATCTGATGATTTTGCTAAAGACTTAAAAAGAATCAATTTTTGGAAAAAAAAAAGATCACTTTATTGGGGGCTCTTACAACTCATGGCCATCCATACATCAATTATATCAAGGATATTTGTACATATGTTGCCATTATTCTTTTCTAGACATTTACTTTCTATTGAGCCTGAGTTAAAGTTTATTGTGCCAACCTGACCAATAAACACATGTGGGGTTAAGTGAAGGGCGGAGGGATAAATGGGTCAGTGAGCCCATAGACTTTCTAGTTCTCGGGTCTCTTGCTTTGTGATGGTCGTACCAGGGTGCTGCTGCCTTAGCCACTTCCCTGCTCCAGCTGGCGAGGCTCACTTCCTGCAAGACATCCCCGAGGAGAAGCCACATGGACCTACCCCGATGCAGCCCTGGGTGCTGAAGCAGCCATGTAGAGACCCCTGCCAGTGCTGAGATGCTTACAAGTTCACTGACTCGGATTTCCTCCTGCAGTCGGTGTCATAGTGTGTGTTTTGTGAGATGGAGGAGGGCTTTGTGGATTGGTGTCGGACATATGGGTTAATGTTGGACTTGTGGGCTTGGGCAGAACTGGGTTGGGATGTTTTCTTGATGTGCACTTAACCTTTATATAAAACACTCTCTTATATATGAGTTTCTGTGCATTTGTTTCTCTAAAGTACCCAGACTAACACAGAGCCCTTGGTAAGAACCACTTTTAAAAGGCCAAATTATTGTGCTTGCAGGTCAAGGTACTGACCAGATTCTACAAAGTTCAAGACTAGGCTGTGGGGAAATGCTGCGGGCTCAGAATTAATTTCTTTAAATAAGTGAATTAACCTGCAATGTAATGGAGATATTTTCTGATGGCATTCTAACTGTGAGGCAACTTCACTTAACCTTTAGGGCAGAAGGTTTCACTAAGTGGTAAAGAGTCATTGCACTTTCAGAAAAATTCCCTAACAGCTTAAGGAACCAAAACACAGAAAGCATGTTTTTAAGTAGAAAATTCTCAGGGGCAAAATGGGAGAAGTATCAGTTAAATCTGCAAACAGGGTCCATTTTATAAAATCTGGAGGACCCAAATAGAGTGATATTCACTTTTCCATGTGAAGTAGAGAAAAACACTTTTCATTGTTTCCAATAATTCCTTTGCAGTAAAATCAAAGAATTCAGCCTCAATAGGAACTATCTAGAGACTGAGGATTTGAATAAAAAACCAAACTGTCTCTGTTGAGTCAATTCTGATTCACAGCGACCCTAAGGGCTGGGTAAAACTGCCTCTGTGAGTTTCCAGGGCTGTAATCTTTAAGGAAACAGACTGTCACCTCTTTCTCCACTGAAGCACGAGTGGATTTGAACCACCAACCTGTGGAATATCAGGCAAGCACTCTGCCGGCAGGGTTCCTTTTGTCTTCAAATAGTTTAGTTATTTCTCAACTTATTATTACGTATGAGCGCAGTTGCAAGTTGGACACCGAGTAACAAAGACCCAGGCAGAACTGATGCATTTAATTACGGTGCTGGCGAACAATAGTCAAGTACGACAGACTGCCAAAAGAACCAACCAATCTGTCTTGGAAGAAGTACAGCCAGAATGCTGTACTTACTTACTTACAGGCAAGGATAGTGAAACTTTGTCACAAGTATTGTGGACATGCTGTCATGAAAGCAGTCTCTGGAGAAGGACATCATGCTTGGTAAAGTAGAGGGGCAGCAGGAAATGCTGACAAGGTGGACGGACAGTGGCTGCAGCGCTGGGCTTAAGCATACGAGCATTCGTGGGGAGGTGCCAGACCACGCAATGTTTTGCTCTGTTATTCTCAGGGTCGCTGTGAATCAGCATGGGCCTGACGGCAGCTAACGACAACATGGGAACGGACTGCCACACCTTCTCCTTTGGAGCAGCTGGCGAGGTTGAAGCTCAAGTTTCTAGTTAGCAGGCAAACCCTACACCGCCAGGGCTCCTTGACGATTTGAACAGTTGTGTTTAAATGTAATAGTACTGCCAGGTACCTGTAGGGAAACTGTTTCCAGAAAGACCAGCAAGTGAGAGGAACGCACTGTTTGTACAGTGAGCCAGTCAGTAGCGGGAAGGCACACTGGTGGCGCAGTAGTCAAGTGCCGGGCTGCTCACGGTAAGGTCAAGGCCGTGAAGGTTTAGTCTCAAAAACCCTAGGGAGCAGCTCTACTCTGGCCAATGTCACTCTGTCCTATGTCACTGTGAGTTGGAATTCATTCCACGGCAGTGGGTTTAGTTTGGTTTGAAACAGAGAAGGGGCTGGGTAAAGAAGACTCCTCATGACAGCTGCAGTAACAGACATAAAGGCAAAGCCTGACGATTACCACACACGTCATCCTTGCAACACTCTCCTCTCCTTCCCTCTCCCCCAGAAGAGAAGAGCTGGTAATGCTTTAGAGCTGGGAGACTATGGAACACATAGACGTTAGGGAAGGTCCCTCAAGTCACAATGATTTAGTGGCTGAACGGGAGTTCAAAGCTCAGAAAAAGTAACCACAAGTCACGTACTACACATGTCCTGGTAACATGCAACGCCATGCCAGGACCATTTGTGCCTAGGACCTTGTGGCTGCTTGCTTAAGGGAAGACTCAATCCTGACAGTGCTGTGGCCTTCAGCCATAGTCTTACAAGTTAAGCTAAAGCTCCTTTCAAGATTCTGATGGCAGATCTCATCCCAAATGAATCAAATCCAAATTCGCAGGGCCTCGATATCTTTTTAAAGCTCCCAGACAATTCCAATGTGCAGTCAAGATTGCGAGCTGTCATTTTAGTTCTTCTTAATGGTGTTAGCAGATTCAAAGATCCTTAGGGTGTATATGCTCAGTACACATGCCTTCACAGATCACTTAATAAATCATATGTAAAAAAAATCTGTAAAATCAACTATACCCCCGCCCCCTAACACACACACACACACACACACACACACTTATAGCGGTTAAGCACTGGGCTGACAACAGAAAGGTTGGGGCTTTGAAGGCACCCATCAGCTGTCAGCTTTCCTCGAGGCTGCAGCTGTGGCAATCCTATGGGGCAGTCTGTGCTGACCCACAGGGTCACAGGGAGTCAGAAGGGGCTTTTTAACAAATTCACTTCTCCTTTTTTCAGGGCTCAAGGCAATGGATATACTTGATGGCGCTCTTCAAGCACAATGAAAGCTAGAGAATCTCTCTGCTTACCTGGGCTCTGCTTAGAAGCCAAAAGAGATGCTGCTTCAGGGCATGGGTCTATTGCACACCAGCTTTCTTGATTGATCTGCAGGAACAGAACCACAGATTAAGCTTCTAGCAGTGAAGCAACACAGGATGTGTTTCAGACATAGGTGCTGCAAGCATGCATAGAGCACGCAAGCAAAAAAGCCATTGTTACTAGGATTCCAATTACTTGATGCTCATCTCCAACACCCCCAATAATCTATGTTCAAACAAATCTCTCATCAGAGGGGCGCTGTAGACAAGCTCTCTCAGGGATGCTCTTGTCTCAGTCTTCTCAGGGTAGCTTCCAAACAGCAGCAGAAAGTCCAGTTAAAACAGTGGCTTCAGATAAATTAGAAGTTGATTATTACTTTTCTGGGGAGCGGGGGCCTCCAAAGGAGTAATCTTGATAGACTTTCTTACAGGAAACAGGTCGATGACATAGGGCTTGTTATAAGATGTTTTAAGAAGACTGCTTTGGTGAGGAAAGGGCAGGGACACTGCAGGGAGGATTTTTTTCCTATCACAGACAAACCCTACAACATACCAGGGCGCCTTGAGGATTTGAACAGTTGTGTTTAAATTAAATATACTGTCAGGTACCTGTAGGGAAACTGTTTCCAGAAAGACCAACAAGTGAGAAGAACTCACTATTTGTAAACATGCAAAGAATGCAGCCTAGCATCCTGAGGATACCCCACCCTCCCTCCTCACAGTCCTGAGCAGACACATTCAGGTTTCTTTTTGTTCCCCAAACTCAAAGAACACCGAATGGAACAGGAACAGGACATGTGCCGCCTCTTGAGGATACTAAAACTGCCGTTTTGATGTGGTATAGCTTGAAGAGCACAGAATTTTTCCCAAGAGGACTAGAGAGATGGAAATGCTGCTTCCAGAGGTGTATTGGCTTAGCTGGAGAGTGGGCTGGTAAACATGAGTGTCGCATTTTGACATTTTTGTTCAATAGAATTTACTGTGATGTTGTGGCACTACGTTAAGCATTCAGCTGCTAAATGAGAAGCTGCAGTTTCAGTCAGTCAGCTGCTTCGTGGTAGACAGAAAAGGCGGTGTGCTTTCTTAGACGTAGAGCCTTCCTAAAGAGACCCTGAAAGGGAAGCTCTACTCTAGCCTATAGGATTGCTATGACTCACATGAAAGGTTTTCTTTTGAGTTTTCAAGTATATCTACTATACCAACACTTATTTTTTCTTAAATAATTCATTGTAAAGTGAGTACAATTATGTTATGAACAAAATGTTTCCACAATATAACCAAAGTATACAAAAGCAACAAGAAAATTATATACAAAGGAATAAGGCAGGTAGAATAAGACAGAAGTCAGTGGATGACCAAACATTAAAATTCTCATCTGCTGCCAAGGTTTCACATTAAAAAAAAATAAATACGAAATTATTATTAAAATCACTATATTTATGCTAAAACTTAATATGTACCATCTCATTTAAACCCTCTAATCGCATCACGAAATGTGTATTATCTGTCAGCATAGGCTCAGAGGGTTGCTGAGTTGCTACATAGTTAACTGGCACACTTTAACCCAAGCGTGTGATTCCACAATGCATTCAAGAAAAAACAAAACAAAACACCAGTTATTTAAAATAAATATCCCTTACAATCCCCAAATCACCTTAACATTATAATACTACACTTCCATCAACTTCAAACATATTGCAACTTTTAAAACTACCATTGGAGATTTCAAGACTCTTCTTGGTAATTAACATAACACAGATATGGAAAACTTGAAAAACATTCCCACCAACATGACCTACGTGACACATACCAAACACTACACCCAGTAAGAGCAGAACACACGTTCTCTACAAGTACACACAGAATATGAACCCAGACAGACCCTACTCTGGACCATAGAGCACTCTCAAATTTAAAGTATGCTGTCTAACCACAAAAGTATTACATTAGAATTCAAAATATAAAAGTTATCTGGAACTATCCCCACTAAAAACATTCAAAATAACCTAAAAATCAAAGAAATCTTAAGCAAACAGAGAAAACAATTTGATCCAAATAAAAACACTACATATAAAAGTTTAAGAACACAGCTACTTTGTTGCTTAGGTTAAAATGTATAGCACCAAATACGTATGTAAGAAAGGTCTTAAATCAACAATCTAAGTTACCACCTTAAGAAACCAATTTTTTAAAAGTGTATTCCTAACACGAAACCTAAGCCTACTGCCATCATGTTGATTTTGACTCCTAGCAAGCTTACAAGATGAAGTAGATCTGCCTCTGCGCTTTCAAGATGGTAAATCTCTACAGAAGCAGGCCAACGCATCTTTCTCCTGTGGAACAGGTGATGGATTTGAACTGCCAACCTTTAAGTTACCAGCTGAACACTTAAACAATGTGCCCACAGGGGTTCTATTAACCAAAGCAAGTAGAAATAAAAAAATTAAGGGTGGAAATAGATGAAATAAAAAAAAATTGAAAATAGAAAAATGGTAAAATTATTTAAACCAAAGCTAGTTTCCTGAAAGGATCAGCAATATCAATATACTTCTATTAAACATGCTTAAGGAGCTCTAGTGCCATAGTGGTTATGCATTGGGCTGCTAACTTGAAGGTTAGCAGTTCAAAACCACCTGTTGCTCCTTAGGAGAAAGATAAGGTTTTCTACTCCCATGAAGAGTTATAGCCTCAGAAACCCATAGGGACAGTTCTACCCTGTTCTATAGGGTCGCTATGAATCAGAATTGATTAAGTGGCAGTGATCTTGTTTTTTGAGACATGTTAAAGAACAAAAGAAGAGTTCCAAATAGCCAACATCAAGAATTCCAAAGGTAGAGATGTCGTCAACCAGTACCCCAAAGATTTGGGTCCACAGCTCTTCAGGGGGGAATGTTAGGTTGTCTAGCTTAGGGGCTGGGGCATCCATTATGTATGTTTTAAGGTCCGAGATACTGGCCCATGAAGGAGTGGTACACTGTGCATAAGCAGAGGCTCAGGTTTCTGGCCAGGAAGGGGAGGTACACCTGGGTGGGTGCTGCACCTGGATTAGCACACCTAGGCCAGGTAAATTCAATTCAGCCAATGGGGTCAACCAGGGTCGTTCACGCCTCCCTGTGGAATAACTGAAAAGGCAAGTGCCCAGAGTCGACTGCATGACTTTCCGAGTAGAGAGGGTGAGGAGCGCTGCGGGTGCTTGTGTGAACCTGAAACTTCTTCTAACTCCCATAAAACTCACTTGGATCACACACACACACACAAAGAATTCAAAAGGGAGATCACAGTTATCCTATAAATACTGATGTAATAATAAAGAAATGAATATTTTATAGCAATAAATTCAGCAAGTTAGAGTAAATTATATATACCAGAACGATCTCATTCCACAAGACACAGTTAGCTCAAGTAGATTTCCTTGTTTAAAACTATCTTAGAAGGAAAACTCCAGGTTCAGATGGTGTGGGTGGTTAATGCTACCAAACCTTCACTTGATCTTAGCCAAACCTTGACAGAAAAACTAAAATCAACTCTACACAGTCTTACAGAAAAATACATTAGGAGGAAACAGTACACAGCTCATTTTACAAGTCTAGAAAAGGCAGGATAAGGAAACTACAAATTCCATGGCAGTGGGGGAGAGAACATAGGATGTGCCTATCCAAAAGATTTCTAGTCACTTTGGTGAGAAGAGAGTTAAATTATTCTGCACATAAATATCAACATGTGTTTCAAATGTAAGAAGGAGGAGTTCTTTCTACTCTGCATAGATGGAGTTGCCCAATGTGAGTCACAATTAATTCCACTGTAATTAACAACAACACACTAAACCGTAAAAGGCAGGACAGTAAATTACAATAGTGTGACAAGCAAGAATTACAGGGTCTTAAACAAGAACGAAAACACCAATTCATTTTGTTCTTTTCAGCTATTTGTTGTTACAGAGTGGAGGTAGCTGGGAGAGGTGGCAGAGGGGGGAGAAGGCAGCAGGGGCCAGAGGCTATAAGCCTACGAACTCCTGGTGTGTTACAGATAGGAAATGTGGTCAACATGTTGAAAGTGATCCACATTTCCCAAGATTTCTCATTTCACCTGCATCTCATTTGAAGTTAAAACTAAAATTCTCTGCTAACATTAAAAAGCAACAGGGACAATAACCACTTTAAAACTGTGTTTTGACGTTGAAAGGGAAAAAACAGCTTCCTTTTAATCCCTGAATAGGAAGAAGCTGTATGAATACAGCAGTGAATTTAAATGGTTAACTGCAATTAAGAAATCTTAGAAGATCCTTAAACAACAGAGTAAAGAATCTGAACACGACTATTCTGAAATGCATAGAACTGTCCTCTCTTCAATGACCAACAACTTTTCCAGCCAGCACTTTTAGGAAACTGTCAGGCAATTCTCTACCTTAGAACATATCCTCATGGCGAGTACACTCAACATTCTTTGCCTGACCACCATCCGCATCCTATTAAAATAAACGGTGTAATTCACTTTATATTGCAAAATAACATGGAAAGAATGGTCTATTCGTCTTATATATTTACTGAGAAATTAGATTACCATTAAATCAAATCTCTTTAAATATACTCATTTCTGAGTTACAGTGATGAGAACATACTGTGTTGGAACAAAATCCTCCAGCTGACTCATGTGTTTCTGCATATTATGAGCAAAGACACTAGTAACTGCATTTTGTCCTAACTACTGTTTCCAAGAATTTTTGTACACTATCAGATAGTTTTCTTTCCAAATAAAGCAAAGAACTGCTTTGTTTCCTGTCCATCATACTGCAGTTTCACACAAATAACATGCAAGGACCTTCTATGTTTACTTGCCAATGATGTCTAATCCCCATGAGGTATTTTCAAAAGTATGCTATTTTTTTTCTCATTTATACCACCATGTAAATAGAAATTTGGTATAGTGGGGGTTATGAAAACACCTCACAGGGGGTTGGGAAGGGTATGGCTGGCAAACAAGCACCTGAGAGTTACTTGTGTAATAAAGAGAATACTTTGGTCAGGGGCAAAAGCTAGGGCAGGTTTACTATCCTTCATAAAAGCTCAGCCTTGAAGATGATATCTCCACTCAGTGCAGCTAACCCACAGAGAAGACCATATGGCCGGCCCCACTATGAGACATGACATCCCTCACTGACCCATAGCCCTACGGGGGACAAAACTGGAGACACAGTGTGGGTATTGTGCCTGATCTGACCCCACCACACTAAGGCAAAACACGAAGGGCATGTAAAAGAACAGCAAGGAGAGCAGAGCAAGGAAGTCCCAAGGGAGTACTAAAAATAGACGTTGGGACCAGGGCATGGTACCCCATCAGACTTGACAAGGAAACACCCCGAAAGGCCAACAAACAGTACTTGAACTATTTACAGGCTATTTCTGCAGGTCTATCTAGATAAGATAGGCTGGATAAACAATCTGGAGGAGAAAACAAAGGGACCAACGGTTCCAGCAGCTTAACAAACCCAGGGGCAAGGGAACAACAAGTGATCCAAAATGAGAGAAGGGTGTAGGAGGCCTGGTAGGGCTTGATCAAGGGTAATGTACCTGAGAAGAATTACTGAAATCCGGTAGGAAAGAGGGAACCGATTACATGGAACTGTGTGTGACCTCCTCCCTGGGGGACAGACAACCGAAAAGTGGATGAAGGGAGACGTCGGACAGGGC
>NW_022111309.1:12298101-12304339 GCF_000313985.2 Echinops telfairi | reverse complement strand
CAGTGCTGAGAGTGGCGATACTGGGAGGGTGGAGTAGAAAGGGGGAACCAATCACAACGATCAATATATAACCCCTTCCCTGGGTTAACAAAAAAGTGGGTGAAGGGAGACGTCAGTGTTAAGACATGAAAAAATAATAACAATTTATAAATTATCAAGGGTTCATGAGGGAGGGTAGGGGGGATAAGGAGCTGATACCAAGGGCTCAAGTAGAAAGAAAATGTTTTGAAAATGATGATGGCAACAAATATACAAATGTGCTTGAGACAATGGATGTATATGTATGTATGGACTGTGATAAGGGCTGTAAGAGCCCCCAATAAAACAATTAAAAACAAAGTAAAAACAAAAAAGGTTTTAATTCAGTTTTAAATCATTGTTTTAACATGCTTTCATGTTACATTTAACTTGTTAATAATGTAGGATGTATTCCATTTAGCTAAACCAACAAATACTGTCAGGCACAGTACTACTGTTACAGAGGAAGCAATGATAATTCAGACTGAAGCATTAAACCCAAAATATCCCCTGAAATCTCCTTAAAACCAAACAGCAGTTTTACTCAACTAATAAAGAATATCTGCCTTGAAAAAAATTTATTAATCAGTTGATGGGGGCTTGCGCTTACAAATCTTATAACAATCCATCATTCAACTGTATTAAGCGCAGATGTGCATATGTTGCCATCAACGTTTCCCCTAAACTTGATGCAGTATCCACCCGAACCTCTCATGATGTCCTCCTGGAGCTTAGGCTCAAGACAAACTAAAGGTATGGTGATGCTCATGCTGCTTGATATAGTCAGGACCACAGAAACACAGAAGTCCTGTGACTTGTCAACATACAGGAACTTTTCAGGCTAAGTTGTTGGCTTGCAAGTAAATAGAAATCCTGGATCGCAGTTCTTCATAAATGCCCATTGTCCTGGATTCTGACTCACAACAACCATATTACTAAATCAGAAAAACCAAACTCACCTCCATGGAGTTGAATCCAATTCACAGCAACCCTCGAGGGCAGAGTAGAACTGCCCCCTGTGGTTTCTGAGAGGGTCTGTGTTAGTCTGGGTAGACTAGAGAAACAAATCCATGGGCACAAGGGATGTATATAAGGGAGAGGTTTACATACAAGAGGAATTGAACATTGAGAAAACATCCCAACCCAGTCCAGTCCTAGGCCATAAGTCTGATATTAGCCCGTATGTCCGATACCAATTTTTAAAGTCCTCTTCAGACGTATGAAATACATGCAATGAAGTCAAATGCAGGGCAATCACAAGCCAGTGGGTAGAAAGTCTTTGGATCCAGTGGTGTTGTAAGCATCTCAGTGCCGGCAGGGGTCTCTCTGGCTTCTCCAGCTTCAGAGGTCTGGTTGCATCCATGTGGCTTATCCTCTGCAATGTCTCCCAGGGAGCAGCAGAGAGAGAGAAGTGTTTTTTGCCTCCAAGGATGAAGTACCAGATTTCCCAGAATTCTCTGAAGGCCATGCCCACACAGAAGTCTCATTGGCGATCTCCACCCCTACACTCT
The DNA here is from genome assembly GCF_000313985.2 of Echinops telfairi. Classification (NCBI taxonomy): domain Eukaryota; kingdom Metazoa; phylum Chordata; class Mammalia; order Afrosoricida; family Tenrecidae; genus Echinops; species Echinops telfairi. Next base: position 12,302,810 of record NW_022111309.1, on the reverse strand, counting down.
TAATCCTTAAATTGATACCAGATTAGGTGTCTCCACACTGTCACTCTTTACGGTAGCAGAAAGCCTCATTTTTCTCCCAATGAGCATCTGATGGATTCTAACTACTAACTTTGCATATAGCAGCCCAACAAACAAATGCACAATGAGCAAAAACCTTACCCCGCCCGGCCTCCCGTCTCCCATCCCCCGCTCCCCACCCCACCCAAGGTCCTATTCCAACTTAATGTATGCTACTCATGTTGCATCCATTGTCCATTCATCTCATAGGGGCATCTTTCCTTGTATTCTTCCAAGCATGACGTCTTATTTTCCCAGGGACTGACTTCTAATAACATGTCCAAAGTATGTGAGATGAAGCCTTATCATTCCTCCTGTAAAGGAGTGTTCTGGCTGGAACACCAAGACAGATTTGATAGTTTTGGCAGTTCAGAGTACTTTCAATATTTCTTCCCCAGCACCCTAATTCAAAGGGTTCTTCAATTTTCCTTATTCAATGTCCAACTTTCACATGCATATGAGGCAAGTGGGAATGTCGTGGCTTGGGGCAGGTAAACCGTAGTCTTCAAAGTAACATCCTCACTCTTCTATGCTTTAATGAGGTCTAGGAAAGCAGATTTGCCCGATGCAATCTATCTTTTGATCTGGACAAATGTCTAGAAAATATCAAAATTAAGTTTACAAAAAAATATGGACCTGTGAGTATCGATAGTTAGCCCAAAAAATACTATGATGGGAAAAATTTGTTCTTAACCTTTGTTTATTTCCAGGAAGGAACCCTGGAAGCACAGCGGTTACATGTTGGGTTGCTAACCAAAGGGTTGGCAGTTTGAACACATGGCTGCTCCACGGGAGAATGACGCCGCTGTCTGCTTCCAGAGACTCACAGCCTGGAAATCCGACGGGGCAGCCCTCCTCCGTCTAGTGGGTCCCAAGGAGTCAGCGTGGATTAGACAGCAATGAGTTTCAAACACCAATAGCGAGCCCACAGTGGTGTCCCGGGAAGGCTCACTGCCTCTATGTACACTGTAAGCCACTCACACAAGCCGGCAATGAAGCCCAGTTTTAGTCAGCATTCTCTTTGGAGGCCCCATTTACAAATATCTGGAATGAAATCTATGCTTAAGAAACAGTAAGATGTACAGTTAAAAAAAAGAAAGAAGGAAGGAAAGACTCCTCTCGTAGTATTCCTACTTCAGACAAGCAGCAGAGGACGGCATCAGGTAGAAAGAGGAGTAAGAGGGGAACCTGTGAGCAGAGGCCACACTTTAAAAGCATTAGGGACCCTTTTGAAATGCCATGGATTATACTCACTTCGACCTCCCATGTTGATAGACAGACAACCATAGAGATAACATGAATTCTAAGATGCCACAAACTCTGGCCCATAGGTGGGGACCACTGATTTGTTAAATATAATGGACAAATAAATAACTGATACCCACAAAAGAGGGGAGGAAGTCCCAAGTACCAAAAAGATACTTTTTGGCTCAGGAACCAGGGAAAAGTGTCCATGAGATAGGCCCTGAAAGGGGAAATATGGCTCAAGAGATACAAATGGGAATTTTAGCCATGCAAGGAAAAAATCATGAGGAAAGCAGTTAATGAGACTCCAGAGTTGGCGTTTATAAGCCCCCTTCCCCGCCAAAAAGGAAAAAAATCATTGCCATGAGTGGATTCACAGTGACCTTACAAGACAGAGTAGAAACTGCCTCTGATTTAGAGAAATGAGATGGCTTTGTTCCCGAAAATCCAACAGTGACCAGAGGCATACCGGAGGAAAAAACCATCATGGGCAATAATGGCTCTAATGAGCCGGAGCTTTATCCTCCATAGAGGGGAGAGCCCCGTCACATAAGCAAGGGAGTGAAAAAGTCAGTATTATACAGGAAAATACTCAAGATGAAATGAGGTAGGGGGAGGAAGGAGGCATAGGCATTGGGGACACAAAGACCAGTTTGGTGGCACCTAAACTGGCCAGTGTCCTGTGGAGTTCAGAAGAAGGGCACAGATCTCGTGTGAAAGGAAGGCTTTTTTTGGCTGGCTTCTTACAAAAGTTAATAGCACAAAAGTGAGTGTGCAGCAGTTAAGAGATAAGCAAGCTTGTTTAGAGAACAGAAGTCAGGCAGCCCACAGAGCCAGAGCCAGAGCTGGTAATCTGGGCCAGACGGTACCAATCATGGTCAATGCTATTAACCAGAGGAGTAACTCCACATGCAATGAGTGTGGAAAGAATGTCACAGCATGCATCAGCATTTTCACCCACATCCTGTATACAGCGACAGTCATACCAAGCCTATCATATTCATGTGTGAAGAATATTGTGTAAATTGGACTGCAAGGCCCCACTCCCTTCTTCTGTCCTACTTCAGATCACTGATGTTGTAGATGGGTTTGTCTTAGTCTCACACAACTAAGGCAACACTTTTTAAAGGCCACACCATGTGGCTCCATTGGAAAGATTTTCAGTGATTTCTACTGAGGCCAGATGGCATGCCGCGCTCTGAGCACAGGCGTGCTAACACATTTTGGATGTACACTGTAGGGAATCAAAAGTTCCCAGTTATTTGTGATGAGAGGAATGCTTCTCATGTTAGAGTTCTTTCCAAAATGTGATCTCTGAGACAGGTTTTTACACGTTCCTTGTACTATCAACACTTCTTCAGCTCTGAGGCTAGGCTTGGCAAAGAACTCTGATTGCAAACACCATTAGGAAATGGAACAGGAAGAAACACTACTACCGACCCGGCCGGTAATATGAATTTTAAGACAAAAATAAGATGGCTATGAGTCCTATTCAGATTTTTGCTTATGTGGAATCTCCAAGCTATTAGCAAAGTACTAGATTGGCAACAGGCTGTAGGGTGTGAGTTCAAGATGATTCACCAGAGGAGGAAAACAGAATTTGCTATTAAGCATCTGCCTACACCTTTATGGAGCCCTGGTGGTGTAGTCATTGTCAGTTGGGCTGCTAACTGCAAGGACAGCAGTTCAAATCCATCAGCCACTTTGTGGGAGAAAGAAAGGGCGTTCTACTCCCTTAAGAAATTAGTCTCAAAAACACATAGGGGGCAGTCCGACCCCGGCCTGTAGGGTCTCTATGAGTTGGAATGGACACGATGGCTAGGGGTCTGAACTGATTCGCTGGCATCGGCTCTGGTTTGGGTAAAACCTACACCTTTGGTGGGGATAAGTTGTCAAATCACATTTTATGCCCGGTTGACAATCATGACCCCGTTATTTAGAAGACATAGTCACTGGGTTTTCTTTGGCCACGATGGCTCCCTGACACCTACGTCATGGGTACCCCAGATGCTCAATATTCAAAGCACGAGTGGTTATGGTGCATACAGAATACAGGATACTGAAAATTACCTTAGAAGAAATGCCAGACTCATTCAGATCCCTTTAAATTCCTGTCATGAAGCCTGAGGACTTCGTTATCATCTAAATCAACTTTGCCCAGAATGTGATGTGTTCCTATCAGTCTCAAAACAGAGCTACACAATTTTTTTCAGCAGAGTGAGAACTGCCTTTTGCTCCTGGCAGTGTCTGCTACTGTTTATACCCTAATAATACAGCTCATGGTCACACCCAGTCTTGCCAGTAATTGCTCATATTTACTTCCTCTGCAACTGTCTCGGGAGATCCAGCTAGCTACCAGGCTGAACAAAAGGAAGCAGAGGCCCACGATGCGGAGATGGGAGCCAGCACCCGAGCCAGTCTTTCCAGAGGCTCAGACTGCAAGTGAACCGTCTTTGTGTGGCTGTCCTCCATTCGCAGCCCCCTTCTGTCTTTCATGTGCTGCAACATGGATGGCTCCTGGAGCAACCCCAGTTCTAAAGGGCAGGTACTCCTCTGGAAATTGACAACAGACTTAGAGACAAACTACTCCTTCTGCGTTTCAGCTGCTGGGGTAAATGCGGCCTGCTTGAACGCCAGGGGTCAGTGGGAAGTATACGTTCCTCTGTAATCATCTTCATTCAATGCACACGAGAAACTGCTTCAAGTCTTTTAATTATTCAGCTCGTACCCTGAATAACTGGCTACAAGATGCTCAAGAAACGTCACCATTGATATGAAGAGGTATTTGCTATTAGTAAACAGTTCATCTTCCCTAAGTATCCAAAGTTATAAAATTGTTAAAACACAATGGCCCCTGAGCTCAATGAAATCAGCTTAAAGTGAGTTAATTCAAGATTCCAACTAACTCCTTCTTTCGCGTGTGCTAGTTTTGCAATAAATTTCTGAAACCTGCGGTCATGTGGTGCTATAGTTGGTTGGGGGAGCACATCCTGAACCAAAGTTTGGCTAATTAAGTTAGATGATCCGTCACCAAATTGCGAGGTCAATGCTAACTTTCAGAAGGACGCTGAGGAAAAGGGGCACATCGGTACCAAAGAGTCTCTGCTAAGAATTAAAATTCTCCCATATTCCATTTCTAGCCTATGGGTCATGGTTACCAACCTTTTATGAGAGCTAAAGGCCATGTACACAGCAGGAGAGAATAACCAAGGGAAGGTCATATCTAGAGGAAGAGTGATGTGCATGATGGGCATCTAAGAAATATGATCAACTTCTGTCTAAGTAATTGGAAAAAGTCTCAGAAGGAGATGAGATTTGAGGAGTATTGGTGTCAATGATGGGTAGCAAAGAGCTCAGCCAAGAGGAAGGCAGGTGCTTGCAGCCTTAAGTGAATCTATTAAAAAAAA
>NW_022111309.1:12227318-12297776 GCF_000313985.2 Echinops telfairi | reverse complement strand
ATCTTAAATGGCCCAATGCAGAAGAGAAACCATGAGGCTGACTACACAGAACTAAGGGAGAAAGGAAGTAGGTCAGAATGCAGAACAAGCCAAAGAAAGGGTGGATCCTTAACACAGGATGGCAATTCTAAAGCTACTGAGCAGTGAGTTATATTAGGATGCCAATGTGCAGGGCTAGAGTTATAAATAAATAATATAAAAATATTGTGATTATTGCCATTTCAATTCTATGGTCTTATACCAAACTTATCAGTACATTAAATGCAGTTTAAATAACACGATGCCTAAATCCATACTGACAAATCTTAACACATGCATTCACTAACAAACAATTAATGAGCACTTGCCAGGAATCATACTATTATGACACATTTGTACATTTAGGTACATTTGTAAATGGAGGAAAATGACAAACTCCTCAGTATAAAAAAGCAAACTTCCACAAGTGAAAAAGGCACACAGAGCACGTAATTAAGAATTTATATGGCAATCATGTACGTGATACAACCAATTCCTTGTGTGTTTTTAAAATACAGGTAAAGAAGTACTGTAAAATAGAATAAGGTTTTGTGGCGATTACTGGAGACAACTACTGAATGACGGCAAAAGCCATATGAGATCAAGGCCCTGTACCCAAAGTGTTATAAACAGAATTCCTGCACAACAGAAAGAACTGTTGAAGACCACTTCCAACATATGTCTGTCTATGTTTGTTGCAGCACTATTTACAATAGCAGAAAAATGAACCACCCAAGAGCTCCCGAAGGGAAGACTGGATAAACACAGTGTGATACATACACACAACGGGACTGGGAGTGCTGGGTGCAGAGTGGGCCATACACACTGGGCTACGAAGTGGGAGAGAAGTGAGGACTCTTACTGTGTAAAGAGTTAGTCTCCTCCCAGGGGGCGGACAACAGAGAAGTGGGTGAAGGGAGACATCGGTCAGTATAAGACATGACAAAATAATAATAATAATTTATAAATTATCAAGGGTTCATGAGGGAGGGAAAAAATGAGGAGCCCTTACTAAGGGCTGGGGGGGGGGTGTTTTGAAAAGGATGATGGCAACAAATGTAAAAATGTGCTTGACACAATGTATGTATGTATGCATTGTGATAAGAGCTGTACAAGCCCCCCAATAACATGATTTTAAAAGGAACAAACAAAAAAAGTTACAGTCTCGGAACCTGACCTGGGCAGTTCTACCCTGCCCTGTAGGTTAGCTATGGGTGAGAATGTACTCATTGATAGAGAGATTGAGTTTTTAACAAAAAATAGGATACTAGATAAAGAATAATAAGAGTTCTCAAAATATACTGTGGAAAAATCTATAGGGCATTATGCTGAGTGAAATCAGGCAAGCACGAAAGGACAAAACCCTGCAATGACCTCACTATTACAAAAAGACAAGAACAGGTTTACATATTGAAACTAATGGTCACTAGTGGTTACTAGGGATAGGGATTTGGGCGTGGACTGCTCTTCAGACAATCACCATGTATTACCTCTAGGGATGGGATACATAATAATGTGTCTGAAATGCACAACTGGACCAAAGTAACCAATGTCACTAATCAGCACCCAAGAACAATGAACAATTTTGGTAATTGCTATGCATATAAGACTGCGCAACAACTAAAGAAATAGGCATGCGGCTACATGGGTCTATGTATATGCATTCATATAAATGTATATGTATACATGTGGGCATATCATACACGTGTATCTATATGCTAGGTGTATATGTCAGTGCATATAATATATAGGCATCCCTGTATTCGTATAAAGGCTTTTTTTTTAATTCATGGAAAAATTCTGTTATCTTTTAATCCCAGTTTTTCATGAGCTTTTAAAAGCTCCCTAGTATACAATAAGGCACACAGGGGCCCACATACATGGATACTTCTTAGACTTAGACTTCAAACACCTCAAATGATTGGTTTATGGGGATCTGAAGGCTTAAGACTAAAGTCTTGGGGGACAATTCAGGCAATTGACATAATGCAGTATGAAAAGTTTATGTTCTACATTCTAACTTGGTGAGTGTGCCTGGAGTCTTAAATGCTTTCGAGCAGTCAATAAGATATAGCAACGGGTGTCTCTATATTCAGAATGAAAGATAAAGACAGACCAGTGAGTCCGAGAGGAAATTCATCCACAGGATGATTAGTCTACAAGAACCACAAACTCATCTACACTAAGACTGAAGGGCCCAGTTACCACCTACGAGTTGCCTCTGATCAGGAACAGAGAAGACAAATCTTGATACAAGGGAAGCAAAACGTGGAGTGCAAGTCAAACTCTCCAAAAGCCAAGACTTAATGAACCAGTTGAGTCTGGGGGATTCCCTGAGACGATCACCCTCTCTTTTAATTCTAAGACAAAATAATGTCATGAGGTCATCTTTCAGCTAAGTAACAGACTGGCGCATAAGAGGATACAAGATGTGAATATTATGCTGCTTTAAAAAGCCATATTCCATATGAGACACAAGGATGAACATTTACTCGAAAGCAAAGAGCGGAGGGCAAGGTGGTAGGGAAAGTAGAGTACGGGAAACAAGACAGCCAGACTGAACATTGCAAGAAAGCTGACAGACCGTGAAGAATGTAACCAGGAACAAGCTATGTAGAGAGACAAGGCTAAACGGAAACCGAGTTTGCGGTGCCAACTTTCACTGAAAACACAACGAGACAGTTTAAGTAAAATCAAACAAACAAAATTAACAAAAACCTCCCAACCTGTTACATTGTCGCAACTCCTGAAACAACAAAAACAGTGAATTAGTTTTATTCATTTCCACTGTTCTATTAAGAATGAAATATACATTGATGAGCAAAAAATCCAAAACAAAAACTTCCGATTTCCTCAAATATGAAGTCTGTGATGGAAAATGTATATGCATATAGAAATAAAAGTCAACATACATATTCAGTAATAAAAGGAATTGTTGAACTCAAAGAAAAGGCCTAAGAGAGCAAGAACAACATGGATTTTGGAAGCATGAGACTTTACTGAATATCTGAGTCTGTTTTCCCATTTGTGAAATGGGGTAATACTAGGAATGTAAAAATTAAATGTACAAACTGTATCTCATATCCTTTCATGTTTTCTCACTTCAGACCACAAAACCTTTTGGCATGCTTGGGCCACTGTATTGGTAACTGAGCTGTAAGAATTTTTGTCATATAGGAATAATTACTACTTAAAAATATACACTGAAAAGTGATACATCCTGAGGCACTAATAACCAGGACAGAAAAAAAATTCTAAAATCGATTGTGGTAATAACTGTACAACTCTTGATATGACTGAACTATTGAAGTGTATGATGTGTGGATTAGGTCCCAATAAAACATTAAGTTACACACCAATAGCTGTGAGAGCTTGCTTGTGCTATGCTTCACCCTTTGACGAGGCTCTGAGGTCACCAACAACCATCTTGTCGACTCTTTCCTACCCCAAGGACTCTGGATTTCTGCTCATCCTTGTTACAACACCTTGGGAAGAGCTTTTACATCTCAGCACCACACAAAGATCTTCCCCGACTATACTCTCTAAAATGAGTCCCCCCATTATTCCCTTACAGGATCCTGTGTTTGGACAAACCTCTTCTAACAATTTGTACCTGCTTATTTACTCGTTACCCTGTCTCTGAGCAACAAGAAGATACAGGCTGGACTTATCAACCAGCCTTGCACTGAATAGGTTGTTGTTTTAAATCTTTAACCCTTGGTATGCCATCTCACTCCCTCTTTTCCTCCAAAATAAAGAAATTCCAATGCCAAGCATCCCACCATCTGCCAACCTAGAAATAAGCCTGCTTTGCAGACTCCTAGTGCCTAGTGTTTGCTTATTTATCTAAAATAATTACTTACTTTCTGAGAAGTGAAGTTTTATTTCCCCAAAATTCTTTTATTATATGTGGACAAGCTAGTACAAACACAAGTTCATCTCAAAGCAAAATATGTTCTTTATGAGCTATGGTCTTGTGAATAACCACTTCTTTGTCTCTCAAGTTCGTCACACTCCTCACCATGGGTTGAACCCTCAAAGCTTCATATGAACACAAAGAAAAGTCAACACAGACAAGGTAAGTCTTATAGGATAATGTCAATGAAAGTGCTTTTGTTAAAACTATACAATAACATCTAGAAGGCCAGTAGGCCTGTGCTAATTTTGCCTACTCTTCAACAAAGATTTTCATGGGAAATTAAGCTATACAATACTATACATCTCTGCATTAATTTCACTGCACAAAATTCCCAGGTACTCAGTGATACCCAGTCTGATGTTTTTTCCATTTCCAATTTTTCCTTTCTTTCCCCTAAAATTGCTGTTGATTTGGACTCATAGGGACACAAAAGAACAACACAGAACTAGTCCATAGGGTTTCTAGGCTGCAAATCTTTAGAGCAGGCTGCCATATCTTTCTCCTTACAGTGGGTTTGAACCACTGACCTTTGAGTTACCAGCCAAGTGTTTAATTCACCGCACCACTAAAACCCAAACCTAGGGCCATGGAGTTGATTATGACACATGGGGACCCTATATAAGGTTTCCATGTCTGTCAATCTTTATGAAACCAGGAAGTCTCATCTTTCTCCCAAGAAGCGGCTAGTAGCTAACAAACACCCCACAACCACCAGGGCTCCTAACTAGTAATGGAAGGCGTCGTGGTTTTGTATGTCATCCGTGTGCAGCAAATAGGGGTCCTGAAAACTAGGCCCTCTTTCGTAAATTAAATATGAACAACAGTTTTGAAAAACATCAGTTTTGGTAAAATTACATTGCTGAGAAATTTAGTTTGTAATATCTTGGAATAAGTTCAGAAAGCCACGTTTTCTGCTGCTCTCGGTCTGGACCTGATAAGTCAAACCACTACCTGGCAGAAAGTTTACAGAGAAAGAGACACCACTCAATCACAACCCCTAACTCCTCTACTGAGTCTTTCACCTAATACGGTATTTCACTGGTTTCTATGTCTAGCACGCCTTAGCTACATTCAATCAATGGGCGGCGGGTGTGCGTGTGAAGTAATAAGTGGAATATAAACTTAAAACATAGTTTCAAAAGCACCTGGGCCAGAGCAACACATTGCCATTTGTTTAGACACCCCTCACCCCACTGCCGGCCCATCCCCTAGCGCCATAACCCTTTCACAAGTTAAGGTTCTGATGTTCTTTTTGGCATCTGTGAAACATTTAGTTGGCTTCCAATTTCCTCTGTATTTGCCAGAAAATTGTTAAACTTCCAAAAAGTGTTCCCTGAGTTGTCCAACATTCCCAGACTCTCATTTACCGCCTGGAGGCGTCCTTACTAATTTTAGATTCAAGGATCTCTTCCGTGAGCAATTAGCCACCCAGAGTCCCCACCCCTATCCTGCTTGGACACCCAGCCACACAAACACTGAGTAAACAAATGCAGCCAGCAACGGAGTCAGAATCCCGGTCAAGTGTACAGGGCAGCTTTGACACTTTAATAAACAGGTCGATTGGAGACCCTTTCAAAAGAAATGTTGTTTGCCTTTCTCCTGAAAAAATGAGCCCGAGAAACAGCAGGAGAACAACCAATAGAAAAGACTCAGACAAAAGGCAGACTGAGAGCTGGGACAGAAAGGGAGACACAGTGGAGACAGAGACTGAGCCAGAGAGAGGCTGGGGACTGGGAGGTGACAGGGACAGAGGGACAGGCAGACACCTCAGTAAAGAGTAACTATGAAGGTGGGTTTCTCCCTCTGTGATTTCAGCAGCCTGAGATGTCTCTGATCATAACAATCCACATTACAGAAAAGAGGAAAGTCATGAAAGCCGTTTCAGCGGTTCACTGCCGATTGCCAAACACCGATTTTTCCTGCTCCTCCTTTAAAATCTCCCCCATCATATACACCTTTTAGACATACTTCTCAGCTTTTCTCCCAACATGGGGTACCCAGGGACCCAGCAACTGGACTCAAGGAGCTGAAACCCCCCGGCGCACTCTTAAATGTCGATGAGGTGTGGTCCCCTTACCTTCAGCAGCACCACGTCCACAGTCCTGTCCACCTTCGAGATGTCACACAGGCTGTAGCGCCTCTTGTGCCGTTCATACATTTTGCCCAAATGCAGAAGGGGGGAGACGGTGTGCCCACTGTTAATGTGAGGGGACCAGGATGCTCCACACAAGGCCAGAGTCCCAAATTCCCAAACAAGGTTGAGATCTGTCTTCTAGGCTCCTTTCTGTGTAGTGTCCTCCACAGGTCAGATGATAAAAAGGAAACCCAGCAGAATCCAATTCCTGGAACTGAGAACTTTCTGGCACCTTCGGAGCGCTGCGACGATGAACTTACAATTCATAATATAAACAATAAATGGCTGGTGATGCTCTACTCTGTGCAAATCTTGAGCGGAAGAGAAGCACACTGTTTCCATCACTGGCAATAACTCCAGCAGAAAAATTAAAAATTAACTGGCAAAGCATGATAGCCGACACAGGTGGGGGGAACCCAAAGGAGGCAATAAAAATCCAGTATGCACGATGCCAGAGAAAGAGAAGAGCGGGGAAAAGAGGAGGGACGCCTATGCTAAAGCACTGGTATGAAATAATTCTCTCGAAATCCTGGCCCACTTTAAAAAAATTAGTGAGAGAAAGAACTGAACATAAGAAAAAACAAGCTGTCCTTTACATGGGTTTAAAAAAGGACAAGATTTTAAAAAAAGAACCCTGCAGATTCTTTACAAAGTAACTAGTTTTTGTCTCTTGCTCACCAGGCAGTGGAGCGTGGTTCTGATTTAAGTTGAAGATATCTAATGGGAGCAGAGTAGAAGGGGAAATTCACCCCTCCTTCTGCCCTGTCCCCTCCCTCCCTCCTTCCTGCAGTGAGCCCTTCCCCGCCCCATCCTTCTTCCTCTCCTCTTCAGGACGTCACTACTTGCCCTTTCAGCTCTGTACCAGCAGCCTTGAAGATGTGAAAACCTAATTGCCGTGGTGGGAACATGATTCATCCACAGGCGAAGAGGAGAAAAACAAGGCTTCCTTTTCCAACCCGTTTCCTCCTCCTCCTCCTCCTCCTCCTCCCCCGGCCAGCCCCTATGAAAAAGGCTCTGTCAGGCAGTGCAAGATGCAACTTGAGTGCTTTGATGTCAGGGTAGCAGTGGTAATAAAGCAAGGGGGATGTCATCCTGAACAGGGCAAACAAGGACCACATGCTTTTCTCTCGCCGTGAACACAGAAAATCGAAACTAACAATGCATACACAGCACTGCTCTGCCAAATGCAAGCCAATGATTTAATGTGAGAAAAATGTTAGCCACTAGTCCAGGACCATGGCTCCAGGATCCCAAAGTGACTTAATAGAGCCTGACACGGTTGAAAAACTGAGGGGTTTTGTTTGTTTGTTTTTGAGGAGAGGGGTAAATGGTCTTTAAAGAAAACCAAAGAGAAAGGGGGAGTGGTGTGTGTGTGTGTGTGTGTGTGTGTGTGTGTGTGTGTGTGTATGTGAGAGAGAGAGAGAGAGAGAGAGAGAAGGATCACTTGGCTGGAGCTTGTAGCTCCTTCACCGAGTTCATTCTCATTGGTTCTCAGATCCCTCATCTGCCTGCTTTCTTAAGATCCCAGTCCCCCGAGACCCGCCCTCTGACCTGTGCAGGGGCAGGCTGGCCTATTCCAGAATTCAGGCTTTCGTTTCAGACATTCTCTCATTTGGATCACATATGATTTGGGTGGGAGAAGGAACTCAGGGATCTAAAACAAGGTTTCCTCTCTCCCAAGGCTCCTTCCTCAAGTGGCCCGAGAAGCCCCTTACTGCACCCGGTGTGTGTAAACGAGGGGTGCACAACAAAAAAAGAGATCTAATACCCGATTTGCTGTTACTATTACCAACAAAGTTGGTGAAAAACGTTGTGTGTTTTTTTCTTTCGGGAGTTATAATAAGTTACAGAAGGTCTGATGAATCACTGTCTCCTCAGAGGAGTCATTCTGGATGCTGAAGAGCTCAACTGAGGAGTACGGCAAACTCGGCTAAAAGTCTAAGCGTTTCCCCTCTAACTGTAACTGTCCACAGCTACGGCTACAATTGACCCAGCCTTTACTCACCCCTCACTGCTTTCCTTCCAGGCAATAAGGTGGACGCCCCCCCCCCCCCACATCTCCCACATGCCCTGGAGTGAACCCTGTAATGTTAGCAACACATTCACTTAAACAGATGTGGCTTTTCATTAGCACTGACGATAGAAAACAGTAAAAACTAGATGATTAGAGGGAGATTAAAAAGTTGTAAATACAATTTTTGCCCAGCCCTACCAAAAGCGTGGGAACCTCTTCTGCGACATAGAAATGCGAAATCGTATGGTCCAGGGCACCAACTGAAGGGGCCTTTAGGTGGCAGAGAGAGAGAGAATGATGGGTGATGACCTTTTCTTAATCCACTTTCCCAGCTACAGTTTAAACTCCTTCCTCTATGTGAACAACAAGCTGCCTCCTCTTACTCCTCAGCATGGCGTATCCCTCCCTGCCTCTCCCTTCTGTTTTAATTGGAATCAAATGTTTCCTGCTTCCCTAGGTTCCCAGGCGTCTGTCTCTCTGGGGACTAGAGATGCTTTAATCACCACACGGCCAACTTTAGGGAACCATCAGCTTAAATGTAGCGAACCTACATCTCTTTAACAGATATGTTACTGCACTGTGCATGGCAGTAGAGGCAAGTAAAATAAACAAGGTCTTGGTCCTTAAAATTAAGAGAGAAATCTGTTTCAAAACAATACAATTTCTGAAGTCGCCCAGATGACTTTTTGAGATATTCAGGCTCAGCTTTTTATTTTGCACTCCAGGCTGGACCCCTAGATTCCAATTCCTTCTGCATACAGAAACGCATGAAAAGAAGGACTTGCCGTCGTGCTAACATCCTCCTCTCCTTTTTAGGAACAGATGTGCTGGGTCGGGGGGAAAAGAGGGTTTTGCTTTCCCTCAGGTTCCGTTCAGTTCTACTCCCTACCAGCAGACAGAATTTGTAACTGTGCTGTTGCTGATGTTACAACTCCAAGTTTTTATCTGAAACATCTGGAACCACTGTTAACTCTGTTAGCATTTTGAAACACAGCAACCAATCATTTTATATGCAAACTAGATCTGTGAGCTGCGGATATAAAGGAGGTTTGGCATATAGTATTCCTCCTTTCATTTAACTTTGGGAACTTGTAGTACAATCTTGACAACTTACAACCATTATAAGCGTAGTTGCTTACAATATTAACTGCATTCCCTCTCCCCCTCCTGTGGCCCCCATCCCACTCTTTATCCACAACAAGGAGTCCCAAATCCCCCAATAGAGAAGCCCAACATACATTCTTCAAGATTCCAGAAAATACAGTATAAACACATTTTACAAGTTTCCACTTAACCACAGCACTCTGATCATGGACTAAATTATCTCTTGATATGTTCAATTGCAAGATCTAGCACCTTACACAAACTGTTTGAGCACCCTTCTGGGCTGGCTCTCTTGGGCCCAACTCTCTTTAGTTCCAGATGGGACCGCATGCCTTCTATCCTTAGGACTCCACCTAGTGGGTATGGGGGTGTGGTTCCACACTCAGAATTCCAATGGCCTGTAAGTAGGTGGTTCAAGCAAGAAGTATTGCTACAGAACCATAGAAACTTTCGTTTCACAAAAACATCAAAATGTGGAGCTATTGTTTCTTGACATATTCTACTTCTAGGTCTACATGCTTTTGAAGGGAGTGTTTCTGTTTCTCTAGCCCTTCCCTGAAGAATGCTGTGGTCTTCCTTTTATACACACCAAAAAGGCGGTTTTCCTTTTAAATGCCTATTGATGAGGAACAAAAAGAAGTAGGATGGGACAAGATTCCCATGCAAAATGTCATGGCCAGCCTTTGCCACTCTCCAAGAACAGGCATACTCCCGTGATAGGGAAAAAGAAATGCTGCTCTAACTTTCCTGACCTTGTCCTTACCAATGTCATTTTTTCATTTTCTCCAAAACTAATTTCTAGTAAGCGCCCATGATTGCCCAGTGTTCCTTGAGAAAATCTATCAAGACTACTCTGTTGGCAATCTTTTAAAAAATTGCCATAACTTTCTGGGGTGATCCCTCTATTATTATTGAATTATTATTATTAGTTTCATGTCTTCTACCGACCGCTGTCTTGCTTCACCCACTTTTCTGTTGTCCATCCGCCTGGGAGGGGGAGTTATATGCTGATCATTGTGATTGGCTCCCACTTTCTCTTCGCACCTTCCCCTCACCCTCCTGGTATCCCTACTCTCATTATTGGTCCCGAGAATTTAAATGGCCAAGCATATCCTCTCTGAATCCTTGTATTTTCCATATATGAGAAGGCTTACCAGTTAAATAATTTAAAACCACTTTTTAAAGTATTACGGGCATATAGTAAATTATTTAAATTGTACCACGAGTGAGTCTTAAAAACACAGCAATCTTTTTAAACCCAAGAATACTACCAGCAAAAATGGCAGATTGAGTAACAGGCACAAACAATTAAAAAAAAATCCCAGCTATCTCACAAGAAAAAACTGTAATACTGTTATGATTTTAAACTATAACATCATTATAATGACACTATCCTGTTTAGTTAAATTATGAGAAAACCCTTTATTGAATGCGTATCCTTGTCACTGGTGAGATAGCAGTAATCAAGATAGACATTAATAATGTGTAAGAAGTGTTGGAATGGAGGAATCACAGGCTACTATGGGAATTCTGTGCAAAACTTTTACTAGACTCTAAGTAGTAATAAAGGCTTCACGAGGAAATGCTGACTAATCGGAGACCTGATACATGAGCAGTAATTAACAGGGTAAAACATGTATGTGTATGGATGGTGGTATAAGGAAATGGGTGGGGCAGGGGAGGGGGTTAGGTAGACACTAATTTTGTGGACAGGTTCTGGCAGAAGACTGCATGCAAAACCCGGAGGCAGGAAGCATAGCAGTGTCAAACAAGGCCCGAGGAAGAGAAGGAGGCCAGATGCAGGTGTTGGTTAGATCCCGCCTCTATTACTCACTGCAATAGGGAAAAAGCTACCAGCAAGGAAAAGGCTTGATTGGGTCTTGATTTAAAAAAGAATCACTTTTTCTGGTATATATATTCAATAGACCAGAGGGAGCAAGACTAGAAGTAGAGAGATTAGCTAGAAAGCTAATCCGAAGAGATGAAAGTAGAGATCTTAAAAGGAAATTTGGGATCAACTGTGGAATGTTATTTAGCCATAAGAGAAATAAAATTCTGATACATGCTATAGCATGAAAGAATATCGAAAACATTATTTTGAGTGAAATAAATCTACCTTAAAGGGAAAACAGGGGACATCTCGCTTTTATAAAATATCTAGATAAAGCAAAGGCACAGAGACAAAAGTTCCTTAGTGGTTATCAGGGAATGAGGAAGGGACAGTTACCAAGTAATTACTGAAAGAACAGAGGTTCTGGTTAAAGAAACAAACTCACTGCCATCAAGTCAAGTCTGACTCCAGCAACTCTATAGCAAAATTGCCCTTGTGGGTTCTGAGGTCGTCGTACATCTTCACAGGGACAGGGAGCCCCAACTTTGTCCCACCGGGCAGCTGGTGGGTTTGAGCCTCTGACCTTGCCATCCACACGCAGCTGGGCTCACAGCACACCAGATGCCGCCCAGGCTTCGAGCAAGCATTGTTTAGAATGATGTAAAACTTTGGGAAATTGACAGTGGTGATGGCAGCACACCATAGCAAACATGATTAATCCTGTATTTGTACACACTTAAAACTGCTAAAATTACTTCTTTTTTTTTTTCCACAATAAAGTTTTCTAAAATGATAAGAAATGAAAAAGTCCAAAGCTATTTTAACATTAATGGAATTACTGAGCATTGGTGATGGGAGGATGAGGGAAAAGTGTCGGGTTAAACTGCTGGGTTTTCGCCCCAGGTGGCAGGTAGACCCGTGGGATGCAGTGGAAGTAGGTGGTGAGGACAGATGAGATGATGAGTTCCGTGTCAGTCTGAGGTATCTGAGAGTCAAGGAGCTGTGGGAAGCTGTTGAGTGTATGTGTTTGGAGTGGAGGAGAGTGAGTGGAACTGAGTTTACAGGGTGGGGACCAACATTGGGGTGGCATGAAGCAAAGACCACAGAACAAAACAGAAAGCATTTCAAAGAAAGAAGGGCAAACAGTGTCAAATGCTGCTGAAGGAGTCACACACGTAAAGCGGGAGGGCAAAATAAAAACCGCTCTCATGAAGTAAGTTCTATATAACTTGGATACTTTCTATTAGATCCAAGCGATCCTGTCACAGAGGCTTCCAGGGAACACTTAAGTACACACACCACTCGCTGGGAATAACCACAACGGTTTCATACTAGAGGAGGGAAGCAGGAGGGACAAAATGTTTGGATAAGGAAATGGAAAAGGGGGCAGAGCCAACCAGTAAGGACCTCCCTATCCATATGCTTAGCTATGGAAATAAGAACAAACCCTCATTTTAGGACGGAGGCAAGGAGGTCAGGGGACACACTGCTGACATTTACTGAGCAAGCAAGCCTCCCAGTGGGATTCTGTCCTCACTCGGGCGTCATCATCGATGAGTAGCAAATCGGTCAGTATTAGCTACATTTACTTATCCATTTAATAAATATTTAAGTGTCTGCTGTAGATATGTTGCTCTTGAAGGTGTCCAAAGAGGCAGTTTAACACAGGAGTTTAACACAGGAGAGAGAAACAATATGGGACAGTTGAGGCAGGTGTGGAGTGTGAACAGTATGAATCAAGGTACAGCTGCTGAGTGTCAGGTGGTACCGAGGAAAAGCAGGCTGTCCAATGAATGAGTAAGAGGCTGGAAAGAGTAACAGCCAAGACCAGCAAAGACTATGGTAGTTAGGGTTAGGTGAACATTTCATACCTTATCCTTTGATCTCCCTTTTGGCCCATTTTAAATTTATTCTAGTTTTCTAGTATTTTCTGTTTTCTCTTTGACTGAGGTTTTTTTTTTTTTTTATGGTAATGAAATCCAGGAGAAGTAAATTTTAGAGACAGTAGCAGGATTAATGATTTCTTATGGTATGACAGGGGACGTTGGGGGGAAATGGGGAGCTAATAACAATGAATATAAGAAAGAAGAAAATGTGCTAAAATTGATTGTGGTGATGTCTGTACAAGTCTTAATATGACTGAACTACTGAATTGCATGATATGTGAGTTATATGCCAATGAAACGGTTAAGTGGGGAAAAAAAACCCACAAACCATGACATCATGCCCAAAAGTTTAGACCCTATTCAAAGACAAGTGGAGCCAATGAAGAAGTGTGAGTAAAACAGTGCTATGATTTGAGATGCAATCCAGGAAGACTACAAATGCCCAGAGCCCTAGTGGCAGAGCTGGTTGGACTGCACAGTTAGCAGTTCAAACCAATCAGCTGCTCTGAGGGAGAAAGATAAGGCTCTCTACCCCAGTAAAGATTCACAGCTTTGGAGACCCACAGGGACACTGCTACTCTGTCTCACAGGGTCACTGTAAGTCAGAACTCATCAACTGCATAGCAGTGGGTCTGGTTTAGCCTCATCCAGTCTAATGCTCCTCACTCCCTTGTATGAATTTCACACTGCTCTTTCATTTCTATCCACCTTCATTTTCTAACCTTCTTCAAAATAAGGATATGGTTGGTGTCCTACAGTTGCACAATTAGAACATGTTTCTTCCTACCTCACTGACCCACCCTTGAAATAATCATAGTTTGTGTGATTTCCTACTTACAGTCTCTACCGAGTCAAAGCCTGCCCTTGAGTCTTTGAGTCTCACTCCACCAAGTTGTCACTGCCTTCTCTAACCCTCCTTAGAACACTCTCCTTTGAACTACTATGGTAGCAGACTCTGACACACTCACTTTATGGTGTTCCGTCCTGTACTGTTTGTTACTACTGCATGTTGGTCTGTCTCCAAATAGATGGTGAACTCCTTAAAGGCAATAGTCCTTTCTTAAAAATTTATGAGTACCAAACATGGTACTAGACACTCAAAAGCTAGAAGACTGATTATGTCTCAGTTTACCACCAGTCACAAGCCTACAGCCCTGCCATCAATGGATGAGCAAATTTAGTTACTATGAAATAAAGAGAAATTTTCTGTCGGTGGTAGACACACAAAAGGTGAGTAGTTTGAAAGAGCTTCTGAGTTAAAAGGATAGAGGTCCTGGCCTACTTGAAACGTTGTTAAAAATAGCCATAACTGTAAGAACATTTTGAATCCCATATAAAATCAGTGCATTTACACTTTAGGAAATTACTAGACTTATTCTTCTTATTTTTACTTCACAGCAAAGAAAACAGTGCTAGCATAATCACTCAGTCAGAGAAGCCAAAAAAGTGACTCAGCTTCCCATGGAAGCCTTCCCTCATCCCTCCGGGCAAAGACACATCACTGTACAGTCATTTAAAAACCTGTCCAAGTACAACTAGCTTTTTTTATCAACGGTCCAAAGGACACAGCAGTGGAAAAAGAGAAAACTTTTCCATGAAACTTAACTTTCAACACTCCTGCTAGGTCAACTTTGGCATTCACTCAGCCCCAAAGAAATTAACCTGCTTCTACTCACTTAGTGAATACTACTGGAAGCTTTTTAGGTTGATAATTCTATTTAATTGCGACAGATACCAAGGGGCTTCAAAAATTCATGGATAAAGTGGAATTAAAAGAAATGAAAAAATTACATGAACTTTTTAAGGCCCGTTGGTATTTGCTTACGCAGCTAAACACAAGGTCAGCAGTTCAAAACCACCAGCTGTTCCCTGAGGCTTTCGACTCCGGTAAAGATTTACAGGTTTGGATATGCACAGAGGCAATTCTATTGTCCCATAGGGTCACTATGAGTCGGATCCTCTCACTGGCCATGAATTTGGTTTGGGGGGTTTGGTATTTTATTTATTTTTTAAATTAATCATTTTATTGGGGGGGGGCTCTTACAAGTCTTAAAACAATCCATTATTCAATAGTATTAAGCACACTTGCACATAAGTTGCCATCAACATTTCCAAAACAATTTCTTTCCACTTGTGCCCTTGGTATCAGCTCCTCTTTTTACCCCTCCCACCTGGAGTTTGGTATTTTAATATCCTGGTACAGATAAGCCTATCTGAGATGAAAATGTTAAAAATGTGTTTAGAAGGTTCGTTAGCATAAGTACAGATTTAAGATGAGAAGACACAATTGAAATAATACAAACAGAGATGCCTCCTAAAGAGAGTATCAAAGGCAGCCAGGGGATGACTGCTGGCTGCATTCTCCCACTGACTTAACACTGGCTGGGAAGGTGAACTGTGGATGCAGACTGCCTGGGCTAGTTGCTTAACCTTTAAGTGCCCCTTTCTCACCTGTAAAGAACAGTGAAAAATAATAAAGGCAAATAGTAAAAAAAACCTTCATGAGAGAAATGAATTAACGTGTGTATTTTGTACAGTGACTGTGGCACAAGCATGAGTTGCTATTATATTTCTTTTTATCATCATTATGTTTTTGCTACACGTAAAGAAAGGAGAAGAGAGAGTATCTGTGTCAGCCTGAAAAGGGTGTATATGTGGCAAAACTAACTAGGCTAATATCACACACACACTTTAACTCCATTCAGAACTGGGGAAAAAACAACAACTGGAAATGTTTTGCTTCCCTTCAGCCAACCAAGCTGTCCTCTGAAAATATTTTGTATTATGGGACAAGAAAGCAAAGTTCAATGTTCTGGGTCTCGGATAACGCAGAGAGGGTAACTAGTTATCCCAGAAGCCAGACTTAAAGGTATTACTAAAGAACCCATTATCCAGCTGTTCCCTGGTGGAAGTCCCGGTGATCTGCTCCTGAAAAATCAGCTAAGGAAAATCCTCCGGAGCAAAAGCGGATCGTCATGATGGCACACAGGTCTGGGCAGCATTTGGAGCCTTTGTATTGGGGGTTCCTGGGGGATGGGGCCCATTCAACGGCAGCTGACAACAAAGTTCACTGAAAAGGCCAACGCAGGAGACTGAGCACATAGATGGGAAAAATAGCTTGGAAGGGGTTAAAAAAAAGTTTCATCTGAGGAATAAAAAGATGAATATAAATAGATTTTTCCTGGCCAATGCCCAAGTGCCTAATATGGCTTGTTCCTGAACAATCCCAACCCAGAAGCTTGGTTGAAATACTGGTAGGAATAAGGAAAACAGGCATCTGGTGCTGTGAGGGCGGACACTGCAGAGAAGCCTCCTAGAGTTACTGCATCGGTGACGCGCCCCCCCACCCCCCCACCCCCCGCACCCCTCTGCTCTCAAGACTCTTCTATTACAGTCACATGAGTCACATGGTTATGCTCAGGCGAGAGTTTACACCTGGCTCCTCCATGACCTTGCCTTTGCCTTGCTGTTCCACCCTCTCCATCTATATACAGCGTGTCAAGCTTTTAAAAACCAAACTCACTGCCATCAAGTCAATGCCAACTCATAGTGACCCTATAGGACAGGGTAGAACTTTCCCTGGGCTTTCCGGGACTCTTTATAGAAGTAGAAGCCACATCTTTCACTCGCAGAGCCACTGGTAGGTTCAAACTACTGACATTGTGGTTAGCAGCCCAATACATAACCACTATACTACCAGAGCTGCTTCAAGCTTTTACTCACTGCCATAAAGTCAATGCTTACTCATAGCAAACCTACTGTGGGTTTCTGAGACTGTAACTGTTTACAGCCCAATCTTTCTCCTGTGGAGCTGCTGGTGGTTTTGAACTGTCAACCGGGCGGATTGCAGCCCAATGTGTAACCACTCCACCACCAAGGCTCCTTCTACGTAATCAAAAAACAGTGTTGTACTTACTATGATTTTATTAGAATTGTGTCGTATTCACACCCAATTAAAGCACCAACCCGTGATCATAGTTATCAGGGCTGGGTTTCCTGGAGTAAGACACACCCTATTCCTTTGGATAACTTATAGATTCTTGACCTTTGTATACAATCCAGATCACTTTCTGGCAACACACCCTCCAGAGCAGAACAATAGACAATCCAGAGTCAGAATCTCCTTTCTTTATCAGTTTCTACAACCCAGGAACCAACAAGCTCAAGTTGAAGAGGGGCAACAACTCTGTCGACTACAAATAGATGGCATTAGAAGCTAAATCTTTCTACCAGCAATTATTAGTAAATAAAAGAATCCTATGCTTACCCAGAGCGTTTTCTAAAATATACACTGTAGTTTGGGTGATCTCTGTAGGATCATCCCTTGTGGAGGTATGTCAAAACACAAGCTGATTTTTGGATAAACATTTTATTTCCTCAGAATTATGAACAGATTGGCGCCCTAGTGCCTTTCTAAAATTCAAGTGTTTATTTCTGGAACTAATGTGGATGGTTTTTAGTGCAAATCTTTTTTTTTTTTAATCATTTTGTTGGGGGCTCATACAATTCTTATCACAATCCATACATACATCCATTGTGTCAAGCACATATGTACATTTGTTGTCATCAGCATTCTCAAAACATTTGCCTTCTACTTGAGCCCTTAATATTGGCCGCTCATTTCCCCCCTCCCTCCCTCCGTCTCCCTTTTTGGTGCAAATCTTGTCAAAAGAAAACAAATGCTCTCTGCAAAACTTTAAAATAAAAATAATAAATAAAAGCCCCAAATGGTCAATCATCGGAGACAAGGTTCCTGGTAGCATAACATTTCAGTAATTTCCACAAAGATAAATGTGTGTTTCATGGCTCAGGTCACTACGCAGGGGTGACAGACTGTGCACTAAGTCGAGGACGGAAACTCATGATTACTCGCTCTCTCCTGCCTCCCCCATGAATATGTTATAATGATAAGTGTTAGTAGTCTTCAAAAGGAGACAGTATTATTTAATATGACATAATGTTCCTATTTTTATTGCATACAAGTAGTTTTTCTGATTTGAACTCTAATGACTCTAGGTCACCAACTTTCACACTGATAACCTGTTTTGTTTTGGTATATAATCACCCAAATTCTCAGTGGACAGAGAGAAGGGCACTTCATCTTGGCTCAGCCTAAACACTCATAATAGATTAGTAGGCTACTTCCCCATCCAATATGTAGCTGTAACTCCTGCCATACCAATCAATTTTTCACCTCAAGTAACAAAATGCAATGCCTTGAATATATTTATTATGCTAACAGGATTTTAAAAGAAAAAAACTACTTAAGGTTATCAATGCTCCGACGAGCAGAGGTTAATAAAAGAAACAGACGGATATATAAAGTTCACTGGAGTAGGGCCTACAGAAAACATCAGTTCAACAGGCTCGCCGTTCTCCATGGGCCTTTTTCTTTCAAGACCCACCACACATCAATTACACATGCTTGTCAGTGTGAGGCAAGGTGACAGGCCGCAGAGCATACAAGCACAGCGAAGGCAGAGTCCCTGGCAGGAGGCTGGAGGACTCCCAGGGCACATGCCACAGGTTATGATTCCACTGGACCTGAGCTTCGGGGTGAGGCAGGAAGAAAGGGCAATCCTTTGTGAGAGAATGAAGAAGGAGCACAGGACGGACACCTTTGAAATGGGTCTTAAAGCATACGCTGGAAGACCCCAAGGATACATTTCAGGCAGCAAATACCAGTGAGCATGTACAATGACTGATTTTAACAGATAAAGAGAAGTCTTGTGTGATTAGCAGCTGGAACCATGCGAGTAGTCTCAGAAGTCAGACAGTGGCGTTGCCCTCTAAAGACCCTGAAGTAAACGATCTAATCAGCAGTTCAAAGGGAGAAATTAGCTTTCATGACTGTGTGTGTGCATGTGTGTGCACGTGTGCGCACACGTGCACGCACATGTGCGCACACACTTTTATTTGAAGAAATAGAAATGAATCACCGGTGACAACTTTCTAGCTTAAGAAACTATATGAAACTTGATGTCATGAATATAAATGAAGTGAGGAACCAAATTATTTAAAAATATATTTATTAAATATTTTGAATAAAGCTGATGAACAAAGTATAACTAATAAAAATATATAAAACAGGGATGGTTTCCTGAAGAGCAAACAATAAAATACTTTAGGAAAAGACTGCTTCAATGATCTCTCTGCTAATGAATTTAGTCAATAGGTGGGTCTGAGGAGATCAGACAAGGGAGTTTCAAAGAGTGTGGAAAAAGGAAAGTTTCATTATCTTTTAATTCTATTTCCCCTGACAAATGTTTCAAAGCTCCCTCACATGGCTGAGTATGGATCGTTTCACTTTCGGGAGACGAGAACATGACCAATGTATACCCTGACACAAGTGATTTTTTAATACAAGTTGCTCTGCCTTTAGTGAGATCACTGTCCACTGATACACATCTGACAAGACTGTCATAAAGTCACGGCCCCTGCGTTGATTCCAACTCACAGTGACGTGATGGAAGGGAGCAGAGCCGCTCCTTTGGAGTTCCGAGAGTGTATATCGTTATGGGAGCAGAAAGCGTCATCTTTCTCCTGCGGAGCATCTGGTGGGTTTAAATCGTCAACCCTTAAAGCCAGTGACCCACCAGAGGCTCCTCATAACTGTCCTAGAGATCTGTAACATAAGCAACCAAGTTCACTGGATATTATAGAAACATATTTGATATCATAAAAATAAATAGAAATGCACAGCCAAGACTTTCAAGTAGAAACTCTAGCAATTACGGCCTTCCTTCCAGCTATCTGAAAATTTGGTCAAGTGCAAAAACATTCCCTCCCTTATGAAAAGGGTCCATTGAGTAGAAATATTGTACTTTATAACATGGTGATCACTACTGGAACAGATGATATGATGAAAAACTACAGCTATAATATGAGGCATGAAAGCTAAAAAGCACAGAACACTTGGCCTGCAACTTCCTTTCTTTGCCAATGTTGCATGTCAATTCAGTCACTGTTTGTGGCATCAGAGCAATTACGGCCTTCCTTCCAGCTATCTGAAAATTTGGTCAAGTGCAAAAACATTCCCTCCCTTATGAAAGGGTCCATTTTTCACTTTTTGTGTGCATTTTTCACTTTTTTTTTGGGGGGGTATGGTTACATCCTTTTTAAAGGCTACCTTGTCAAAACCGAAAAACAACAGCATGCATTTTTCAAATGTTTTAATTACTACTTGTTTATTATTGGATCAGGTAACAGGCAGCAGAGGACCCCAAACAAACAAATATACTGATGCAAATGATTGGGGTCAGAGAGGAGACCCAAAGCCCATCTGTAGACAATTGGACATTCCTTCACAGAAGGTTCACAAAGAAGGAACGGGTCAGCCAGGGTACAGCATAGCACCAACGGAACACAACATTCCTCTAGTTCTTGAATGCGTCCCCCCAACATCATGACCCTAGTTCTACCTTACAAATCCGGCTAGACCGAAGCATGTACACTGGTACAGGTAAGAGCTCTCGACACACGGAACCCAGCACAGATACACACCGCCCCCAAGAACAGTAATGGGAATAGCAATATCATTAAGGGGGGGTGGGGGGGAAAGAGGGAGAAATGAAAAACTGTCTACAAGGATCAATGTATAACCCACTTCCCAGGGGGATGAACAAGAGAAATATTAGTAAAGGGAAACAGTGGATAGTGTAAGATATGGAAACAATAATAATTTATAATTTATCAGATGTTCATGAGGGTGGGGGAGGGAGGGAGGGAGGGGAAAAAAGAGGAGCTAATAGCAAGGGCTCAAGTAGAAAGAAAATGTTTTGAAAATAATGATGGCAACATATGTACAAATGAGCTTGATATAATTGATGTATGGATTGATATAAGAGCTGTAAGAGCCCCCAATAAAATAATTTATTAATTAAAAATAAAAACAAATGAGCCGTTGCCTTTATTAAATATATTTTATAATTGCCTTTATTTAGAGAACTTTTAAAAATATGAAATCTTGCAAGGTATCTTGACAAAAATAATTAAGGGGAAAATACACTTGTGAGAGTTTATTGTGCCAGCCTGGCCGATAAACACAAGTGGGATTAACTGAAGGGCAGAGAGATAAATGGCTTGGTGAGTCTCGCCTTTCTTGTCTCTCGCTCTTTGATCATCGGACCAGTGTGCGGCTGCCTTGCTTGTCCTGTGCCTCAATTTAAAGGCTATACTACCCGTGGGACGCCTAGCCTGTGGACTGTGTCGCTGTAAGTTGAGGTCCCTTTAAAAGATCGCTGGAGCTGGGGACTGGCAGTTGGTGACTTGCCTTCTGATTGGCTGCTGTGCTGACATAGCCTAGCTCTCTCTATAAATAGAGGAAGATCTGGCAGCAGACTGGACTGGAAGGACTGCTAGTCTCACATCTCTCTCACGGCAGTGAGTTGAATTAAGCCATTTGCAGTGCTTTATAATTTAACTGTTTCTTTCTTGTATTATATATTTAACTATATATGATTGAACAGTTCATTCCTTGTTATATATCTACTTATCTTTATAAATAAATATATTAAATTATCAGCAATTTGGTTTTATCTCTCTAGAGAACCCTGTCTAACACAACTTGTAAGCAAAATACATATTTAATATAAGTACAACACCATTCTATATGAGGGGGCTTCTAAAAGTTCATGGAAAAATGGAATGAATGATAGGATATTGAAATTTCCTGAAGTCTTTGACTCTGTCTCATAAAGAGAACTGCCATCCACAGGCTGTAAATTAGAAACAGATGACAATTCATTTTAAATTCTACTCTAATTGATGAGAAAGAAATCCTTAAAGGGTCCTTTTGTTTTGTCAAAATGGGTGCCAATGTTTAAAATGCTATTAGTTTACAGATGACCCTACACTTAGCAACAGCTGTTGAAATTCCTCTTAAAATTGTATACATCTAAGCTAGTTGCATTTTTAAAAAAATTGACAGCTCCTACTTTTTATTTATTTAGATATATGTTCCCACCCCTAACCCCCAAATTTGTGGGCTATGTGATTAAAATGCTTTTCAGGGGCAGAAGAGTCAGCTCACTGTTTCTTCTTCTTTTTAAAATTCATCTTCCGCTATTTCTGTCTTCCTCTCTATGCAGGAGGTGGTAACTACAAGAACCTACAGGAACAACTGCGGGAAGAGTTAGACAACTTGGGTCTTTTCACAGCTGCTGTACTTCATGCCTTTAAAGCTTGTCCTCTTACAGATGGTGCTTGTAAAGCGCTTCAGTTCATCTTTCACTCCTGCTACCACATTACAGTTCTCTGCTCCCTTTCCACTGCCTCTCCTTCCTGCTGTCAGCTCCCTCTAGCTGGCTGTGAGGAGGAAGGCGCAAGGCAAATTTTTACATCAGTCACATCTCAGGGCCCCTTCATATGTTGGTGCGAGTTTGAAAAATAACTGTTGTTAATACATCCAAACCACTGAATTGTAGGGCACATGAATTATACGTCAATAAAACGGTTTTGTTTTGTTTTTTAAAAAGACTGATTTAAGAAATAATATTCTTAAAAGAGCATGAATTACAGCTTTGTATTTAACCACCCCCACCCCCCCACCCCAACCCTCCTTTGTCTCTGGAAAGAAAGTGACAAAGAACAGGGCAATTCCCATCAGGAATAAAAAGGTTTTTTTTTTAATTTTGTTTAAAAGACATTGTTAGGCAGTAAAGCAAAACTGCACCCGGCCTTCTGGGGACAGCTAAAACCACAGGAGTTTCCAGTCTGAGATCAAACCAATATGAGTAGGGAGAGATACACTGTGGCTATGACACTGTATGCACCACGAGCAGCATTTCCCAAGAACCTCCAGTGGCTTCACAGAAGACTGGGGACGTGGAGGGTCACATGCTCCTGACAAAAGTTTTCTTAAAACTTACCAGACAGCAGTCTTTTCTGACTGGTAAAAGAAAGCTCAGAGCAGTGCTCACATTACATACCAATCTTGAAACAGATAGTCTTTTTTTAATGGGCTCAGTTGCTGCCTTAACTGCATTATAGTTCAATGCCCAGAAAGGCAGTATTTAGATCCATCCCTGACTTGAGGAGGAAAGCAAAGCTTCAGACAAGAAGAGAAAGGATTCACTGGGCCTGATGTGAAGCAGACACAGCCCCCCTTTCAGCACTAATGAGGGTGGAAGGCCAGAGCTCAATTTTCCTCCTTCAGATCATCCCATTCGGAAAACACAATGAGTGCTAGGAAGGAACAGAGCCCATTGTGTTGTGTTAAATGGGGGGTGGGGGCCAGGAACCGGTCCACATCAAAACAAACATGACACATGTATCACTTTCTGGAACTGGAACGAAAAGATCAACTCCCTATT
This sequence comes from Echinops telfairi, assembly GCF_000313985.2. Lineage (NCBI taxonomy): Eukaryota > Metazoa > Chordata > Mammalia > Afrosoricida > Tenrecidae > Echinops > Echinops telfairi. The sequence goes on along the minus strand of NW_022111309.1, from coordinate 12,274,557 downwards.
TTACGGCAAGAAAGGGTCAACAGGGAAAATCCCGTGAGTGAAACATTTCCAGAGTTCCATGAAACAGTGCCTCTGGTCTACCAAACCAAACTCCCTGCCATCCAGTGAATTCTGACTCATGGCGACCATACAGGACAGGGCAGAACGGCCCCTATGGGTTTCCAAGATTGTAACACTTTGTGGAAGTGGAAAATCTCAACATTCTCCCATGGAGCAGCGGGTGGTTTTGAGCTGCCGACCTTGCCGTTAGCTGCCTAATATGTAACCAGGACACCACCAGTGAGTGCTCCTCTGCCTATGGAATACCCTATGGTAACGTAGGAGGACAGTGATGCAGATAGGCCTGAACAGTAGATGATCTCTCACATAAATTCCCATGAATCAGATGTCAACTGTGGGTTTGTGTCTCTCTTATCCAGCAAGGCAGCCCACCAGTTACTATTACAAAGTTCAGCAAACAAAACAGCTGAAAGGTTCAATTTTAACTTTTTTTACTGTGAATTGGGTGAAAGTTTACACAGCAAAACCATTTTCCATTCAATAATTTATACACATTTTGTCAGTGATTGCAATCCATATAATGTGATACCACTTAACCCACTTCCTCCTTGGGGTTTCCCTGTCCATTATTACTCTTTCTCCCACCAACCCTTGCTGCCTTCTAAATTTTGTTGTTAGGCAAATGCTGCCTTTTTTATCTCAGGGGGCTCGTTATTCTCTGGATTGTGTACCTCCCTAGTATTATTGTTATAGACCTGCTGTTTGGCTGAAAACTGTCACTGAGCTGATTTCAGTCTCGGGCCTGCGGGGTGCCTAACGACTATAGACTCTGGTTCTAGCAGTCTCTCCAACCACTAAGCTTGATCTTTTGTATGGTTTTGAGGTTTGTTCCACATTTTTCTTCCACTATATCTTCTAAGGCCATCCCTATCAGAGCAGCTGCTAATGGGAGCAGGGCACTTTTCAGCTCCTCTGATCTCAGGGTAATGGAGGCTGAGGCTTGAGTGGTCTATTCATCCACTGGACTAATTACTTCCATGCACCTTCATTTTCTTTGTTCTGGGCGGGAAGAGATCGGTAGTTGTACCCTAGATTTTTGTTCACAAGCTTTTAAGACCCCAATCACTACTCATCAAAGGGGAATGTTCCCAAGATGGGCTCAATTTTATGAATTTCGGAAATGCATAACAGTAATCCTTCCAGGAGGAAGAGAATACATTCCTTAGCACAGTTTACTACTGGAATCTTTGTGCTAAGTATGTAAGGAACGCAGACAAGGATGAGTGTGCAGTCTCCATGCTTCTCCTGGGGACAGGCCACTCTATAGCTGGCCCATCACTCCTGGCCCAACAGGGAAGGAATAAGAGGGAAATCTCCTGAGCCCCACAGACTGGAGACTGCCCTCTGCACAGTTGCTAGTGCTTCTCCTCCTGCTTGGAGCCCCAACGGCTGTCCAGCAACTTCTTCAGTCACCTCGACCACCAGCTCAGTCTGGCAGGAAAAGAGCTGTTCCCAACCAACCCTGCCCCCAGGCTACTTCTGTCTACAAAGAGCTTTATGCTTAGAGGATGATTTCCAGGGAAAGGGGAGGCTGTGGGGGTGCTGATGATGAATGGAACAGGTTTTGTGGAAGCAAAAGTAAAAAATGGCAAAGATATAAATTAATGGTTCCAGAAAAAAAAACTGAACACAGACATGTTTTCCACCAAGTAGTTATTTTCATAATAAACAGAAATGTCAAGGGTACTGGAAAGGGGATCCTACAGCTCTGTTTTCCCCAAGGCTGCCAGAATATGGCAGTAGGGAAGAAAAGAGCACGCTGAAGGTTCCTCCTCTTTCATGGGTTCTTCCACTGTGGCCCTGCCAGAGCACATCACAACACACCAAACAGCCCCTGACCGCCTGCTCTGGGGAGGTCAGAGTTCTTACTAAGTTACAGACAAAGTAATGCAGAACAAGCAAATACACACAGAAAAATGATAAAGCCAGGCTTTGAAGGAAGAAAGCAACACAGGAATGGGCATCTTGTATCTACACAGTGACCTGGCACTGTAGTCTGCACAGGGTCCAGCTACAAGTCTCCCAGGATCCAGACATGTCACATGGCAATTTAGTAAAAGGAACTGCTGTCAAGTCACCAGCAGATAACGCGTAGCACTTAGCAACTACAACAGATTCCGGGTACATACTCAGCTGTACTCTCCCTGTAGTTTTTCTCAACATCTGGAGAAAGAGCAACGGATTTAACAAAGTGAAGCAGTCACTGCTCAGTCCACACGGTCCCATTTCAGTCAGAAGCACAGAGCTGGGGATCAGAGAAACACTGGAGAGGACTGCAGCGTGCCCACACTGGAGAGGACTGCAGTGTGCCCACGTGTACTGTGTGATAGCAAAAAAACTTATTTTAGAGAGATGAAGGGTCTCTATGATAGGAGGGGCAAGAAGGGAGTTGCAAGACTTGGAGTCCTAAACCTGATTCTTACCAACTGGCTGGGTGAACAATGCCAGTCCCTTGGACCTCTCTACCCTCTCTTGCCTGGCAAACGAAAGGTTTAGAATGCATGACCACTCAACTTTCTTTCCATATTCAGATTCGCTAACAATTATCTCCATGCATTTAAAAAATTGTTTGCTGGTACATCATCTAGAATATTAACAGCGGAGACATCTCCTTCACATGGTTCCAGTGTGAATTTTATAAATTTATATTCTCTATCTTTGTAAATGAAGCAAAGGTGGAGGGAGGAGTGAAACAACTCCAGCTAGCAATGGTTAAGCACCCAACTACTAGCTGGAAGGCTGGTGGCTTATCCCCACCTGGGGGTTCTTCAGGGAAAGGCTGGCATCCACTTCCACAAGGCAGGGTTCTTGGAAACCCAGGGAAGCACAGGTGGCTCTCTAACTCACGGGGCTGCCATTTGTTAAAATCAAATCAGCAGCTTAAAGAAAAGAAATCTTCAGAGACACTAAACAATAGGGTTTTTTTTCCACCCCCAAGGTACTTAACATATTATGTAGTAAAAGAAACACACACATTCACCCACTCACACATACATCTGTGTATACACATTTCACATAGATGAAAGTACAAGTCACATTTATCTATTTAAAGTAGCATCTTCCATAGTACCTACTTTGTGAGGCATATACTTGTTCTAACTACTCCTATTATAATTAGTTCAACAGTTTCAGAAATCATCTTCTGGAACTATCTTCAATAAGAAGCCAAGAAGGAAAAATTGTTTTAGTTATAGCCTAGTTCAGCCCCAAACTCCAACCTCAGAATGACAACACTCTCAAAAACTCCTGAGTATTTATCAGTCCTGGTGACTCAGACAGTACAAAATGTCAACTTCAGATAAGAAAGATCAACACAATAAATATTTTGGCTTACTTAACTTTGGGTATAAGTTTAAACAGAACATTTCACCTGTGTTCACCAGGCCTTTTCGGTCCTGAATTTTATAGACAGCACTTCCACAATCAACTAATTTGAAGTAGATACTGAAGAAAATGTCACAATACTCTTTTGTGTCCACAAGCAGTGATAAGGCTTTTAAAGATCTCAGAATGAAAACAAACAAACAAACAAACAACCCTAAAGCACTTCACAGGTCCAACAGACTGAAGCTGCCAAGAATTCCACTCCACTTGTGTCTGTGATGAACCCTCACGCAAACAGCCCTCAAGAGAAACGACCCAGTGCAGCGTGCAGCACAGCCCTCTTTAACATGCTGATCGCCACATGGCCCCTATGTGAGGGATGGATAAGTTATCATGGGGCCCCATCACCCATAGACGGGTGCCAGTTTTCTTCACCTAATTAGCAAGGTTTTACACACAACTCACAAGTTGTCAACAGTAACAAAGGCATTTAATAGTAACAATACACAAAAAATGTATACAAATACTTCTAATTTAAAATACTATGTAATTTATATGTAAGAAATACATAGTATCATAGTACTTAGTTGTTTTATGATGATCTTTGAAACAACTTAAGCAGAGTTGTAGCATTTTAGGGCAGGGAGGGCAGTAAGCTCTTTTTGTTTCTCTTCCCCTCTTTTTATTTCTTGTAGTTTTTTGTAGATTGGGAGAACACTGCCCCATTTTCAGGGGAAAGAAAGCAAAAGTCAGTGCCCCGCCTCCCCCGGCACTTAAAAATGTTTGTAGTCCATACTCCAGGTTAACGTGCCTCTGTGTGCTTTTCAGCTCCCCTTGATGAAAACACTGGTCTAAGCATTTGTCATACATTCAACTGATTCCTTCAGAGGTTTTTCTAACTATCAAACTGTATATAATACTTTGGCACACACTAGTAATGCTATAGTGCTAGCATGGTTTTAACAATTCTGCAGCTGTAAGCTCCCTAGATGTTGTGATTTTAATGTTCTGGTTTGTGGCTGGTTAACAGTACATGCCTCTGCAACAGAAATGCTCACATCAGAGCATCACTGCTTAGGAAACCAATTGATCCCTTCAGTCGACAGCAGCGGTTCTCAACCTGTGGGTGTCGAACAACCAATCCACAGGGCTCGGCCAATTCGTAACAGTAGCAAAATTACAGTTATGAAGTAACAATGAAAATAATTTTATGGTTGAGGGGGTCACCACCGCATGAGGGACGGTATTAAAGGGTGGTGGCATTAGGAAGGTTGAGAACCACTGGTCTAGAGTATATTTCTCTTTGTTATCATCAATAATGGCCATTGGCTTCAATTTGTGGTCCTGCTGAGATGAGTGGAGGTATTAGAAACCAGGATCAAAGACGGGGCATGTTTTGTCATGAGTATCCTTCCATCTGGAACAACCCTTTATTGTAGATCCATACTTCAGGATTTCACCTTTCTTCGATGGCGAGTCAGTATATGCTTTGGTAGATATGGTCTACTGTACTGTAGGGCTGGCTCCAACAGCCACCTCTTCAACTTCAGAAGTTGTAAGGCAACTTGTAGCTCATATACAAATTAACTACATACAGAGTACGGCCTTTGCTGAGGAATTTGTTTGGAAGCTTGTAACGGATAGATTTTGAGTTGGTCCAATTTGTCTCCTCCCTTCCAGTGACACTTTATTTTTTTTTGTTTTTGGTTTTTTTTAAAAAATAATTTTATTGGGGGCTCGTACAACAGTTATCACAATCCATACATCCATCCATTGTGTCAAGCACATCTGTTTCCCTAATCATTCTCAAAACATTTGCTTTCTACTTGAGCCCTTGGTATCAGCTCATTTTTCCCCTCCCTCCCTACCACCCCCTCTCTCTTATGAACCCTTGATAATTTATGAATCATTATTATATTGTTATATCTTACACTGTCCGACGTCGCCCTTCCAGAATATATTTTCATGGGCCAAGGGTAGCCCTCTGTAGAACATAATTTGAACAATTTTATCCCACACATATGTGCTTTATCCAGAATATACTGTCTAACTATGACTCTACCTTTCCAGAGAACCCTGTATCATCAGTTATATGTCTCCTTAGGGAAAACGTTGCTTGGTACATTTGTACCAAGGAGCTAAGGGATGGTAACAGTTTACTGAGTCTGTTATCTTTCTAAATCGTCACATTATTTGCAAAATGCGAATTGCAGAGTAATAATTTGAACCGACTATGAGACAAAGCAGTATGTGCCAATCCAAAATTAGATAGTGGATATGTCGATCAATATTTTATAAGCATTAGTGGTTTTAGAAATCCCATCCAAATAAGAAGCTCCGAGATGCACTTTCCTCTTCATAATTAGTAGGTTACACCTACTTTTCCTACTAAAGCCAGTATCTCCATTGGCTGAATTTTCTGTTGTGTCCATTGATTTGTTTCTATTATAAGAGTGATTTAATACCAAAATAGTTTTTTCAGAGCATATATGCTTGGTAAATATTTGAGTAGTCCACCCACTCTTGTTAGATGGAAATAACTTCTGTTTTCTAGAAAACTCTTTCTACTGAGTATTATCCAGCACAGACTGACCATCATTGTGTACTTCTTCTTTCTCTTCTGAAATTATTATAAAATTTTGTCAATATTGTCTTCAGATTCAAAATAATCTTGCTCTTTATCTTGTAAACTTGAACAGATTCTATTTTTCCATTCCTCTTCACTGATGCTCAATTAGCCTGTATTTGTACCTCACCCAACTGACATCAAAACCATAGGGAGGGGGGATCCCTCTGCATTAGGCTACACTTTACATAGTTCAACATTTGCAATGCTAGTGATCATCTTCCAAATAAGAAACAAGCAGAGAGTAATCAAAGAATCCAGAGGCTTTATTGGCAAAAAATATGTTTTAAACAGCTCCACCTGTGTTGACGAAAAAGCAGATCCGTGTCAGCTGATTATACAACAGCGCGATGACCCGCAGTGAACTGTGGATTTGGGCCCCATGGAATTATGAACCCAAGGCCACAGCCAGCAACTCCCAGCCAATCAGGAAGCACACACATTTGTGTGTATGTGTACTGTAGAAAGTGTTTAACTAAAGACACTCTTTTTGTAAGGGCTCCTGGGATCATATTCCCTTTAGACTGAGCAATCAACATGTTAAATAAACGTTGAAGAGCAAAGACGCATCTGACTCGAGCCACGGTATTATTTTCAGTAGTCTCGTGCATGTGAAGAAGAGTCAGTGCATTGGCATTATGGTGCTGGCAAAGAAGATAGAAAGTATATGGGATGCTAGGAAGCAGCCGCTCAGGAAGAAGACAGGGCCTCGTACTCGGAAACAGGTACATTCGCGGAAAGCCACAGGGGTTACGAGGAGTCAGCACTGACTCAATGACAGTGGGTTTCAGGGTGAGTGCTAGAAGAACAAACAAACGAACCTGTTTTGGAAGAAGTCCAGTCAGAATGCTGCTAAAAAGCACGGATGGTGAAACTTTGTCTCAGTTTGCATATGTTGTCAGGAGAAGGGCATCATGCTCAGTAAAGCAGAGCAAAAAATAGAGGAAGACACTCAAGGAGATGGACTGACACCGTGGCTGCAACAATGGGCTCAAACATAACTGTGAGGATGGCGCAGGGCCAGGAACTGCCTTGTTTTGTTGTGCACAGGGCTGCTGTGAATAACACCTAATGACAACAACAGAATGCAAACACAATGTCCATATTTCTGCATGAATTTAAGAGATTGGGAGGGAAAATGTAGAACTGACACTGGTTGAATGAAAATACTCAAGCCAGTGGTTCTCAACCTTTATAATGCCGCGACCCTTTCTTTTTCTTTTTTTATAAAAATCATTTTATTAGGGGCTCATACAACTCTTATCACAATCCATACACACATCAATTGTGTAAAGTGCATTTGTACATTCATTGCCCTCATCAATCTCAAAACATTTTCTCTCCACTTAAATCCCCGACATTAGGTCCTCATTTTTCCCCTCCCTCTCTGCTCCCCCCTCCCTCATGAGCCCTTGATAGTTTATAAATTGTTATTTTGCCATATCTTGCCCTGTCCGACGTCTCCCTTCACCCACTTTTCTGTTGTCCGTCCCCCAGAGAGGAGGTCACATATAGTTCCTTGTAATCGGTTCCCTCTTGCCTACCCACTCTCCCTCTACCCTCCCTGTTTGCCGTAACCCTTTCATAGAGTTCCTCATGTTGTGGTGACCCCCAACCATACAATTATTTTCACTGCTACTTCATCGCTGTAATTTTGCTACTGTGATGAATCGGGTGACCCACAGGTTGAGAACCACTGACTTAAGCAGACCCCATGGTGCTGCCAGGTAAGTTCTGGCCTGCTAACTACAAGGTCAGTAGTTCAAACGTACCACCTGCTCTAAGGGAATAATGAGCCTATCTGATTCCATAAAGATTTACAGCCTTGGAAACCCTATAAAAGCTTGATGACTGAGTCAGGACTGACTCAGTGGTGGGTGGTGTTCTTTGAGGTCCTAGGGCGTGACACAAACTGGTCAGCAGTTTAAGCCCACACAGCAGGGCCATGGAAGGATGGTCTGGCCGTTCAAGTCTATGAAAATCACAGCTGAATGTCCTTTGGGAACAGTGGCACTGTAACCCATGAGCTACTACCCTGTTTCCCCGAAAGTAAGACATTCCCCGAAAATAAGACCTACTTACAGTTTTGCCTCTTGCTGAAATATAAGGCATCCCCCCGAAAATAAGGCCCCCCGAAGCTACCGTAACTCTGGACTCTGAACCATAGCGGCATGCGCTGCCACGCAGCTCACTGTTGGCCGCAGCGCAGCTGGAGCAGACAGGAAAAGTGCAAGGTCTCTTTCAATAAAACAATAAACAATAAATGTGTACCATATTCTTCATCATGGAAAAATAAGACATCAAGACATCCCCTGAAAATAAGACCTAGAGAAATAAGACACTGTCTTATTTTCGGGGAAACAGGGTATGAGTTGGACATCAACTTGCTGTTGTGAGGTTTGGGGGTATCATTGAGGCGGGGAGGGGGAGGGCTGGACTGAGTAGTGTTCTGTTCTGCTGTACAGAACAGGGTCGCTATGAGTTGGAACCAACTTGACAGCACCTAACAACGACCTCAACATGGTTCACTCAGTAAATGAAGAACACTCTCAGGCCTCATATTGACTCAGTAATGTTATTTCTCTCAGTTTCCCAGTGGGGTTTAAGAAAAAGGACCTTTGGCATGTCTCACACCTTGCAGCCACATACTCTAGTGCTTTATTTGTATATTTAACCATATTCTGTATACTCTCAGAGGTGAGACAGTATCAAACTTTTTTGAATGCTCTAGGTAGTTGATACAGTATCTTGACCAGGGAAAGATATTCAAGTGCTTACTAAATGACTAAATAAACTAAATGAACAAAAATCAAAGCTTTATGCTAAATAGTAAAACTGAGCAACCAAAGACACCAAAAACATCAAAAAGATCTGAGCATCCCTGAAAACTGTTCAGGATAAAGAGCACAATCCCATACACAATCTGCATTGTTACTTTCATGGTGGCCATCCAGCAGAGAAAAAGTACCCTCCTCAAATCCTCATTCAACTACTATCAGAATTCAATTATCACTCAAATATTTTAAAGGTATCCAAGTTTAGCCCTGTGAACGACCAAGACTTCCCTGGTGAAATTATAGCTTACAACTCTATAGAAACCTTTTTAAAGAGGCAAATAACACAGCTCTAAGTCATGTTTACGCCAGTAAGTTGAACATGAAATTGAGGATCAGAACCATCCTTAGTTTTTCTAAGAGGTCATCTATATATAAGTAAGTGCTCATGCTTCCAGGCAGAATGCCCATTCCTCCACTCTCACAAAACACAAGCAACTTTCAAAATGAAACTTGGAAAGCCATCTGAAACAAACTGTGTAAAATAGTCCACTCTTTAAAAACTTCCCTCCCTCCAGAGGAGTGCTGAAGCTTAATGTGATAGGTAGGTTCACTGTGCCAACATGGTCAATGAACACGTGAGATTAATTGAAGGGCGGAGAGATAAATGGACTGGTGAGCCTCGCCTTTCTTGTCTCTTGCTTTCTGATGATCAGACCAGGCTGCCTTAGCTTGTTCTCTGCCTCAATTTGCAAGCTACACTACCTGTGGGACACCTAGCCCATGGACTGTGTCGCTGTAGTTTGAGGTTCCTTCAAGACCTGCTTCACCACACTAGTGGAGTTTACATCTCTTGAGCTGGGGACTGTTAAACCCTGTTACCTGGCTGACTATTGGTGACCTGCCTTGCTGTTTGCTGCCTGTGCCCGGATAGCCTGAACTGCTCTGCTCTACAGAGGACTACCCCGCGGCCCTCAAGACTGGAAGGACTGCCAGTGTATTAGCTGTCTCACGGAAGTGAGTTGCACTGAGCCATTTGTACTGCTTTATAGATTCATTAACTGTTTATTTCTTAAGTATTTTATATAAAATCATTAGTGTCCTGGTTTTCTTTCTCTAAAGAACCCTGTCTAACATAATTGGAACCTACACCTCACTGAAAGACATCTACTCTAAATAACCTATACTTACCTTTATGTTAACACTTATTAGACTGGGCCTAATTCATTGGCTTGCTAATTGTCATTTTCCCACTACAATATGACCTTGACTGCTGACACTGCTCTAGCTGCATCCAGCATATGCTACTGTTGCACACAACCAAAACGAATGCATCCTGAATCAAGCACTAAATAAACTAATGCAATTCCCCCTCTCACCATAAACATAAAATGACATGATATTTTTAAATAAGTCTCTAAAATTGACCTATCTTCCAAGAGTATTTCATCCACCACCTATATAAAGACAATCATTTCTACAGCCTCAGAATGATTCCATCATTGGCAGCTCAAACAGTCTGTGCGGATGGTACAAGAATGGGCACTGTTTGGATATGTGGTGCACTGAGTCACTAGGCCTCGACAGCATCCAACAACATAGTCTAGAGTGAGTTAGAGTGACACCCACCCCCTATAAAATGTCCATTCCATGCCTGTCACCACACTAACTGACCCACGGTCTAGTTAGTAAAATAATCCTTGAAGTAGACATCATTATTCTGAATTTACACATGAGGACAAAGTCTGAAAGAGGCTAAATAAATGTGTGAAGGTTTCTCAGCTAATAAGTAGCAGCCTGCACATTAAAAACTTGGTTTGTTGGTTTCCATAATCTTTCCATTAAGCTTTGCTATTACACTCATTCTCAATATAAAGGTAAGAAGACTTCAGTACAATGACAAAAGAACGAACAGAGATAAAGAAATAAAGAGTGGTAGGAGAAACAGGCAGGAAGATTGATAAGAGTCAGATTCAGTTCTTTTGTACCAGCAGGAAGAAAGGAAGGGGGCAGGTGTAGCCACATACATACACAGACAATACGCTCTTCAAAATGCATATGTGGCAACGATTCAGTAGTTCTCTGAGCTAGATTACAATTTATCTTAAGGCCTCTGAGTAAAACACTCACGGTAGCACTGTTCACAACAGCCTAAATATCTACCAACGGTGAACTGATGAATGTGGTGCACGTACACCATAAACCCAGTAAGAAAACGAAGTCCTGATTCATGCTACAGTATGGATAGAACATAAAGATATGGTATGCTGGGTGAAGTAAGTCAATCATAAAGGGATAAATATATAACCTCATTTAGGGGAGCGACTATTAATAAAGTACTAAGTTTTTCTTTACATTGATGGGGAAACTACACTGATTAAGGGTAGGGTGGCATATCAATTCATGTAGTTCTCAAGAAGTGGTACACCCATACAGAGTTTAACTGACCAAAGTTGTCTGAGATGGATATGGATAGCAACAAAAAGAGTAGCTTAGGTATAAACAAGCACATGGGATTTGGTTCCTTCTTTTAGAGGTTTAAAGGAGCCCTGGTAGTGTAGTGGTTATGTGTTGGGCTGTAATCCGCATGATCAGTAGTTCGAAACCACTAGCAGCACCTCAGGACAAAGACTGGACTTTCTAAATCAACAGTTATAGTCGTGGAAACCCAGGGAGCGTGGCTATGAGTCCAGCACTGACTTGATGGCAGTGCGTTCCGTTTTGGTTTTTAGAGGTTGAGGGTCATGGTTTCACAGGAGATCCCAGTCACTGACCGAAAGCATGTTTACTGCTTTGGTTTCACTGCGCAGTGCCTGTGACCCTAAAAGAAAGTGAGTGAGTGGCCATCCGAGACAGAACAATTGGTCTCTATTTGCCTGAAGCCATCAAGGAAGAAGCAGCAGGAATAGACAACTCAGGGGCAGTGACTTTACACAAACTCAGGAAGAGTACGGCACATACTCGGATATGAGCCGACCAATATCAGCCGAGGCACCTAATTTTACCACAAAAACTACATTAAAAATGTGCCAGAAAACTTGGCTTATACAAGAAGATATACTAGTGGCAAAAGAGGAGTGGGGACTGGTCGGACAACTCAAAGAATACCATGGGACTGTGTGTCAAAACTGTTGAATTGCTACATATTTTGCTGCATATATTCTCAACAGCAACAAAGATGCAAACTATTTTTTTAGTATATTTTTCGCTGTCACTAAAGAAAAGAACATCAGATTGATTTAAGTAAATTTGTGCAAGGAATTTCTCCAGTTATACAACTAAAGCACTGGAATAGGATACAAATGGTTTTAAATTGTTATCCTGCCTAAGTGCCACTCAGTGGGAACCTGTTTAAAATGCAAATACCCATCCTGGACCAGGAAATTTGGAATTAGAGCGTGCCCTCTGGATGACTCTTCAAACAACAAAGGAGCACTGGAGACAGAGCTGGAACCAAAGCTGCGGTGCTCCAGCCCATGAGAGCAGCAAGGTGACAGGTCGCTGGCCATGCTGGACCCACTGCCCCATACAGCACCAGGGCCGCTGTTCAGGTACTGACCAGGCCCTCAGATTCTGAAGGTCTGAGAAATAAATTAAAGCCCACGCCCCTCATTCAGTTAATTTATAAATCTATTCCTAAAGTTTTATAACACGGGTTCAAGAAGTAATACCTGAGTCTCCATTGTTTCGGAAACCACTCTATGCCCCTGGTTACCTAAATGAGTAAAAAATAATACTGGGATTCTAACAGTAATGCTTGTAGTAGCAGCAGCAGCAGCAACGACAAGAACAGCAGTTTCCAAGGCTTTATAGATCTTTATGGGAGTGTGCTCTTCAGTTCAAACAGTGGATATCAGATCACTTTGCTAGAGTAAACCGGAACCAAATTTTACTTTTCTGTTTAAATCCTTGGTAATGCAGCTCCCGGCAGAGATCCCTATACTCTGATGGTTATGTATGTTTATCGGGTTATAAAACTGAAAGAGTCCTGTGATAATTTTGAGTGGGTTCTTATTTACATCTACGGGATCACTGCCATAAATTCACCACTGTTCTAGGTTTTCAAGCCAGGAGCAGTGCATTAGAAGTACAAATTCTTTCTCTTTTAGAACTGGAACAAGAGAATTTAATAAAGCTATACAAAAGTGAAGCAATGAATGGCCTTCTCCCAAGGTCAACATGGACTGAGCACATGTCAGAAGATCAGATTACTTGGGGACACTAAGGTCAACTGGCGTAACATGAGCCACAATATTACTTTATTCTTCTTTGGAGAATAGCAATTGGGGTTTTTTAAGCTTGTGAGCAGCTATCTAAGGTACAACCATTGATCTCTCCCCAAGTGGAGCAAAGAAGAACAAAGAAAATTGAAAACACACAGAAACAATTAGTCCAAAGGACTAATGGACCAATTGAGCCCCAACTTCCTGAGACCAGACAAACTAGTTAGTTCCCAGCTACAACTGCTGGCCACTCTGAAAGAGATTGTAATTGAGGATCCTAGATAGAGTGGAAGAAAACTGTGGGATGAAACTCAAAAGCATAAAAATAGACCAGGTTTGGTGGAACCCCTGACACCATGACTCTCAGACAGTCTGCAAGTTTGTAACTTAATTCACCCCCATGGTTCGATTTTGAGCTCAACAGGCCTACCTGGTGAGCATTCACATCACATTTGTTAGAACAGCCAATGACAAAAGTTCTACGGGCAGTATCTGCTCAGTAATGCAGCCGAGAAGCCAGGAAGGGATAGAGGAGGAGGGGGAATATGGTGAACACAGAGAGGAAGTAAAAAGGGGCTGTTACATTATGGAGATTGCAGGTAATGTCACAAAAGAGCATGTGTGTAAGTTTTTTAACAGAAGACGAATATGTTCTATAAACTAATAAAAACAAAAACAAGATCAGATAAAATGAAATTAAACAAACACCATTCTACCGTCAACTATAATCATAAGCTCAACGAACCATTCTCAGAGCACAGAGTCAAGAGATTATGACTAGAAGCCCTAGAGAGGCTCTATCAAGGTGTCCTACCTCCCAATTTCTCATTTCAAAGGGAGAGGCGTTATCTCAAAACAAACAAGAACATTCAAAAAGTGTGGCAGTTACATAATCTATGAACCTGCGAAGAGGTGGAGTCTAGCCTGTCAATCAGGTCATAACCAATGAGGTGTGGGCATGATCTTCTCCAGAGGATTCTGGGAACTCCTAGCCTCCTACCTGGAGGCAGGACACACACATTCTCTGCTTCATCTTCCTCCTGAGAAGCCACATGAAGCTATGCTGATTGCAGCTGGAGTCCTGGAGCTGGAGGAGCCACGTGGAAACCCATGCCAGTGCTGAGATGCTTCCACCACCACTGGATCCACAAGGCTTTCCACATACTGACCTGTATCTTCCTGACAGACTGGTATTGGGCATATGGGCTAATATCGATCCTATGGACTTGATCTGGATTGGGCTGCGATGTTTTCTTGATATACAATTATTCTTTTAGAGAGAGCTCTTCCTTATATACATAAGTGCCTAAGATGTTTCTTTAGTCAACCCAGACTAACAACGAAAGGAGAAAGAAACCCATTTCCTTTCTTCTTCTATTCATCCATTGGTATACAACTGTTCTCTACGGCAAGGGACAACAAACCATTTCCTGTGACACACTGCCTATTTTTGCACAGTCCCTGAAAAGGAAATCTAAGAGTAGTTTTTAATTTATTTAATGTCCGGGGGAGAAAAAGAGAAGAGATTAGTGTGTCATGACAAAAGAACATCGTGTGAACTTCAAATTTCAGTGTGGATTTAAAAACATATACGTCAGGCACATTAGTTTATATATCGTCTATGGCTACTTTAGCACTGCATGCAAAGTTAACTAATTGCTACAGAGACTAAAAAGATTATGCTATTTGCCTTTCACGAAAAAGTATTCAGAGCTCCTCTCTCTCTCCCTCTCTCTCACACACAACGCATGCATGCACACACACAACAAAAATTTTATTAAACAAAAAGATCAAAATGCGGAGCTACTGTTTCTCAACACAGCCTCCATCTAGGTCTATACATGTTGGAAAATGTTTCCATCTCTGTAACCTTGCTCCAAAGAATTCTGCACTCTTCCATACACACCAAGTTTTGGTATCCTCAAGGAACTTAAATCATCTTCTTTTTAAATGCTTTGTTACATCACGGGAACAACATTCCGACATCATGAAGTCGGAAGGAGCAACAGCCAGACCGCAGAGTGAATGGGATAAGGTTTATCGATGGACTTCTCAGGGGACAGCCATTGCTACCCTCAACAAGTCAGGAGCTACAGCCTCACAACAGAAAAAGATCCCCCGTGGTGCAGTTCTCCTGGCCTTTCCCTCACCAATGCCATTTTCCTTTTGTTAAAGCCTTTCTGTAATAAGCCCCTGTGATTGTCGTGGGTCCTGTGAGAAAACCCATCAAGTTTTTCTGCCATCCCAAGACAACAGCAGCCACACCTTCTGAGCAGAGGGTGTGCCATAAACAGAACTGGCTCCGCAGATCCTCTTTGGAAGTCACTGTTCTGTTGGGACTTTTTTTTTTTTAAGTCACTCTATGGATTATGGTAAGAGTTGTATGAGCCCCCAATAAAATGATTTTAAAAAGAAAAAAAAGACGATGGCACTAAGACAAGTCTATTACTACTGAGGCCTTGTTTATAGCGATCTACTGACTGCAGAGACATGAAACAGGTTTACACATGCTTATTTGGAATAAATCTGTGCATGTATGATCTGGAGTTTTAATGTCAATACATTTTCACTTAGGTGTGTGTGTGTGTGTGTGTGTGTGTGTGTGCCTACCGAGGGAAGGACGTGTGTGTGTGTGCCTACCGAGGGAAGGATGGGTGAGGGAGAGAGAGGCATAATGAATATATAAGAATTGGAAAATTAAAATACTATATCCATACTTTAGGGTACCCAAGTGGTGCAAAGGGTTAAGTGTTCAGGTGCTAACACTTGGTGGTTGGCAGGTAACCCCACCCAGCAGCTCCACAGAAAAGACCTGGAGCTGTTTCCATCCTGATTATGGGGCAATTCTGCTGTCATGTGGGGTTGATATGAGTCAGACTCTACTCCACAGCAACTAACATTATCGTCATCACCCCTGCTTTATTCTTCTCAGCACCCACACTTTTTTTCTTTTAAATCACAGCAAACAGAGCAAGTTTGGCAGAGCAATGGGAAAGAATGCTATCTGGTCAGATTTCACCTCAATATAACAATACTTTATTATAAAAACCCACATTATTTCCATCTGCAAACTTTCAACAATTGAAAATCTCATTCATATTTGTCTCCAACTATATACACCCATATACTGTATGAAGGCAAGCAGAAAGAAGAAGGCGCAGACACATTCTTCTCAGGATCTGACCAACACTCTCAGACAGGAACGTGCCTGGTTGTGCTTTGGCCTAGGTTAGGAATCAAACTCCAAACTTTAATTTCAGCAGGGTCTATTCTTGCAGCTGTTAAAAGGAAGCAAGTCACCAACACAAGAAAGGCTGTATCTTTCAACACTAACAACCTAGAGAGAAACTGACTTGGGAGACAGGGTTTGGCACCTCATCAGACCCAAATGGAAAGCACTTATAAGGGTGGGCAAACAGACCTCAACAATTTTTTTTTCCCCTCGTTTGTTTTTTTCTTTCGCTCCACATCTATCTATAGAAGATAGCAGGGCAATCCGAGGAGAAAACAATTGGACCGGTGGAAGAGGAGGGGGTGGGGAGGTGAGCGGGCAGCCAACAAACTCAGGGATAAGGGAAAAACAAGAGATCTAAAACTGATGGTGAGGAGGGTGTGTAATGCCTGGTGAGGTTTGCGTGCAGTGTATCCGAGAGGAATTACTGAGAGCCGAGTGAGCATAATAGTGAGACAGGAGGAAGGTAAAATGAAAGAGAGGACTGAACTAGGCGGCAAAAGCTATTTATAGAGGTATAGCTAGAGGCATGTGTGTGTGTGTGTGTGTGTGTGTGTGTGTGTGTGTGTGTGTACAAATTCATAATGAAAGGGATAAAGCCAAATGTATGTACTAAGGTAGCAGACAGACTTTGGGCCTCTACTCAAGGCCTCCCTAAACACAAGAACACTTTGTTCTAATAACCTGGCACTTTTTGATACTCTTCTTCCCAACATGACCACTGACGACAAAATAGGAGCATAAGCAAATGTGGTGAAGGGAACGAATGGTGCCTGGCTATCAAAAGATATCAGGGCTGAGGTCTTAAAATCATAACACTGTGAATGAGGTGGGGAGTGCGGAGTGAACACCCAAAGTCCATTTGTAGACCACTGGAGATCCCCTTACAGAAGGGTCTCAGGAACGAGACGAGCCAGTCGGGTGAGATGTAGCGCCGATGAAAAATACAACTTTCCTCTTGTTCCTAAATGCTTCCTCCCCCCCTACTATCTTGATCCCAATTCTACCTTACAAATATGGCTAGACCAGAAGATGTACACTGGTACAGATAGGAACTGGAAACACAGGGAATCCAGGGCGGATGATCCCTTCAGAACCAGTGGTGTGAGTGGCAATACTGGGAGGGTGGAGGGAGGGTGGGTTGGAAAGCGGTAACCGATTACAAGGATCTGCTTATAACCTTCTCCCTGGGGGACGGACAATAGAAAAGTGGGTGAAGGGAGACGTTGGACAGTGCAAGATATGACAAAATAATAATTTATAAATTACCAAGGGCTCATGAGGGAAGCGGGGGCGGGTAGCTGATGCCAAGGGCTTAGGTGGCGAGCAAATGTTTTGAGAATGATGAGGGCAATTAATGTACAAATGTGCTTTACACAATTGATGTATGTATGGATTGTGATAAGAGTTTATGAGCCCCTAATAAAATAATTTTAAAAAGAAAGAAAAAAGCTTGAAGTTAAACAAGCAGCCATCCAGCAGGGAAGCAAATAAGTCCACACATGGAAGAAGCACACCAGCCTGTGAGATTATGAGGCACCGACAGGATCAGGTATCAGGTATCAAAAGATCCAAAACAATTACATCGATGTGAAAGAGGGGGTTTGGAGTAGAGACCCAAAGCCCATCTGTAGAAAATTGAACATCCTTCCACAGAAGGGTTACAAGGAAGGGATGATTCAACCAGGATGCAGTATAGCACCAATGAAACACACATCATTTCTCTAGTTCCTGAATACTTCCCCTGCCCACCCACCCCCAACTCCCCCACTACCATGACCCAGTTCCACCTTACAAATCTGGCTAGACCGGAGTACACATATTGGTACAGATAAGAATTCTCGACACATGGCATTCAGGACAGATAAAACCCCCAGGAACAGTAGTGGGGTAGTGATATCATGAGGGTGGGGGGATGGTAGAGGTGAGAGAAGGGGGAGAAAGGGGGGCTCCATCATAAGGTTGAATATATACTACCCCCAGGGGGACAAATAACAGAAATGTAGGTGAAGGGAGACCACAGACAGCATAAGACACAAAATAACAATAACAATACATAATTGGGGCAATGAATGTACAAATGTGCTTTACACAATTGATGTATGTATGGATTGTGATAAGAATCGTATGAGCCCCTAATAAAATGATTTAAAATAATAATAAAAAATAAATTTAAGATACGCAGAGCAGAAAAAAATACATAATTGATCATCAAGGATTCACAAGGGTGGGAGGGTGGGGGAGGGATGGGGAACAAAAAGGACCTGATACCAAGGGCTCAAGTAGAAAGAAAATGCTTTGGAAATATTGATGGAAACATATGGACCAGTGTGCTTCATACAACTGGATAAAGGATTGTTCTAAGATTTGTAAGAGTCCCCCAATATAATGATTAACAAAATTTTAAAGAAAAAGAATAGAAGAGGAGAGGGGTCTGGGTGAGAAGTTGTCCCGTTTGTTTGTTTGTAATGAATGCTGTTTCCTCCTCTATGGTAGATATGATACAGCTGGTATCGTTAACCTGAATGAGAAGCAAGGGGTCTAGAGCCAAGCATCAGGCTGGACTCAAAGACCCCAATCACTACAATGCTAAATGGGAGAACCAAGAAACAGGAGCACTTAATTCAAGGTCATGAATTTTCATTTTATCCCCTTTTTGAGGATCTTCTGGAAACAAAGACATAGGCCCCCACAGGAGGAACATTATTTTTATTTCCCTGGGGACAAAAATAACATTTGCGTGAATCGCAGTTTGGTTTCTTGGCTATCTAAGTAACCACCTAGGCCTTAGTCATGAAAACGATCCCTAATAAGGGGACATGCTATATAACTGTCAGCACCTTCCCACATTCCTACAATAAAATGAATGCATGTTGAGATAGTGTATTGTGCCAGCCTGGCTGATAAACGCATATATGATTTAACAGTTCATTTCTCATTATATATCTAATTCTCTTTATAAATAAATATATGAAATTATCAGGGATTTGGTTTTATCTCTCTAGAGAACCCTGTCTAGCACACGTGTATACAAATCAGAGCTCATACATACACTTGAAACTGACTTTCTGAGGGAGCCGTGTTATTTACTCCACTAATTTTATTAGTTTTCTAAAAGTTTTTCTTTGTGCTTCACAGACTGTAAGGTACTGCTTCAACAAGTTCAAAAGATTTCTTTGTATCAAAAGTTAAAAGTTTTAAACGGTAAGAAAAATAAAACATAAAAAAAACCCAAAACCTTACTGAAATATTAAATATAGATTTACCGACCATATACCATTCAACAATTTTACACCCAAGGCTATGAAAGCATGTGCCCACACAAAGCTTGTGTACAAATATTGATAGCAGTATTAGTCACAATAGCCAATACATGGAAACAAACCAAATCTCCCACAAGATACGGAATAGGTAACTGTTCCTTTGGAAAAGAATGAAGTCCTGACACACCTGCAACCTGGATGAACCTGGAGCACAGGCGCTCAGCCTGCAGACCCTGGTGAGGAACCCCCAGAACGGGCGGGCCCACAGGGAAAGAAAACAGAAGAGCGGTCTCCAGGAATAAGAGCAATCCCTAATGAACCTGGTGTCGCTTCGCGGGTGATTTTTTTTTTTTAATCGTTTTAATAGATGGGGTGATTTTCTATCATTGGGTCGTAGTGATGGCCACATAATTCTACGAATATATAAAGCACATAGATACTTTGAAGCAGATGTATTTTACAGTATGGGAATTATATCAATAAAACTATGATTTAAAAAAAATTACCAGACTACTTCCATTGCAAAATTGGTAACTTTTCAACGACAGTACTACTTTAGGCCACATTATGTCTTTGGGGCAATGTCCAATAGCATTATATAAGATCTGAGAGCTTCCAAAAGTTCATGTGAAAATTCCATTATCTTCTCATGCCAATTTTCCAAACATTTTAAATCACCCTTCATGCGCCCATGGTCCCAAATGTTTTAATAGAGTTCAGAACTCCGGTTTGGAGAAAAGGGTGTAGGGAAGAGAATAGCTTCCCACGCACAACACCGGGTCCTTTGTCTCTTGTATGCAAAGTGACTGTGCTGCGAGGTGAATAATGAGACAGTGCATGTAATATATAACTTAGAATACATATGTCTTGATGGCCCTCATTAAATGCCTCTAATGGCTTAAAAGTACGCAGTACAAAATACTTTCTATATAAGAAGCCTGTCTATAGCGTGTATTGTGATTGTAGCATTAGCTTCTGAAAATATACTTGGATGGTGAGGAAGTGCACCTTGGTTCACAAATGTGGCAAAATCAGTGCTCACAGTAGCAGCAGCAGGAGACGATGGAAGGGCAATGATTTGGAAATGAAACCAAAGATCATCCAACAACACCACGGAATCAGAGATTGCTACTGCTAGCAATTTAGGCATGCTGTACTCACTCAACAGTCCTCAACAATAAAGAAAAACTCCTTCAGTGGCAGTGCGGCGAGAGGGACCTAGAAGATCAGATATGGGGAAACCACTAACGATACAGGCCGAGGACCAAAACTGAGAGGGCTCCTCCTCAGCACAGAGATGCTCACTGCTAAGGCAGGAGGCTTATTCAAGACGCCGAAAGGCAGAGCAGGCACAGTCCAAGATAATGGTGTTTGCACACCTTCCCAACCACATAACACCCTATTTCACAGAGCGTATAATGAAGTTAAGCCAGGGAGAACTGGATTGAGCTAGAAATGAAAATCTCGTTTGGCTGCTTTCAGTTTCTATGTAAAGGAAGAAGAGTCAGGTTTGAGAAGGGCCAGGCGCCTCCTTCTGTGGTGACATTCATTATGTGACACTTTAAGCAGGACAACACATTTAAATGTCTTGCGTTCAACTGAAATGACTTTTTCCACTATAACCTCCGAGGGATTCCTGTAGGAGAACTCCCAAACCATGCTGTTGTTGCTGTCATTTTGAGAGCTGAGCTACAATCACAAATCCACACTTATATAACAGAACAAGACAGAAGGGGGAAAATTAATTTGGAAAAGAAAAATCTCCCAAAGTCAAGACCATACAGAAGCAGGCTAAGCTAAACACATTTGTGCTCACACAGAATTACTGCCACTACTTACCACCTGGGTCCTCGGGCTTGGTTTCTTTGCAGGCGTAGCTATGTGCCCGCGGGCCACCTCTTCGGAAACTGAACTCTCTTTGGAATTACTCAAAAAATCCACTTCGTCTTCAGCTTTCACGTCCGGCATGTCTAAAGAAAAGTAAGGGGTTATTAGAGTGCATCTGAAGATCTGATTCCTGTGCCTCACTGTTTACTCAACCTTCTCTGGTTATCATGTGTTGTGTTTGTTTTTTGCTTTCGTTCTTTTAAGTGGAAAAATTATCTTTTGCTTCCCACAGTTGATGTCATTTCTGATCCTGTGCTGAGCTGTTCCTTGACCGCATGGCTGTATGGTTTTTCCGAAAAGCAGCCAATGATCATAGCCTTTGTATGGGTGGAGAGCTCCAATTCCAAGTCTATTGATTGACCTTCTATTTGAAAACTATAGCTTTTCATGACCAATCTAAGCATGTGGTGCTGACTTAACAAATGGAAAAGTAAACTCATCATCTTTAAGAAGACAAAATAGGTGGCCTATTCTGACCGTCATCCAAAATGCCAGACACATATCAGTATAAGATACAAGAGAAGCCTTCAACATGTTTTAAAAAAAGGGAAATTAAACAAATGAAAGCAAAACAACTAGCACAAAAATAGTAAGAAGGCTGACACAAGGAAAAGCCCATCACTGATCCTTCTATTTACAAACTGTGATGGTACTGGGCCTTCGTGTTTACATATATTCTCATAAACACACACGCACGCAGCCAACCAGCCAAAGACATGTCGACAACAAAAAAGGGAAAATGCCCCTGAGAACGAATACAAGCCTCTGTAACAAGTCTGGTTTTCTTTCCGTCTGATCTCCCCACTGATGAGACTAGTCCAGTAAGTTACAGTTTTGTTTCAAGTCTTATTTGTTGCTAAAGACATAATACCAAAGCAGCAATTTTTTTTCTTAAGAAAAAGGTTGTTAAACATGCTCTCTCTGGGATTACGACATTACCTTCTTGCTGACCACACCCAAGGGACCAAATAGCAGCGGTTTCTGTTAATATGAGCCACCATATGATCAAGTAAATACAGGAAGGAAGTGATAAAATAATGTCTGGGGCACATTTCTGCTCTGACACTTCCTTACAGAGGACTGATGATTGAGCAGTCAAAATTCACCTTGATAACTAATCCAAGTACAATTTTCATCTCAATTTCAAGTGAAAAAGTCTGACGATTGTTATTCAGTGAAAATTCTTCCCTATTTAAAGAGCAGAGAGGTTTCTTTCATCAAAGAATCAACAGCATTAACTCAGATTTAATCTGGAAGCACACAGGGACAATTACAAAGGACCATGTGCCGATGATGTAGGACCATGCAGCATTTGGTTCGACTGGTACATAATGTTGTCAAGAGTCAGGGAGACACATCTGCAACTAGCAAAAATAACAATTTATGATTTTGGGGGGGGGAATGGAGGAGGGAGGAAAGATTTAGAAAAGTACTATAAAAGATTTAGTAAAGTACTATAAATGAACATATATAAAATGCCTTTCTTCTTGTTTAGCTCTTGTATGATTTTACTAGTGACTTAAAAATGGGTAAACAAGTTTATTTGCTCTAAGTCCCAAAGTCTGTCTTGAATATAATAAAATGTGATTAAAGTTGTTGCTGTTTTTTTTAAGGAAGAAAAATCTGACTAAGCAATTCCTTAGAAGCATCCCTTGATCAAAACATTGCTGAACAGGCCAGAGTGATTACTTCATTTTCGGGTTGTTGGAGATTTACATATGTTTATTTGTGAATGTGATTTTTGGCACCACTTTGCTTTCCTATACCCACCAACTGAACACTATGTACCTTGGCAAGTCGAAGCCAGTCACGAAAGCAAACAGTGATTGTGGAGACTTGTGGGCAATCTCTGCAGGACTGGTCCGGCCCAGTCGGGCACCCCCAGCATCCCAAAGCACAGGCATCAGTGCTCGTGAGGGCTCAAGGCTCACATTCTCTTCTTGCTACCTGGGAGTTTCGGGATTTCCCTATTTCGATTTCGATCTGGCTTTGTCTTGAGCAGTATATAAAAACAGGAAGTCAACAGTGTGCAGATGTTAGGGAGAAATGTGGCAACTTCCACTTCAGCAGTTAAACTTTGTCTTTTCACATGTAGCACAGCATGGTTAAATCCATGAATGGACTGCGAACTTCCCAGAAAATACCCTTTGGCTCTGAGCTCACTTGGGTATTATTTTTCCAGGGCAATGTGACTAGGACTTTCCCTACCCCTGATTTTTTCTGAAGATAGCCCCGACTCCTTCATCACAAACTACTTCTATCTGTAGTTTGAGACTATGAGCACCAAAACCTAGTAAAACAAGCAAGCAAATCGCCCCCTCCCGTATGTGTGTGTGTATGTATGTATATTCTCTCTCTCTTTCTCCCCAAACCCAAACACTGCCAAAATGTCAGGCATCTTTCTTTTCTTTCCAAGAGTCTTAAAATCTTGGCATTCAATTCTTGTCATCTTTGCTCTACTTATGAATTATTAAAAACCAAGCCTGAAATCTTCCCTTGTATCTCAGGCGCAACCCCACACCGAGCTTCCCTTTTCTTGGGTTAAATTCTGACTAGCCAGAAAGAGAAATAATTCCAGTCCACGTGGCCAAAGCCATCACACCCAAATGAGAAGAACCAAGCAGGCATCAGCTTACAGCCACACCCATTCTGCTGAGATGTCGACCTGCCAGGGTCCCCAAAATAGACTTGTTGCACCAAGTTGTTGAAAATCTAGAGACCTTCTCGTTTACGTTCTGAGACAGCAGTCAACAAATTTCTACTGTTAATTATCCAAATCATCCTTCATAACTAAAAAACCTGGTGTCACCCAAAATACCACCTCAACTGTGGGGTGGGGTGGGGGTGGGTACAATTAAAAAGGGTTAAAAACCCTTCGCTGGGATAAAAAAAAGATCACTAGGTTTAAGTTATTCATCTCCCTAAGACACTTAGAGAAGAACTTCATGACTCCCTTTCTCGATTTTGTTGTTCATTTCTTTCTACACCTCAGCCAAACTCTTAACAAGTACTACATTTAGAAAGATCTTCAAAAATTAAAAAGGAAAACCAACAACAAAACGGAAACAAAGGTACTCCTTACCTACAAGAGTCTGAAGGCGAACACACAGCTAGGTCCGTGCCTGCACTTAGTAACAGGTGGTGGTATTAGACCGTTTGAATCAAACTGACCTTTCAAGACTTTAGGGATCAGTACCAAGTCCACCTTCAGTTGCCGCGGCAGCCTCAACCCCCAATAAGAAGTTTTATTCCGCCAGTCTATTTCCAATGAGCAGTAGTGGTTTCTCTTTGCTCTCTCTGGACATGGTTACCCACAGATAGAACAGGCTTCTGGGTGAAGCAGCTGCACCGAGCAGAACAGGCTGCTTGGTGCAGCTGCTTCACCCAGATAAGCAGACACAAGGTCTGCCCTGTGACAGCAGCTCAGCTGACTGGGGCTGGGCGGAAATCCTGCATCCTACTCCCTGCACCGTGCATGGTCCTGAGTGCCCAGACGGCTGCCCCAAAGCAACAGGCTGTGCAACTGCAGGTCTGCTCCTTAGGCAGAAAAGAATGGCGGGTACTCCCTTTCCCACCCCTCACCCGCCCAGGACCCAGGACTCCCACTCTGGATACTGGGTCACCAGCTTAGAAAGATGGCTCTAGCTCTCATGAAACCATCCTCCACTCTCCTAAGTGTGCGCAGGAGACAGACCGGGGGAGAGGGAGGGAGTTTCAGGGTTGTAACTAAACTACAACCTGCTGAAACTTCCCAACCACACCTTTCAGTGTTTTTCTATGGCCTTACCCCCCCCCCCAAAAAAAAAAAAAAAAAAGAATTAAATCACGAGAATAAAAATGTCTACTAAATCCCTTTATCACCTCAGAGCACCTGTGATCTAAGCATTGTTTTCCAGGCTGGGAAACCTGCAACTACTCCAGTGTGAGAGACCTGTCAGCAATGAAGTCGGGAGTCTACAGCACAGGAAGCAACATCTGACCAGCCCTCAGAGATGACGTGCCTCTTTGGATGATACTGACTAATAACTTGGCAATCAACCAAATGAATGTAATTCCTCTAAATAAAGATGCTGCCGCTTCTTTTTTTAAGGCCCACCCTCACCCCCACCCACCTTCTTTCTTTTCTAGTGTATCACAGAACCACGTGCAAATTTTTTGCTTCTCAACATGTCAATTCTGTTTGGTTTTGCTTACCCGCTGCCAGTTCAGGTCCTTGGTCAGGCAGAAGACTTTTCTCTGTCTCCTCTTTTTCAGCAGAACCCCCTTCTGGCAGGCAGGCACTCACTTTCTCAGCAGAAACATCCTTGGGTTGTTCAGCCACAAGGCCTGACTCAGGACTGACTTCGCTGTCGGTGACCAGCGCTCCCGAGGCCTTGATGCACTCGATGACGGCATCCACTATTCGACTTGCAGCCTCCTCTATCACGTCTGCGCACTTGGGCAGATCCTCCGCGTTGGAAGACACAGTGCTGAGCAGATCAGGGACACTGCTTTCCCTGCATGGCCTGACATCTGTCACGCCCGGCAGGGCCCTATCTCCAGCAGCTGAGAGTCCTGTCTCTGTAGGGAGCTCATCGGCATTCGACGGCAGGAGGCCATGACTGGCTTCACCATCCATCTGTGCCTCCTGGGGGTTGTCTGTGGTGCAGCTGTGGTGTGCTCTCTGCAGCATCCCTTGCTCCCTGTCGACTGGTAGCTCCTCTGGGGTTGCAGCTACCTGCAGGTCACTCACTCCTTTGTCTGAGAAAGCTCCTGGCAGGCTTGGGACCATCCTCTCCTCCTGGCTCAACAAGATGCTGTGAGTGTTGTGGGATAACTCCTTTCTTCTGACCCCACCAGCACCAACCACGGCAACGTCCAATGTCGCATCGCCACTCACCTCACAAGCAGCAGTTCCACCCTGGGAATGCGTGTTCTCCACGCCAGCATCCTCCTCAAAAGGCTGATTGTGGTGAAGAACCCCAGAGGCATCTGGCACTAGACCTGCGGACAGAGGCGGGCTGCTCTGCTCTGGGTTCACGGCTTCCTGTCTGGAATCTGCAGTCAGACTTGCTCCTGGTGGCACCAATCTCTGTCCAGTTCCAACTTCAGTCAGCAGTGAGCCTTGTGGGGCCACTTCCTTGTTATGTTCAGTTTCTGCCTTAAGAGAGGCAGAGGGTGTGCCCAGAGAACGACTGTGTTCAAGTGCAGTGCCCTCAGCAAAGGCGGCTGAACCAGCTTCTTCACAGAGCCCCAAGGCTTCCTGCCCAGGAGGTGGTGTTCCCTGCTCTTCCTGTAATGCTCCTGAAGAAAGAGCGTCTTCTTTGACCAAGGGAGAAATCACGGCGTTGTCTGTGTCGTCTTGTCCCTGAGCTGCAGAACTTTCAGGGACCACCAGATCTTTCTCTTCTCCATGCAAAACTGAACCAACTGCCGCAGTGGCCTCACTCACACTCAGTCGGGAAGACTCAGTATCCAATGCCTTGATTCTCAGCACTTCTGGGGTGGCTGAGGGGCAGGGGCCTTCATGCGGTTCCTCAGGTCCCCCGGGACTGGCATTCCCCATGCTGGGCTGGAGCTCTGTAGCAGGAAAGAACGCCGTCTGGGCAGCGGAACTGTCTTCTAGTGGGTGCTTAATGGGATCACTTGACTCTCCGCCTGGGTCATCTTTACAATCTGAAGACTGCTGTCGTTCGGGAGTTGCTGTTCCTTTTCCTTTCTGGGAGGGGACAGCAGTAAGTGCGTCATCTTTGGTTACTGATTCACGGCCTGGCTTGCTTGCCAGAGAGAAAGGGCTGTCTGGTGTCGCTGCCTGGCCTGACACTGGTTCTTTCTCGGCTTTGGGGACAGGTGGCTGTGGAGGTGAAACCACTTCACTTACGTTTGTTAAAGGAGTTTCCAGATTCAGCCCTTCTCCCTGGCCTGCTTCATCTATAACTTCACAAAGGCAGAGGCCGACATGTGCCTGGACAGAGTCATCTTGTACAGACTCAGAGAAGACAGTGCTGGCCTGCGCGTCTTCAGGGAGGGCTGGAGAGGGTGGAGCTTGTGTGATGGGCTGCCCTGTTACGATGTCTTCAGGCTGGGCAAGTATGTCATAAGGTTTTGTCAACTCTCCATTAGAAATCACCGTGTTCAGTTGACCTGCCGAGTCAGCACAACTTTGATCACCTCCAGTTGCAGAATAGATAGGTGAATTGCTGATCGGACACTGAACATGAGGTGACTTTGTTTCTGGCTTCCGGCTTGGCATTACATCTTTATCAGGTCCGGGAAAAGTTAAATCAGAGGATGACATTCTTGCAAGGGGAAGGTTAGGATCTGACCCATCTAATATCTTGCCTTCTGTAGCAGCTGGAATTACCGGAGAGGTCTGATCAGCATTCTCTTCGTAACTTCTTGAAGTTTCTGTTTCTGCAGTTTTTTCAATGGAGGTTTCTCTATGGTTATGTACAGACTCAGCAGTTTCATCACCATCTGGGGAACTGGAGGCAGAGACACAGTTTGAAACACTAGCTTTATCCACAGGCTTACTTGTGACTTTTACATCAGAAGCCGCAGCTGGACTGGTGTTAAAGTCCTCAGTTCTTTCCTGTGTGCTTTCCCCTGCCTCAAGCACAGTCTCACGCAAGGTGGTATCTAGGTTCATGAGCCCATGTTCGGTTTCCCTGACAGTCTCTGGGAAAGTGGCAACTGGTGCTGAACAGACGACCAGCTCACCTCCACTGCTCAGAGACTCCTGGTCTGCACTGATTCCAGGAGCGCTGGTTCCAGTTTCTTCAGTTCTGTCTCCCGGGGCGGGACAGCCTTCCATATCCTTTTCCCCAGAGTCAGGAATGCTCTTAAGGCAGCTGTCTGGATCAGATACAGTTCCAGAGTCCACAATGGGTACTGGCTCCACCTCTTCCCCTTCTCTCTCCACGCCTTTATTTTTCTCCTTACAGGAACAATCTGTGTTCTCTTCCTTAACTATGCTTGACAAACCATCAGAACTTTCGATCCACCCCTTGGCAGGGCTCCTTTGGCAGGGTGCATGGTCACCGGTATCTTTATTAGGGGGAGGGCACTGTTGGCTGTCCATAGTCTCTGGTGAACAGGGAGGAGAAAGGCCATGTATATTTGAGGCACTTGACGGATCCTGTGCTGTAACCCTTAAGGGCGAAAGGTTGTCCATCTGCTTAAGGTTTGTTTTCTGGAAGAAATAAAAAACATTAAAAAATATATATCTGTCCATGGGAAAAGTTATCACTGACTCCTATGCGGGCAGATCCTGTTGGGCAGAACTCCTGGCTGTTTCAGCCCTCAGAGGAAGATGAAGCTGTCTATTCTTACAAGACTGAAAGTCTCTGAGGCCGAACAGAGCAGTTACAGGCTGTCCTACAGGGCACTGGGATGCAGAACTGACTTGATGGCAGTGAGTTGTTTATTAAAGGTCACATAAAAAGATGGCCTAAAACAAATACAAGAAGCCATTTTTCTCTTGTTCCTATCTTATACCTGCATTTTTCACACGCAGTGTGAAAAATGGCAAAGAATATACAAGATGACAATTTCCTATATTATGAATTTATTTTGGAGAGCAGATTAAAATTCAGTCTCAACAACCTTATTTTTTAAATAACTTATCTTATTTTGTTGTTAAGAATATATACCAGAGAATACATGCCTTTTCAATAGTTTTGACACATCCACGTTAGTGACACTAATCACAGCCTTCAAGGTGTACTTCCATTCCCCCTCTAGAGTCTCAAGTTATTCTCCCGACTGTCCCCGAGGCTCAAACCCACTCTTGGAGCTGCAGCTGCACCCTTCTTTAAAAAACAAACCCCAAGTCCCCAAACACACAAGTGAGTATCTTCAAGCGAGCAGCTGAGAACAGTAATTTTAAAGGGTGCTTTAGAGCAGCAGTTCTCAACCTGTGGGTCACGACTGGGTCGAACGACCCTTCCACAGGGGTTGCCCAATTCACAACAGTAGCAAAATGACAGTTATGCAGCAGCGACGAAAACAATTTTATGGCTGGGGCTCACCACAACATGAGGAACTGTACTAAAGGGTCACAGCATTAGGAAGGTTGAGAACCACTGCTTTAGAGAGAGAAAGAGGCCACGACTACCATCAAGCCTCATACATACAAACTCCAAACCCAAACCTTCTGCCATCAAGTCGATTACAACTCACAACGCAACTCAACTTACTACCATTTCATTGATTTAAACCCTGAGTGACCCTATAGAACTATGCCTTTGGGTTTCTGATGTGATAAACCTTCTTATGAGCAGACGGGTAGCCTTAATTTTCTCCTCTGCAGTGACTAGTGGGGAACCACAGACCCTGAAATTAGCAAGCCCAATGCTTATCTGACAGTCCCCTCAAAGGCTCCACTCATATACTGAAAGCCAAAGCCTAACTCATTGCCATCAAGTCGATACCGACTCAGTGACCCTATAGCACAGGGGAAAGTGCCCCCGCGAGTTTCCATGACTGCATGTTTGTTTGTTTGTTTGTTTTTATCCCGTTTTATTGGTACTTCATCCACATATTATACAATTCAATAGCTCAACCATACCAAGAGGAGTTGAACAATCTTTACCACAATCAATTTTAGAACATGTTCTTTCCCCCGTACTCACTGTTATTCAAGTAGTTATTTTTTCACATTTTGCCGAAAATATACATGGGAATGTAACTGTGGGAGTTTTAAGAAAACCCCATTTCCCCCCTTATCTATACTAGTAAGAACAAATCCTAATAAGTGTAGTAAGTGCCCTTCAATCTTAAGGTGTAGCCAACTGTACTCGATAAATATTTACTGAGGAGTTATACCTTATGATTTAATCATAAAATATGCTCCACCCAATCTAGCTTAGCCATTTTAGTTATGGGCTGATAATTCCAAGAACAGTGGCATAGCAGATTTTCTTTCCTTCTTTCCTTCCTTCCTTCCTTCCTTCCTTCTCTTTCTTCCTTTTTCTTTCTATCTATCTATCTATCTATCTATCTATCTATCTATCTATCTATGAAAACAGTTCCTTGGCTGTCTAATACTGAAAATTAAATACATGAGAATATGTAACAGAATACGTAAATAAAATATTTTTTAAAATATAGGAGTAATAGTTAAAATAACCACACTGATGGTAAAAATACAATGCAGTTGTATAAATGTTAACTCTCAAGGCCACAGAGATGACTGGAAAAAATATTTATAATGCAATGATGGAAAAAATTAGATCTATATTTAATCTACAATTATAATTATAGCAAAATCTTTTGTGCATGTAGATAAGCTCTCTAAGAAGAAATGGAGCAAATACAACTGATTATTAGGGCACTTTGTCTTTTATATAAGAATTTTAGTATTTAAAAAAATACTATTTGTTCAACACATAAACTATTAAAACAGATAGTTTAGTCTTCCCGATCTTGCCCACCCCCCCCATAATCCCAAGCAAATCTCCCTTCCTTCCTTCATTTCCTTGCTCAGTAAATATACAGAGTTGTTACACTACTCCTTCACTGGACTGGCTTTACCTTTCTATTTAATGGGTGCTTCATGGAAGTTTACACAGGTAAGTATGAAAGGTGTTGAATCCCTTCTTCCATAAAACATTATGAGAAAAATCAATTTTTCATCAGAAACTTCAGCAATATGCACCTTCTGGAAACAAACAAACAAACCCAAAACAAAACCCAAAGCCATTGAGTCAATGCTGACTCATAGTGACCCTATACGACAGGCTAGAACTGCCCTGTGAGTTTCAAAGATTTACCTGTTTTACGGGAGCAGCCAGTGGGTTTCAACTGCTGACCTTGTGGATCACAGCCAACCAGTAACCACTATACCACCTGGAGCCTAATGCCCTTCAAGTATTCAAAAGTAGTGCCCTTCTGTTTCCAATGAAAATGTGAAAGGAGGTCATTAAAGCCGATGAAGAATGAACATTACAGAACAGGACCTCGGAAACAAGAGATGCTGCTTGAAGACTTCTAAGCTCCTCACATATGCATCATTCCACCTTTTTAATTTCAGGTGCTTGCCTTGCATAGCCATCCCTACGGCTCAGTGATTACCATCTACCTAGCACGAAGCGCTGGAGAGGGAGGGGGGGCAGCGGGGAGGGAGGGGCAAAATGAGGACCTAATGCCGGGGGGCTTAAGTGGAGAGGAAGTGTTTTGAGAATGACCAGGGCAATGAATGTACACATGTGCTTTGCACAATTGATGTATGTATGGATTGTGATAAGAGTTGTATGAGCCCCTAATAAAATGATTAGGGAGAAAAAACAAAAAAGAACTTAGAAGAAAATTAAAAAGAAAAAAAGAAGCGCTCGAAAGAACATTCTGATTTCTAGGCAGTCCATTCAGAGGAAAACAAAGTAACACCTGTTCTGGAGCAAACATTATGCTAAAAGGCAGAGGGCAGGCTCCCCGACCAGATAACCCAGCTCGGAAGTCTCTGGGCCTGCTGCTCCCAAAGAAGCCTCTGACGCCGAGCTGACCTTAGGTGACCTTTTATGAAACGACTGTCAAGCTGTTCCAAATCAAATCAGCTCCAAACTAAACCGGGAAGAAAATTTATCTGAACTTAGCCTCGCAGATGTTATGGCCACCAGAAATGTACCCAGATGACATTTATATTATCCATAATATATGCTCCCAGGGAGTCTGAAATGTTTTTATGTCTGGCAACAACTTTATCTTCTGTGCTTCAGTGGGCTATAAAACTTACATTTTTTAAGTGATATATTTACTGTTTATCAATTTAAATATAGCAACACTGTCATTGCTCGGTCAAAGGGTCGTTTGAGAAAGCTTACTTCTGAGCAAGCGGGTTCTCCTCTGCCAGCAGCTAGCTCAACAGGGGATGGGGCCTGGTTAGTTTTATACAGTTAGGCCAAACACAGGCAGATTTCTTTGTATGCCAGGAAAATTTGGCTCCCATGGTTACTTATTTTTGTATTTATCTCGTGTGTATGTGGTTTTGGTGTGTGCGCACACGCACATCTTTCATTATTTGAAAATCTGACCAAAGCCAATGAAAAATTCTCATCTCCCTAGTGCTACAGGTCTAATGATAACTCTGTATCTGCAAGTGCTAATGCTATTATTGCTGGTTTCACAGTCTTTGGGGGGGACGGGGGAACATGTTTATGCTTTAGTTTTAGCAAGAAAAAAACCCCATAAACTCCTGGGAACAGAAACATTCTTCTTACCATTAGCTGCTGCTGGATGTTCCTAAGTTTGAAAACATGCCCAGTGCAAGTGTCTCCAGTAAACTGGGGTTCATGCTGTGACTGAGAATCAGAGGTTAATGTATAGATGTCCAACTCTCGATGATGTCTCACAGAACAGTCTCCATAGGGTATTTCATGGGACAGACTGCTCCAGGATTCCGGTTCTCCAGCATTCTCCCTGCAAAGAAACAAGCTCTAGTGAATACATACATTCTGCCTCCCAGGTGGGGACTCAGCGCTCTGTGCCTTATATAAGCGCTCTAACTGATTCCGAGTGAAAAGGAGGCTCAGAGCAGCCGATATTTGGCTTGTACGGCAGCTCGGTTCATTAGGCATGTAATTGATCCCTCCATTCACCTCACAAGAGGTCACACAAAGGGGGCAAACAGCAAATCCAGGACTCCTCCCTACAGAGGTTCTTTTGACCAAGACACAGAGAAGTCTGCGAGCATGAAATAGTTAATCTTATGCTAACAGCAAACAATGGGAAACTATAACGAGAATGGTTTTAGCCTGGTTTTCAATAGAAATAGGCTTATTATGAATTTCTTTAAATGGACCACATAAATCCCAGCCTCCACACCCTGAGACCAGAAGACTAGCTAGAGGGTACTGCGCTACTATTACCAACTGTGCTGAAAAGGATCAAAACAGGTCCTGATTAGAGTGGGAGAAAACTGTTCAAAATAATGAAGACCAGCCTGAGTCATCTGACAGAGTGGTGGGACCCCCAGACTATGGCTCTTAGACCCCTTACAGGCCTGGAACTGGACTCAACTTTCAGCCATATGACAGACCCATATGGTGAGAGGTCCTACCAAGAAGGTGCAGAGTCCTGAAAACAATCAACCCTTCAAGGTCAAAAGGGTAGCATCTGGAAATGGGGAACACAGGGAAGAGGTGGAAAGGGCATATCAGGACCTGCAATCAATGCTCTAAAATAAACCATGTATTGACTGCTGAATGGAAAAACCAGTCCACTCTGTGAATATTCAAACAAGTCGCCAAAGTAAAAAAAAACAAATAAAAGTTAGACCACATTATTATTAACTCCGGTCAATTACACCGAAAAGGGGACTCCCCGTGAAGGCACGCGGCAACTTTTGTTGGGGGAGGATGCACTTTCTAAGTTTCCCACATCAGTGCTGGAGAAAAACGAATACAACTGTCTTACTGCTCTGTGGCTGTCCACGTAATCATCAAATTCCACTTGAATACAGAAAGCTCTTGGTACCAAGAATTTCACTTTTAAAAGTACTGTAAATTTTTAAAAATCAAATAACGATGCTCAGTTCACATTATTAAAAATATGTATTACATACACATGTAGATGACATGGGTACAGGTATGTAACAAGGCACTCGAGACAGGACTCAAAATATGTCACCTCTGGTTTTGGGGTTCTCTAATGCTAATGGAATGTCCATTATCAATTTGGACAGGGTCAGTGGAGTTCTTCCTCCAAGACCACAGCTGTTGCAATTCTACCCTTATGACAAGAAGGTGCATTTATGCCCATGATGCCAGATGTAATACACAATCCAAGCTCTAGTGTGCTTTCCATACGAGCTGAGAAAATCTTGGCACACTGCACCTTCTCACACTACATAAGAGTTTGGGTGTTTGGTAGCCTCTTGTGGGTTCATCGCATTTGATAAATGTCTGACGCCCCATTCCTTGACACAAATGCTCTTTCATGTCAGTTTGGAACACAGTGAAGTGCACAGTTGGAGAAATATGGGTCCAAATACTAGCCCTCCATGTCCTAGCTGTGGTGTTCAAAAGCGCCACACTTTTCCTTTTCTGAGCCTTAATTTACAGTCTGCAAAGAGGGACATTACAATTCAAGCAGTATATTGAGGAGTAGAGAGTAATGTATCTGAAACGTCCCTTTCTTATCCCCTTCCTCTATAAAGTTAACATCTGTGGAAAATCCTATATCATATTTATTATATCTCATCTAAGCAATCAATAGATTAGTAAGGCATCTCAGAGATTCTGAAAGAAGGCTGAAGGTTATGTTTCAAATCATTATCACAGTTTGAAAAATGAAGAAATTAAAGGTTAATAGACACTACCCCACCCAGAGATACATGTGAAAAATAGCACTTCAATTCTCTCTCCAGACTTTTGCCTAGTAAGCCAGGCATACCTATGTGTTATTAACAACTCACTTGGGAGAAACTGAAGTTTTGAAGCTAAAATATGCTAACAGTGAGAAACCTGGGACACATGCAAAAAAAGCACACTGCCTCAGGGTAATAGATAAGGTTTGCCCCAAACAAAACGACTAGTAATAGCCATACAGGAGTGCCCTCCACCCCCCAAAACAGGTAAAATAGAACAAGTTTAGCACAGGCTACACTAAGCGTTTTATGTACTTAGCAACCTGCTGTACTCCATCTGAAATAGTCATTTGAAAGTTCCATGGAATGACTCACTTAAGAACTCAATCAACTACACTCCATTAGGGGAAGAAACTTTTCTACAAAGTCAATTCTTCAAGCTTCGGTTGACGCTTGTCACTAACTGCTTAACTAATCGTCTGACAGGTTATTATTCACATCTCTGCTTACTCAGGTTACCACGTAGAACCGTGGTCCAACATAAATGAGACCCCTGAAAACAAAACTTGCTTTGGATAGAACCTTTCTGTGCGAAGCCAGTGGAACAGCCTCAGCGGGCACTGTTTGCTATGGCGGGAGCTTTGCCTTACACTAAAGAGTGACAGTTCATTTTCAGCAAAATACAGTCTTCTGTCAACTTTACTACTATAAATCCTCAAAGCGGTTTCATTTTCAGTATGTCAACTGTGGGAAACCCCTTGCCCACAGAAACTCTATGTTCCCTCTCTCGTGCTCCCTTCCCAGGAGGCTGTGCTTCTCCTGTCACAGTGACCTCCGGGCAAGGCAAAGAGGAGTCGATGCAATCATTCTTGGCTTATCTATTGCTACTGACATGATTCCAAATCCACCTTGCCCAAAGGTCTGGGAAGGCCCACCCACCACTGTTCTTTATCAGGGTTCTGAAAGAAACTCCTTTCTTTCCTTGTGGGGCTTTGTGATCACGGAAGAGGGCAAGGGGCTTTGTGATCACGGAAGAGGGCAATGACAACCAAGATACATAATGAACAAACAAAACAAAACCATCCAGTATGTATTTTAGAAGCCAGCAAGTATTGTGGAGAAAAAACAAAGAGATAGGTTTGCAACTTCAAATGTGATGGTTTAGAGAAAATGCCACTGAAACAAATATGTTTGCTACTCTGCTAAGTACTATATAAAATCCTTACTGGATCACTAAAAAAGTTTAGCAAACTTCTAAGGATAAGAATGTCTGCTGCAACTTACGTTAGCATTGAAAACCTGGAAAAATTAACCGATCAGTAACTAGGGGGCTGCTCAGTAATTTAAAGGGGGGAAATCTACATGATTTTATATAGTATCAAAAATAACTCTGAAATCCACAATTATGAGTAAAATAATACACAAGAGATAGAAGTGTGGGTGTGGTTAATTAGTAAAATGCATGGACTAATATCAGGGTAGTTTTCTTTTCAAGAGTTTCAAGCTTAATAATATTTTTTAAAAATCCATAGGCCAACTATGGATTGCTCAGAAATACTGCTCAGTAATACTCTTCCTACTCTCCTGTTTCTTAAAGCTTCCTCACTATGACGATGTAAACCTTCTATACTTTTCTCAAAGGTGCCCTGCTGGTGTTAATTGAAATGTCAGCAGTTCAAATCTACCAGCTGCTCTAAAAGAGAAGGATGGGGCTGTCTGTTTCCATCAAGATTTATAGCCTCAGAAACCCAAAGGGGCAATTGTACTCAGTAGTTCTGAGTCACTATGAACTGAGATGGACGCAGTAGCAATGGGTTTGGTTCTTGGTTTTTATAATGTTCTCAACTATCCTACATGACATGACCCTTGTCTACATCATTCTCAGGTGACTTTTGGTCCCAGTTTAGTGAGCTCAAGGCCATGAATGTGATCTAAAGTAAGCTCAGGCACTAACTTCAAAGATGCCTCCTCTAACAGCGGTTTTGCTCGTTTGCTCCTGTTTCCCCCTTGGGTGTCTGCTGCAATCAGTAACTGTCCTCTGGTGGCCTGTGGTATTCTATCAGCTTTTGGACTAGCCCTAGCTCTTTCCCCAGCCACCTACCAGATGCTTTCTTAAAACAGGAATCACACAACAGCAGAGACCGTATAAAGTATTAAAGGCAGGGAATAGAAGCAGTGGTGGCAGTAACAACCTTTTTTCAACCCGTAAACCAGCAGCTCTCTTCAAAGGGGACATTTGACAATGTCTGGAAACATTTTTAGATGCCACAATTAGGGACATGGTACCAGCTTCTATTGGATAGAGGCCGCCACCTATGTTGCTAAACATCCTATAATGCACAGGACAGCCTCCACTACAAAGGACCACCGGCTTCGAACCTGTCTACAGTGCTGAGGCTGAACAGCTGCTGAAAACCCACTGACTGAATTACTGTCTGCTTCCTCTCTTTCCTTCCTACAGGGAGTCACCACTTCTACCTCCTTACCACCCACTTAAAACACTTGAATCTTGCCACCTGGCGTCTGCTTATTCCTATGGCTATAAAAACATAACTTAAAAAAAATCATTTTATTGGGGGCTCGTACAACTCTTATCAAAACCCATACATAACATCCATTGTGTCAAGCACATTTGTACACTTGTTGCCCTCATCATTCTCAAAACATTTGCTTTCTACTTGAGTCCTTGGCATCAGTTTCTCATTCACCCCACCCCAATGAACCCTTGATAATTTACAAATTATTAGTATTTTGTCATGTCCGACGTCTCCCTTCACCCACTTTTGTGTTGTCCCAGGGAGGGGTTTATAAAAACATAACTTTCTTGTAGGCCACATGGAACATGTGAATCCTAAAATCCAATGACCATCCTTAAATTTCACTAAATTTAAAAATATTATCCTGGCCCTTCTTTTAAACTTTATTTTCATTTGCCATCCAGACAGAACCATTCTATAAACCTCGTTCTTCTTCTTGAAGTTAGTTTACTTTCTGAAGTTCGTTTTTTCTCTTTTACATCGAGGCGCCCAGCCCTAACATTCCTCCCAAATGCATCTCTGGATTAAAAGTCTCTGAATTTTGCACATTCACACTTCCAGTACTTGAAGACTGTCTCTCCTAAGGTGGACAGTAGGTACTCTCAAATCTCCAGAAATTCACTTGCATGCTCTTTCAACCGTATCTATTTCCACTGTTATCCCCACTAACATCACTGTCCTTATTTTAAAAAATGCTAAGTTGATGTTGGCAATACTTCTATTCCACCCTTATTCAATTCTACAGGCCTTGCTCTAGCACAGATCTTCATGAAATGACCCAGACTCCTGTAACTGCTCTTGTTACGCACCAGCCTGCCCAAGAACTCCCACTACCCTCCACATCTACCCTATTACTATTAAAGCAATAGTAATGCCATTCTCTTGCTCTTTTTAAGTTTGCTGTGCAAAAAGCAATTTTTTGTTGCTCTTTTGGGGGAGGGAGAGGCTGGAGGAAGAACTTACTATACGTACCAGGCCTTGACTGTTATTAGCCAGGCATCCTCTTCTAATCTTACATATGCGAGGAAGCATCTTATCTCTACCATATGGACGTATAAAGCACAGGACCACAGAGCTTCATAGCCCACTAATAAGCAGAGCCAGAACTAATTTCTTTCCACTACATTGCAGTGCCTTCATGTCATGGGACTCCTCGGCCTGGCCACTAAGGTTTTCCATATTACAACACTGACGTTATTTCCCAGCCACCTTGAATCTACCAACACCATGTTTTGTATATCCATTTCCTGAGTGTATTTCATCCGTCGTAGATGCCAGCCTATTCCCCAAACACCCATCTTTCATATCCTGATTCCTAATCTCTTTCCCCATCCTTCGCTCTACAGAAAAAGGATTGTTTTTCTCCTTTCTGAACACATAAGGTCCTTATTTATTACTATCGTGTGTTTAAGCTTCTTGGGGATATTTAATAGCAATTTATTTACTTTTTTTATCCTGATCACAAGCTCTCTTGCTGTGGGGTCATGTTTCCTTTGCCTCTGTCTACTGGAGTTGCAATGCACCAAGGGTCTAAGGCTTCAAGTCAGCAAATAATACTCCCCAAAAATGTGTGACAAATTTCCCTTGATCATGATTCCTTTGGCTGAGTAACAAAGAAAAACCTGACATAACATTTGGGGTTGTCTTGTATAAAAACCCTGCATCTTCCAACAACAGACAGAACAGACATGCACAGAGGAGGAGAACTGAGGCCCATGGAAGGAACTTAGAATTAGATCTTCCTTACCGCGCTCACTCTAGACCAGTGGTTCTCAACCTGTGGGTCGCGACCCCTTTGGGGGTTGGAATGACCCTTTCACAGAAGTCGCTTGATTCATAACAGTAGCAAAATTACAGTTATGAAATAGCAACGAAAATAAATTTATGGTTGGGGGGTCACCACAACATGAGGAACTGTATGAAATGGTCACAGCATTAGCAAGGTTGAGAACCACTGCTTTAGAATCTATGCCTGTCTGTGCAGTGGTAGGTAGGCACATGTACATTATTTTACATTTTAATTCCAATGTTTTCTTTTCCTCCTACTGATGAACTTGGTAAGTTACAAATGCACATGAATCACTCCGTACAATCAAAATGCTTACCACAGGTGTGGGCAATACACATATTTCTCTGTTAAACAAATTCATAGAGAGGACTACAGAAAGATAGATCAAAACATCCATTTTTAATTTAGTTATATAAGCACATATACTTCTGCAAGACTTGGAAAAATACACTGCAGTCTCTCAACTTCCTCCTCACCTCATTCACCCACCACAGGCAACCACTTACAACTTTTTTAGTGTTTTGGTATTTCTTCCTCACCACATTGCATACTTACTTCTCTCTTATAATTCCAAACACATCTTGGGTCCAATATGAATTCCTGTTGGACAGCCACAGTTTGGCTTATCAGCATTATTGCTATACCTCAACAGACTCAAAAAGCAGTAATTTCCCCTTAGCAACCAAGGTTGCTTTTCATTAAAAGTGATATTCTATTAAAGGACCTGTAGCACTGTCAGCCAAGTGCTGGGCTGCTGCCCACAAGGTTGGAAGTTCAAACCACCAGCAGTTCCTCAGGAGAAAGATGATGGTATGAGCTACCACAAAGATTTACAGACTTGGGAACCCTGCAGAGTTGCTATGAACTGGGAACTGGAATTGACTTGATGGCAATAGATGGTAGGTCGGGGGTGGGGGAACTGCTGTGAATTAAATAATAACACGGATACTAGGACACCAATCATTAAAGGTGTCCAATGTCACAGTTGGGAAAAACGCATGTTAGGTGAAGTGGAGGAGAGCCTAAATACGCATGCTAGCAATTCTCTGATGTTAAAATACTGCTAGCAGTACTACAAATCCTTCACACAACACAGTTCGAACATCATGTGCTTCTATAGGACATTCTGTTTAAGCTAATATCTGCTTGTGTTCCCAAAGAACAAAGCAGAGAGACAGCAGGCATGCAAAGAGAAAATCAGAGAATCCAAATTAAACTGCTAGAGACTTCTGGAGACTGTAGCTGGGCACAGCTTGAAAATCTCGTCGAACGCTGTCACTGAACATTTTCTAATAAACACACACACAGACACAGAATTGCTTTGGTGATGGGGAAGGCAGATTCTGGCTTTCCCCCCGGGGGCTGCGAGTGAGGCCATCTCTGGAAGTCTCAGCACAGGAAATGAAAAGATGGCATCTTCTCGATCAGCTCTGAATGGCTCCGTGAAAGGGGGGTGGGGGGTGGGGTGTACTCTTGACGCAGTGGTGGCAACAAGCAGTCATGAGGATAGAGCAGGAGCAGGCAGTGCTTGGCTCTGTTGTACATAGGGACACGACGCGGTAGGGCCGCTTGACGGCATCTGGCAACACAGACTTGAAAAACTAGTATTTTCCGCCAAATCACGTGTCGAAACATTCTACAATTCTTAAAATGTAGTACTTCTTCAGGTACAACTATCATTATGGTGACGAACACTGACAGTACCATGGACTGCCAAAAGAGCCACCAAATCTGCCTTGGGAGAAGTACTGCCCGACTGCTCCTTGGAGGCAAGAAGGCGAGACAAGCCACGTGGTCGGGAGAGAGCAGTCCTTGGAGAAGGACATACATACATCATGCTTGGTCAAGAAGAGAAGCAGCGAAAGCATGGAAGCCACAGCAGCATGGATCGACACAGCGCGGCCACAATGCGCTCAAACGTAACAACTGTGCACGGAGCACAGGAGCAGGTGCTATTTCATCCTGAGTGGACACCTCACAACAACCACAACAACACTATACGAGGGGACTTAAGAATGTTTATTTAAAAGGCCCTTTACCATTTCATTTTTGGATCAACTTTCCAAAGCTCCTTTGTGTTCCTACTTAGAAGTTACGCTCCTTGTTCCGTAGCCTTTGGACTTGCAGGACTACTACTCAGCTCTCTCTTGATTAGAACCCTCCCTAGGTCTACAATTAGTCATTAAGCTCTCATTCCGCCTTGTATTTGCAGCCATGTGCAACCATGGAGAAGAGCAAGCCCGGCTATCTAAAATGTACCGTGGACAACGGACACAAATATTTCATTGTAACTAAACCTTGTCTGGCACTAAACAAGGAAAGTAACTTCTAAATAGGAACACAAGGAACTTTGTAAAGTTTATGCAAAACTGAAATGAAAAGATAAAGAACTTTTTAAACAGAATTTCTGAAGCCCCTTCGTATAGTGTTGATGTTGTCTGTCTCTTAGTCAACACCCCAATAGTATTTGGGTTTCCCCTGAGGTAAGCGGCGCTGAAAGAGCACTCAGACAAGTGCAGGGGCATGCTTGCTCTTCTGCGCACCGGACAAACGGGTTGCCCCACCTGCAGTGTCCTCTACTTACTTTCTTGT
The DNA here is from genome assembly GCF_000313985.2 of Echinops telfairi. Taxonomy (NCBI): domain Eukaryota; kingdom Metazoa; phylum Chordata; class Mammalia; order Afrosoricida; family Tenrecidae; genus Echinops; species Echinops telfairi. Next base: position 12,232,968 of record NW_022111309.1, on the reverse strand, counting down.
AAGCCACAGCGAGCGCAAAGACAACACGAAGTGGGGCGGGGTAACGTTCAAGGGAAAATGAAATGAAAAGATAATGGAATTTCCCCACTAACTCTTGGAAGCTGTTTCCATATCTCCACTCCCCTGCCACAGGGAAGCCTTGTGGAGCAGCGCAGTGGTTGGCTATAGAGCTCAGCTACTACACAAAAGGTAAACGTTGAACCCACCAGATTTTCAGCAGGAGAAAGATGTGGCAGTCAACTTCCAAAAGGATTGACAGCCTTGAAAATACTCCTCTGTCGTGTGGGTCTAGGGTCGCTAGGTGTGCACTCACTCAGGGCAGGGGGTTACCCCTGTAACAGATCTCCTGACACAGTGAAGGTACTCAAATATCCACTGGGATTTCCACTCTGGGGCTAAGGAGTATGACTGCTATTCTGATCTACACAAGGCATTTATCAGTGGCATGTGATCACCAAATTATGCTCTGTGAAAGACAGTAGCCCCCGAGAAGTAATTCTTGCACGAGCTAGTGAGGTGGGAAGTATGGCTTCAAAGGCCATGGTGGTAAAGGGGGACAAAGAGCTGTGATAACTGAACCCAGTGTAAAAGCAACATCAGGAGGAAAATAACTGCATAAAGGGATATTAAGGGGGCAATTGGTAAAAAGTGACTGGTGTTAAAAAACCATATTATACTGACATTAGATCGCTGATTTGAATAATTTCACTACATGCAAGAGAGTATCGCTGGTTCTTATGAGGTATATTCAGAAATGCTGAAGGAGCACAAAGTCATGTAATAGTATGCAAACCTTCATCAGAAAAAAAATATGTGTACATACACACACACAATTTATGTAGCAAATCTGACAAAATGTTAATACATACTGAATTCAAAGGAAGGGTAGGCAATAGTTCATTAAACAATTCCTGCATCTTTTCTGTTACTTTAAACTTTTATAAAATAAAAATGTGAAATGTAAAAACATTAATTTCAACAAGATGAAGGTGATTTCTTGTCTGAGTGATGTTTCAGCACCGCTTACTTCAGGGGAAAATCTAATATTATTTGGGCATTGACAGAGAGACAAGTGTCTTACAAGGTTCTTTCAGATATACTATATTATTTAACTCTCACATCGGCTCTTCAAAATAATGTTCTTCAAGCTGAAAAGATGAGGAAATTGAGGCTCAGAAATAATAACTCATCTTCCCAAACTTAACTGCACATCCCAGTTTGAATCAAATTTTATTATTTACAAGCTAAAACTTGGGCAAGACACATAACTTCTTTGAACATTTCTCTTGATCTCCACAAAGAAGACAATACCAGTCCCTTGATAAAGTCGCTATAAAAACTAAAGGGAAAAGCAAACAGATTACTGAAAATGGCAGACATTCTGTAATTGTCCATAGACCTCCCACAACCAATGACTATTGAGTAAAGGATGTGTGTCCAGGGTGGACGGCTCCAAAGACTGTGTCCTCTGCTTATCATATACTGTGCCACTGCCTGAGGTGGAAAGAGCTGGTCTTCAGAGACCTGCCATATGGAAATGCCAGGAGCATTTCAGGAGAGTGTCTACAGCAAGAAGTAGCTAAGGTGGTTCTTGGAAAGAGCATGAAGCAGAGACTCTTCGGGGAAATTCTCTTTTAAAATAAATCAAAGGAATATCTGTTAGGTAGAATATTTTTCAAGCCTCCAAGATTCTGACAAAAAGTTGCAAAGTACACAAACTGTGTGGTTATCCAAGATAATGAAGAGAACTTGACATTCTCAGGTGTGAAACGCCTGACAAGACATAGGATAAGCTGCCTAGCTGTGGGGCTGCTAACCACAAGCCCGAAGAGGGAGACAGGGCTTTCTGTAGTCCTAAGGACTTAGTCAGTCCTACATACCCACAGGGGACAGGTCTACCTGTCCTACAGGGTTGCTAGAAATAGGGAGCAACTCATTGACAAAGAGTACATTCTACCCAAATAATATGACCAACTTTGGCAATTATTCCTTAAAGCATTTTCCAAAATGGCATATCCAAATTGTACTTCCCCTGTTCCACAGCATTTATCCTACCTAGCATTTATCTTTTCCTCAGGGGAAAGAAAAACTCTACTCACCACATCGCTTAGCCACATTATTCATATGAAACTTAAGATTTCCTAAGTGTGTGTTACAATGGAAGAAGCAATGGGCTATGACATCTGAGAGAATCTCATCTACATCGTGAAGTAACTGGCAGGCCTCTCTTCTGAGGTGCCTCTACACAGACCCCAATCTCCAACCTTTCAGTGCAGACAGACCCATTAACTGTGGCATCACATGGGGCGCCTACAGTTTTTAGATGGTGAATATATATCTATATCTAGTACATGCTCATTAAATATACATTTCTATTTCTTTCTACAAGCAAATGGCTATACACCAGAAGGGCTTCTTTTTATTGTTGTCACTCCTGTTGTTGTTGTTGTTATTGTTAGGTGCCATCAAGTAGGTTCCAACTCATTGGGACCCTAGGTACAACAGAAAAAACCAAACTACTGCTTAATCCTACACTGTGCTCACATTGGTTTTATGTTTGAACCAATTGTTGCAGCCCTGTGTTGTCCAGGGTCTTCCTCTTTCCCACTGCCCCTGTACTTCATCAAGCATGATGTCTGTCCCAGGGAGCTGGTCTCTGCTGATCACACGCCCAAAGTACATGAGACAAAGTCTCATTCTCCTTGTCTTTAAGTAGCATTCCGGCTGTACTTCTTTCAAGATGGATTTATTTGTTTTTTGGGGGGGTTTGGGCAATCCATGGTGGTGTCAGTATTCTTTTCCACACCCAAATGTATCGATTCTGCTTCAGTCTTCCTTGTTCAATATCCAACATTTACACGATCAGGTGATTGAAAATACCATGGCTGGGGTGCGGTGTGCCTTAGTCCTCAAAGTAACATCTTTACTTTTCAACACCTTAAAGAGGTCTTGTGCAGCAGATTTACCCAATGCATCATTTAATCTGACTGCTGTTTTTTAATGATAATACATTCACTTTTAAATAACCACCAGATTTAGAACTGTGTGCTATATAGTGTGTCATCTTTACACATACTCCCATTATTAGCCTCTGAAGATGAACACTGTTTCTTAAATTTGAAAAATGAAAAACAAAAACAAAACTGAAGTTATAAGAAAATCAGCAGTTTTCCAAATAGCTGGTAAATAATTGAGTAAAAATTGAAGCTTTCTAAACCACTACACAGAACTAACTACCTCTGCTGCCCATGATGCACCAGGAAATACATCAATGAAGGAAATAAAAATATTTTCACACACATACACGGGTAAATTGAAGTGCAAGTTCTATACTACCGTGTATTATGGCTATAGAAGAGTGGGTAGTAGATGGATCCCAAGGTCATGTGAATCTTTTACTTTTCCCCTTGTGATGCTCCTTTAGTCAATGGTTCCATGGCTTCTGGAATGCCAGCTTCCTGTATTAGTCAAAGTTCTGCCATCTAGCCCTGCCATGTTGCACTAATTTCAAGATCTTACAAAATAATTTTCTACTCCTACCATTGTATTTGTTATATATGCATCTTAATATACCAACATTCTAATATGTAATAAAAAGTAAAATCCAAATATATTGCTATGAAACCTTTGGTCACAAAACATCAGAATGTGAAGCCATGTTGCTAGGTCTACACACTCTGACGGCAGGGTTTCCACTTCTTGAAACTGCCCTGAAGAGTTCAGCATAAGCCCAGGTCACAAAGGCCTTTCTGACGTCCACGAGTGACTTGAATCATGCTTTTTAAATGCTCTTGAGTCTTGGCACAATTAGGGCTGGTAGGGTCACTGAAGTAGGATTTTCCTAGGAAATTCTCAAGGGACAGCCCTTGCTGCTCTGGCAGAATGAGCAGGTGCACTGAACTGATGAGGAAAAATTCTTTGACAGATTTTTCTGGGAACTTTTCTCACTAATGAAGTTTCTATCAGGACTATCTCTTTGAATGTTAGTCAAACAATGCACACATCTATAAGGGGTACAATAACACTGGTGACATGAAAACACCTTAAAATAAGCAAGCATTTGGGAGCAAAAGTGCGGCATTTACCCAAGGACAAAATTAGGCAGGGTTTCCGAGAGAGCAAAGAAAAGACAAGAGCTAGGGAGAAAGCGGAAGATGGTAGATTGCAATCAACGAGATGAAACAAAATGTGCGTAAATTTTTGCATACAAAACTGATCATCTGCTCTGTAAGTCCTCACCTAATTCACAAAAAGGGAAGGGGACAAACGAGCTCTTAGGAAGCCCAAATGCAGTTGCCATGACCTTCTGAAGCGCTCTCTCTGCTTGGAGTCTAACTGGCCCAGCATTTCCACCTGAAATCACTGTTTGATTAGTCAGTCCTTGCTCTCTGCATGGTGTTGGGAAACCTAGGGTTTGTTCTCAGTTACAATTTATTCTCTAAAAACATTTTCATTAGCTTTACTACTGCTTAAAAGATGGATAAAACTATCAGTTCTTAGAGCTGTCTGGTCTTCATACAATGCTTTTGGTATGCACTAAGCCTAAAGCTTGCTGAGCCTAAGTTTAAGATTAAAAATGTCAAACTATATGGGATCCCAGGTTCAGTAGCTATCAGATCAATGGTCATTCTACTGTCTTCTTCTACCAGTTCCTGGACTCAGCTTGAGTTTCTTCATTCTCCAAGGCTAACAGTGGTCCCCCATTTGACTCATCTTTGTGTCTTTTAGACCTTCCTAAAAATGCTCGATTCATCTAAAAGCTGCTGTTTATTTGGGGCCGCATTCCTGTGAATGCATTGCTAAGCTCTCCATTAGGAGCTCCATGGAATTGTGGTTCACTCACTGGGCTGCTCACCGCAAGGTCTGCAGTTTGAAACCACCAGCTGCTCCTCGGGAAAAAGACCAGGCTTTCTATTCCCATAAAGAGTTAAGGTCTTGGCAACCCAAAGGAGCAGTTGTACCCAGTCCCATAAGGGCACTATGAGTTGGTATGGACTCGATTGCTGTGTTTTGTTTTTTGGTTTTTAAGTTCCCCAGATGATTCTAATGTATAATTAAGATCCCCTGGTGAGTCTATCAACGTAATCCACCACTAAAGTAAAACAAAGGAAAAGAAACACATGAGACGCAGAAAGGTTATTTGACAAAATCCAACCCTGATTCTTCATGAAAATGCTCAACAAAATAGGAAAAGAAAGTATATTCTTCAAAAATGAGGAGCTGATACCAAGGGCTTAAGTAGAAAGCAAATGTTTTGAGAATGATGAGGGCAACAAATGTACAAATGTGCTTGACATACAATGGATCGATGGATGGATGGATTGTGATGAGTTGTACAAGAATCAAAGCACAGGGAGGCTGAATGCATTTGTGAATGGAAACAGACAAGGATACATTCTCTATAAACAGTTCCTATACAATCATTTTATTGATAGTCCTAGGCAGAACAATAAGGCAAGAAAGAAACATAAAAGGCATCAATAATGGCAAAACTTTGTTACATTACCCTTGATCATGCCCTACCAGGCCTTCCACAACCACCTCGCCACCAATTTGGATCACTTGTTGTTCCCTTGTCCCTGGGTTTGTTAACACCACTTCCTTTCCTTCCCCCTCCCCCTCTCCCAGGTCCCCCCGGAACTGTCAGTCC